>NW_010972775.1:3945377-4021118 GCF_000737465.1 Haliaeetus leucocephalus
GCCCCGGCCCTCTGTGGCGGGAAGGACTCTCCCCTCTTCTCCGCCGCCCCGGCCGAGGGCGGTGCGCTCCTTTCCCGCGCCGCGCTGAGGTACCGCGGGGAGCGGCCGGTAGCTGCGTGCCAGCGGCCCGGCCGGGCCCCGCCTGGCCGCCCCGGGGTCGACGCGGCGGAGGTGCTGCTGGAGAGCCGTCGCTCTTAGCGGTGCGTGAGGTGCTGGGGTGGACTCGGCCCGGTGCCGCCGGAGGAGGGAATAACCGCTTCATCTGACTTTTAAAAGATTCTCCTACCTGTGAAATGGTGATAATACTTCCACCTTCTGTATGATCTGCTTAGACAGACAGTGATGCAGAGGCTTTCTCTTAAGATCATGGTAGGCTCTGCTGTCCAAGTAACAGTGTTGACGTTGCTTGCAATTTTGTTCAGTCAATTTATGTCAACTGTTTTGTTGTCAAGTCAAACAATTAATTACAGGAATAGATTAGACTCTCGGCTCTGATACAAAATCAAGACTGAATTTCTAAACTCAAGTGGTTGCAAAGAGTGATATAAAATATAAGTCTAATATATCCTGGAAGTTTAAACTCAAAAGACAGAAACCCCCCCTACCTTTGGTGTCTTACACTTTAGCAACATAAACATTTGGATTCTGTCTCAGTATAATTTTGTGCCAGTTTTTGGTGATAGAGTTATCAGATTACTTGCAGCCTCCCCATTTAATTATCTCTGTCCTGTATGTGCTTGAAAACTAAGGACTAAGTCTGTGTTCAGTTTGCTCTCGTCTTGAAAATGTGAGCAGAAATTCTAAGACTTTACATTCAGCAATATACAGCATTAGTAGCCCTTATTTTCTGGGGGTCACTTGCTCTTTTTTTTTTTTTTTTTTTCCATTACAGGGCACCAGAGGTACTCACAATTTTTCCTCTGTTGAAACAGCCTACTGGGTGTATGTTTTATTTTATATTTGATAATGCTTTGGATTGAGAATAGTCACTCAGACGTTATCGCTAATGGTAAGCGTGCACAATTTTCTTGATCCTGACTTTCTTCTGGTAACTGCTGCTGGTTTTTTTCATTTCAGTCTTTAAAATCCAAATTGGCCCTGCAGATATCTGTTCTAAATGTTTCTGTAAAATAATTTTTTTCGTTCAAAGCTTGATCATACTTTCCACATATTGGCTCTTTTGTTGTGCCATCTTTACTTTCCACAGCTTACATGTCCTATTCTCTTTTTTTTTTCCCCTCCACTTTTGTAAATTGAGGCTTGCTTCCGTCTCAGATTGACCTATGATGTTTCTAGGACATACTAGCTGAATTTTTAATGTTTTTACTGTACTGCTTCCCATGAGATATATATATCTGTTTTACTCCTTTCTTTGTATTTGTTGTTTCTTTGCCATGATGTTTATCAAAGGACTCCATAAACGTTGATTATGTGCTATGCTATGCTGATCAGTATATTCACATTGTTTTCTTGTGTTTTCTGACTGTATCTGCATGTACTTTCTGGGTTTACACTTTGATTGTAAATTGAGGGGAGGGGAGAAATTCTTTTTTACATATATTTTCAACAGCTGTTGCAACAGGTTTCTGATCTGTGTCTTATAGGTGCTACCATAATAATACTACAGTAATAAGCCATTAACAGTGGCTGGTTTGGATCTGTTCTCAGAAGGGCTAAACAACACAGTAATAAAACCATCAGTGGTTATTTTGCCTAGAAAAAAAGGATGCCTATATAGAGACAGCAGTAGTTTCTTTCCCCTAGTGATCACTCTATTGAGACTCCCTATGAGGAAATTAATTATATTAAATTTAGTCTGCTTAGGAAACCTTTCTTTATTATTATTTTGTCCCTGAGGCAAAGCATTGTCTTGTATAAAGCATCTTTTAAAAAAAAAGTAAATTTTACTTATTATGCATAAATTAGGCTTAATGAAATGCAATCAGAAACCTCCATCTTCTAAGACAGTGTATTTTATTAAGCTAGATAGCTAAGATCATAAAAACAAATTTGGCACAAGGTTTTCCTTTCTGTTTGTTTTCTTTAGCATTAAAAACTCTGTACAGAAAGTTTCCGCTCATCATAACAAATGCAATTTAGTCAGATAGTCAGCATCTTTCATTGGTTTGAGGGCTGTGAGTTTTGCATCTTTCTCAAGTTCTGTTTATTCATTCATATGATAGGGCTCAGTCCCATGAAGCATTTTCTTATAGGCTAGCACTTCCAGACAAATTTAGTGGAGTCTAAGCATCCTCCTGTTGGTCATGTGTTGGAAAAGCAACTTTTCTATCCACTGCAGTAAAATCAAACTGTCATTTTCACTTACATTTCACTTAAATCACATTTCACTGTGATTGCTACTTTGTAACCGTGTACTTACAGTTCATTTTTTATTTCTAGTTTGCAATAACTGTTAAATAAGAGGCAAGTTATGACAGCTGGTGTAGCATATTAAAAAGGAGATGTTTTGTAGCTCTGTAGCATCTTTATTTAAGTAACTCACAAGTGCTTTAATTATTTTAGCTCCACAGCACCTATTGGTGGTAAACATTATTATTCCTCATTTGCCTGTGAGCAAACAGAATTGTGAATAGCTTTCAAGTAAATAAAACAAGCCCCAAAGACTCGGGGGGGAATTTCCACAGCATCAGTGGGGGATAGAACTCCCTTGTAATCATTGTGAGTAGTGATCATTGGTCCTTACACTTGCAGTAGAAGGGGGCCTTTAGTGACTCATAGAGAGTAGCAACAAAATAAATGTACAGGCAACCCTTCTAGATCAAAACTGTTCTTTTTGCTAACGGAGAGAATCTTTCTGAAGAGCTAATCTGCAAAGAAACATCTGTGTGAGAGAGAAATTGTTGGAATACTTGGTGTAATGGGCATGAAATCTTGCAGGTTCTTTTTTCCCCCCAGTTAAAAATTGTAGCAAACCAACATCGGCATTGAAGGCGCTAGATTGTTAAAACTCTGTGTGGATCCTCTCATTAACAGGTAAAGCGATCTTTGTTCATAGTAGCTTGATCTTCCTTTGAAGAGGAATAGGAGCTTTCATACTTAAACCACAGTCAAATTCTCACTGCATAATTTACAGAGGCAATTTAAGGTAGCATGACCTATCTGTTGGAGGTTATTAAACTTACACCTCTACTCATAAATCAGAGCAAAGTCACCTGGTGTAGCAGCCATGGCTAGCAACAGTTCAGAGCAGGAGATGTTGCACTGAAGGCCATCAGGAGCGCTAGCATAATTTGTCCCACTGCCTGAGCTAGGGCTGTAGAAACAAGTCCCTGCAGCTGGGCCCAGATTGCAGCCTTAGGTGGGTGTTAAGCTACTGCAGCTGACTATAAAATATTAAATCTGGTGTACATGGTTGATAGTATATTTTCTGCTCCATGAATTAAACTTTTAGAGCAGATGAACAGTGGCTACTTAACCATGTTCTCTTGTATAATGGACTGTGTAATGGCAAGACTATTGTACGTATACTGTCCTCCTTGATAAACTTCATTTGCAACTGATTGCAAGATGTATGCTATGTGTTGCTAATAGCTTAAAATCACTTGCTTTGGCAAACAGTTAGAGTAGTGAAAATACAGTAAAGTGTGATGGAAGGCTGGTACTGATAGCATTAAGGTCAACTCTTGCTATGCACATAGAAAAGTATTGATTTGTTGAAGTAACTTGTGCTGGGAGTAAGTATTGCTTAACACCCAGCTGGCAAATAAAACTAACCTTTGATAAATACAAACAGATAGAAAAAGTGAGGAAAGAGCAAACTGGAAGATTATCTGATCTTTGATACACACAAACAGATAGGAGCGAAAAAGAGTTTGTGCATTATATCATCTTTAAATTTTACCCGGTTAGTATAGGAAGATAAGTAGGCAGTGAAATACAGTTACCACTATAGCATGCTTGAGAAGAGCTAGCTAGTACAGTGGACCCCTCAATGATCAGTATTTGAATCCTCTTTTTAAAAATCTGTGCATTTTAATTTTATTTACTAATAAAAAATACTCTTGGGAGTATGGAAACAAGAATTGAAGAAACAGTTTATTTTCTGTCCATATACTCAGTGGGTGTTGTTCCCTTGGTAAGCTGAGTCTTTCTTTTAGAGCAAGAACTTCTAACTCTTTTAAAGGAATCAACTCTTTTAGCCATACCAGTTTTCCTGCGTAATTTCTTTACATTAAAATAAACCCAAAGAATTTCTAATATGCAAGAGAAAAGTGGAGGTGGCAGAGTGGAAAGCCAGGATCAAAGGAATAAACAGGAATATGTCTGTGAACCTCAGGATCTCTGCCTCTGGCCTACTTTGTAACCACAAGTAAGTCTTACCTAGTTGGTGCTTTCCATTTAGCCCTTCTGCTTTTTATTTTTATTGTTTCGATTCTAAAGATAGAGACTAGCTGATAAGTGTGCCATCTAGGATACAGGGGGACCGGGCAGCTGGGAATACAAAAGCAGGTGAAAAATGAAGAAATGAGATGTCAGTCTTTTCACTGTAAGAATACTGTTAAGTATACAGAACCACAAGATTAAAACATATGCAGCCCAATCCACCCCTGGTGTCAATTCACTTCTGTATAATAGCATTAAAGATAATTTGGCCATTTATATTTAATCTGATTTGCACAGACAGGCAGCTTGAATCAGGTGGCTCTGAATGGAGTGCTATTTCATGCAAATCACCTGACTAAGTATTGGTCTGGTCTGACTGAGAACAGCTGATAGCTCTTCTATTTCAGTAGCACCAGATCATAGATATGAAACATGCTTAATTATATGCATAACTACTAAAGCCATTGATGAAGCTCATTCAGAGCTGAGGATGTGTAAGAACTTTCGGAACAGTGCAAGTTCTAAATCTCAAGAGGCCCTTAAGGATTGTTGTTTTCTGATTCAAGAAAAGCATGTTAAAAGAGTACTTTTAATAAATAGGGGGTTTTTTTCTTCTTTACTTTCTGACTTCGCTTGTGGAGAATCTTTTAGAACGTAACGAATCCAATGCCGCTGTATGTTGGGGAAAACAAAAAAAGCCCACGACACTAGTGGCTAGAAAAACAGAGGTCAGTTTGGCCACGTAACAAACAAGTCGATTCAACCGTCTGATATTGGAATAGATGCTTGCTGCACTCTTGATCTCATGGTAGGTCATTCAGGGTTTCTTTTGTCCTGACTACTGTAGCTTCTTCCTTCTTCTTCTGAAACTGTGCTGTGATACATTCTATTGGTAGAATCCATTTCCTTCACTTAAAGTTCTGATGTTTGCTTATCACTAATAAGCCTTGTTGAATACATTCTCATCCCAATCTATTTATTTTGTATATATGTTAATACCTTGTGGTTTTTTTAGCTCAGGACAGTGCTGGTTTGCAGCTAATCAAATCTGCATTTCTTAATGTTACAATCGAAGTCATCTCTTTGAACAGTCTGAGTCTGTGGTTCAGCACTTTAGAATGTTTTTACTACATATCCAACACGCTTCATAGGATTTTTTTACTACGTATACAATATATTTACTTTCAGTATTATTGTTAAATGTTTGTTCTTTGTTGTTCTATGCTAAGGTAAATTGAACTCATACTACCCAATGCCGTTACCAGGTCAGGATCATTAGAAGCTGTAGTAAAAAGCACAAGATAATTCTGCAGGTGTTTTTATTAAGCACGCTAACTTGCTGAGCAAATAAGGACCATTGGCAGACCGGTACATAGAGAAGGTACAGAGAACCCTCTCCTGTTCCTATGCGCATGTATTGGTTTTATGTGGCAAGGTTTTGGTAGCGGGGGGGGTTACAGGGGTGGCTCCTGTAAGAAGCTGCTGGAAGCTTCCCCTGTGTTCGAGAGGGCCGAGCCAATCAGTGATAGTGGTAACGCCTCTGTGATAACATTTTTAAGAAGGAAAAAAAAGTTGGGACAGTGAGAAACAGCCACCGGAGAGAGGAGTGAGAACATGTAAGAGAAACAAGCCTGCGGACACCAAGGTCAGTGCAGAAGGAGGGGAAGGAGATGCTCCAGGCGCCGGAGCGAAGATTCCCCTGCAGCCCGTGGTGAAGACCATGGTGAGGCAGGCTGTCCCCCTGCAGTCCAGGGAGGTCCACGGTGGAGCAGATCTCCACCTGCAGCCCAGGGAGGACCCCACGCCAGAGCAGGTGGGTTCCTGAAGGAGGCTGTGACCCCGTGGGAACCCTGCGCTGGAGCAGTGTGCTCCTGAAGGACTGCACACCGTGGAAAGGACCCATGCTGGAGCAGTTCGTGAAGAACTGCAGCCCGTGGGAATGGCCCACGTTGGAGAAAGTTCGTGGAGGACTGTCTCCCGTGGGGGGGACCCCACGCTGGAGCAGGGGAAGAGTGTGATGAGCCCTCCCCCTGAGGAGGTGAAGCGGCAGAAAATAACGTGTGATGACCGTAAACCCCATCCCTGTCCCCCTTGTGCCGTTGGGGGGGCTTGGTGGAGAAATCCGGGAGTGAACTTGTGCCCGGGAAGAAGGGAGGGGTGGAGGGAAGGTGTTCTGAGATTTCGTTTTATTTCTCATTTACCTTACTCTGGCTGATTTGTAATAAAAAGTGAGCTAATTTTCCCTAAGCTGAGTCTGTTTTGCCCGTGATGGTAACTAGTGAATGATCTCTCCTGTCCTTATCTCGACCCGCAAGCTTTTTGTTATATTTTTCTCTCCCCTGTCCAGCTGAGGATGGGGGAGTGATAGAACGGCTTTGGTGGGCACCTGGCATCCAGCCAGGGTCAACCCATCACAGCGCACCAATGGGAAGTGAGCAGTCCCAAGAAACTTAATCATAACAGGTCTTTCCTCACTGTTCCCATCCTTTCTCGCTCAGCCTTCTTCTTACTGTTGTTATAAGAGCTTATCCGTCTGCAGATGTTAGATAATTTTGTTTGAGTTTATTCATTTTGTCTGTCTGCATCTCTTACATACTCTTTTATTTCATTTTTAAAATTTATTTTCCCAGGAAAACGCAAATAGGGTTGTAGTATTTAAAAATACCCTGTGAGCCCTCTAGTGGTACTTCCTACCTTTGCTTTAGGCTGGAGGAGCATTTTTTTCTTTCCAGCTGTGCTCGCTTGACACGATGGAGTCAGATCAACGTCTGTTTAAACTACTTTAATCTTCCCGTTTGGGGTGTTTGTTGTTTGTTGGTTTGTTTTTTTTTTTTAATTGTTTAATGTGAGAAGGAAGACTTGCATTCACAGGTGTACCTCGGAGTTTGGCACCTCTGGCAGCGACCTCGCATCCTTGATAGCCAGGGCTGGTTATAGCTCCCGAGCAGGCACCAGCCTTCACTGCGGAGCCCCCGCGGCACCCGCGGATGTTGCGGGGACGCTCCGGACACTTGGAGCCTCCGTCCAGCTGTACTGAACATTGGCAGCGTGGGGCAGGTCAGATCCAGGCACTGGCTGGGATGTGCTTGTATCTGCGGGGAGGGCAAATGCGGAAACGTTTGCTCTGCTAATCCATTTCTCTAGTTTGCAATAATTTCTCGTAGGTTTGCTCGCCGTGCCTGGGTAATACGACTGCGCTGCCGAGCGCCATCGGGTGACGCAAAGCTGCTCTGAGCTGCCAAGGTGCCGCTACCCGGCTTTTATGTTATAAAAGCTCTGTATGCCTCTTAGGAAAGCATCTGAAAAAGGGGGAGAATGGCATCACCGGTTTTGGGCGACACCTGCCTGTGATTTTAACGCTTTCCTTCCTAGTACACTCAAGTCAAGCCTTTGCCAAGATTCCCAGTACTGCGTCCTTCCTCATTGGACAGGTACAGTCAAAACCAGTTCGATGCAGGCTTTGGGATTTTTTCAGCGCATTCGCGGCATATACGTGCTCTAAATGCCTACAATACAGAGGAATCCAGCTACTTCTAATGGGATGCATTTGCATAGAGGAAGAATTCCTCATTTAAGATGGGTAATAAGCAAACGATATTTACTGATGAACAGCTAGATGCCTACCAGGTAAGATATCTTAGTTTGCATTAGGGGAAGGAAAGAAGTAATCTTCACATGTTTGTGGGGTGTTTGGTTTTGTTGGGTTTTTGTTTGTTTGTTTGGAGGAGTGTTTTTTCCCAAATATAAACAAAACCTTAATTTGTAGCCTGCATGCATATATTATATTGTTCCTTCCAGCATTTGTAATAGTATTCTAAGGCTGGGTTGTTGAATATACTCAGTTTAATTCCTTTCTCTGTATACAGGGAAAGGAGTCAAATCTTCCATGTCTCAACTAGGAAGCAGGATAAAGACTGTGACTAGCTTGACAATGGGAGTTTTTAGTAGAATCTTTCTATGGAATGTAGAGAAGAAAGTCTAGCAATAACCTCTTTTTCTCTCCCTGATGCCTTTGCTGACAATAGAGGGGAAAGGGGGAAAAAAAAAAGGTCTTGTCTAATTTCACTTCTCTTAAGGATAAGTAATAGAAATATGCTTAATGTAATTCCAGCATAGGTATCCTTATGCTTGCATCTGCTCCTGGATGGCAGTTTCTAACCTTAACAGAAGAAATATCCATTTTATGTCCAGCTTATTGATACTTCTTTATTTACTTCACATTGCATCAACTGATTTTTTAATAGGGTAAAAAAAAAATTTCCCAGTTTTCAGTCATGTTTCAGCACAATGCAAGTCTTACTAAAGTGGATTGAGGGAAGCGATCTGCACAGTGGGCATCTTGAACAAGTTTCTGAAAATACAGTGAGGAAATATATCAAATAGAAGTGTGCTGAAGAAAGAGGCAGCTGACTACTTATTATGAGATGCAGACAGGGCTGGCTGCATTGCTCTGTTCTCCTACATGAAGCAATAAACATAGAATTAACAGTGCAGGAAATCAAGATTTAGTTTATCTCGTGATAATCAAGGGACAGATCCAGTGCACGCAAAAGTAAATAATTTTCTTTTTACCTTCAGGATCTTTGACTCAAGCCCTTGAAGTAGAAACTATGATTTTAAATACTAATTTTCTTTGGAGTTACTGCTAACATGGACTTTTCACAGCTGTAGATATTTAGCCACAGAGACTCAGGCTAGGGATATATGCTAAAATGCTTTAAAATGCTTCAAAATTTTATCCCATGCTGAAAATTAGGCATAAATTAAGTGCTCTTATGAAATGTCTAGCCTTTTTCTTGTCATTGTAGAAAATGTGAAAATGGAGCTTCTCTAATTTCCACTTTGTCACACATCTCACCCTCACCAGCAGTCTGTCACTGTAATATATTAGTCTAAGTTAGTGGTTTTAGACTTAACAGTCTAAGAGCCGAAAAGGCTTTTTTATATCCCTGCTGGATGGGCAAGAGGGAGATCAAAGATCTGTAAAACTTCAGTGCCTGTCTTCCTACTAACAATAAAAGTGAACACAGAACAGAGCCCAACTGCAGTGAAACAAAACAAAATCCAAGTGTAATTAATGTTATCTTCTTGACATAAACTGGCAAATGCAAGAGCTGAAATGTCATCCCTAATTCACTACTGTTCATGTTGAAATTGCCTTTCTCTAATGGCTTTTGCAGCCCCTGCCTTTGATAATGCTGGGTAATTGATCTCAAAGCCTGGCAGTAGTTAGACCCAGTGGATTGAGTCAGCCCGCGGGATTTCTCTGTTACAGGCGCACTTGTAGTTCCTTAGTATAGTGCTAGATAATTCTTGACTAGTAATAGCACTTGTTATATATGGTAAGTACAATAAAATAACAAGTTTCAGGACAAAACTGACCTCCAGGGTTTGTCAGGAAGGAATATTAGCCTCATGCTGTGAACAAACAGATAAAGTTCTTATTTTGGTGGTGATTTGTGTCTGTTCTGTTAGTTGTTGCATACCTCCTGGATCTTTTAAACATGGAAATCCTGGGCTTATTGCTGTAGCCATCCACACAGAGAGGTCTTGCCTCTCCACTGCATTCTGGGGGAGTATGCAGTTGCTGTAACACAAATGGAGCTGTTTGACTTGGAGTTTGCCATCTTAACCTGCATTTTTCTCATTTGTGGAATTCCTTCAGAACAGAAAATGGGAGAATGGGGTAATAGTTCCATAATTCTTAAAATGCAGGTTTTTCATTTCTTGAACCAGCAGTTGGGTTGCCAGGTCCTCAACACTGGACCAAAGTAAAACATTGTGTACCCGGGTCCTCTTTGCAACAGTCTGTTGTGCACATCTGTAGCCCAATGTACAGCCAGGCATCTACGTATAAATTGCTTTTTAAATGGATCATTGATTAATCTTTTTTTTTCTTTTTCCAAATGAGAACTAGGCAACTTCTTGTGAATTTGTACATCTGTGAGTTGGTACTGTACTCCTTACAGTAATACCCAGGGTTACAGCATCCATAGTATCAGTATGGCAGAAGCAAAAGAGTCAGCTTAATCCTTTTTGTAAAATAGTTGTTTGGGTTTTTTACTTCCCCACAGGTCCTATTAGAAGACTGTTCAAAACCTAACTCCCCTCATGGTTAGACTTATAATTTCTTTATTTTGAATATATTTCTGGCTATTATATTATCTGGTTGTAACTTCCACCATTTTTGTCTTTAACACAAATTGCTCTGAGCTTATAGTACCTAAATACTACTTTAGTAGTGCAATTTTTATTATTTTTTTAAATACATTATGTTTTAAGCACATGTTCCATAGGAGACACTATGAGATGGAAAAGTGAGAAGTTCTTGTGCTTAAAGTATGGTAAAACCATATGCAAGTGTCTTTGGTTTTCAGGAGTAGATTAAGCTGCAGGAAAATCACCTGCTTGAAGAACTAGCATACATAAATCTCAGATCATTAATGATATTAATGAAATAAAATAACCTTATTTGTCTAAAATTTTCTGAAATGCCCATGTGTAAACTTTTTTGCATATAAACTGTCATATTGAAGCATCACTCTTTAGCAGAACCCTTACATTTACATTAAATAATTGTAAATCTGGTCACCCTCAAGATGACCTCAATGTTTTTAATAGACGAGTATTTTGAATACTCTTCATTAAGGCTGGTGATGGGTGGCCAGGTGAAACTGTTTTTAAGAGAGATGCCTAATAGGACTTGATAATATTAAACCTGTCAGCTTTTTTTATTCAAAAAAGTTAGAGGCAAATTAAAGAAAGACTGGGAGGCTGCGTATCTCCTAACACCTTGTCATATCACTTGTTATTAAGATCATATAACCTGCTATTAAGATAGTGTTCTAGTTGGCAGCTCTTCAAATTTTCATAAGCTTAGTGAGATATTTTGGAAATCAGGCTTTTGCAAGCATTGGTTTCTTCATTGAGATTCACATAATTTAAAAAGTTAGCCTTGTAAGAAAATTAATTCTACTGGGGATTTCTGATTCTTATGCTGTTAGAGTACTTGACTGTTTTGGGGTTTTTTTTGTGGGTGGGTTGTTTTTTTTTTACATCAAATGCAAAATCTAACAAAGGTCTGGCTAGGGAAAAGGTAAGTATTAATCGCAAGAAAGGTGTCTTTCATTGCAGTTGAAGGAATGTTTTAAAATTAAGCTTTTAAAAGTTGTCTACAGATTTTAGAGGTCAAGTCTCATAATGAGAAAAGAATATGAACAAGAATTTTAGGGGTTTTTGAGTGATGCTGTATAAAGATGCTTGAAGCAATAGAAAATACAGGTATACAATAAAGTGACATCAGAGCTGTATATTGGCCTCAGTGCACTGTATTTCTCGATGAGAAACAATTAGATTGAGTAGGAAATGCATAGAAGCTGTGCCTGGGGTATGAACAAACTACTCCATGGTTAAATCAATCTCATTGCCTTTTCTGGGGTTACTCAAATAAGTGGTCTGAATTTGATACAAATTTGGTTCTAATTTTTTTCCTAATAGTCAGAAACTAGAGAATATAGGGCACAAATATTTTGCATCAGATATTACTGGTTTTATTGCAAGCCATTTCTTTTTGCATTTGTTCATTAATGGGATTATTTACATTATATAATGCAGCCTCAAAACAAACTGATGCTTATCCTGGCTGTCTTCTAGGCAATATTGCAAAAAAAGATAGTAATATGAAATAATGACTTACTACTTTTACACAAGAATTTGTCTATTACAGACCTAACTTTTTTCCTTTTATTTAAATCCTAGTCAAAATGGGATTCACCTATATTTCAGGAGAATTATGCAAAACCAGATGAAACAAGTTAAGTTATGATCTGTCAAGAAATGCCATTTATAGAGTGAAACTGGGTAATCAAGCTATCTTTTGATTTAAAAAGCTGTGCTTGACTTAATCAGGATCTTTGATGAAAATGAACCATTTGCAAGGATACAGAAAGTGTATTCATCACAGATTCTCCACGATCTTTTGTTAAAAGTACTTTTCAGTTTGTTAGATTATTGCTGTTAATGTGCAAATTTAAGTAGCATAATAGTGGAACAAAGTTTTTGCAAAATTATCCTGTAGTCAGATTCTGGTTTCACGTTACCACTTGGTGCATGTATAGATTGAGCAAAATTACATTTGTTGACAGTTTGCGTTTTCCTCAGTTCTTGCTAGTGTCTAAGTGTTTTTACTCCCATGTTGCAGTATGATTATATAAACTGGTTCTTATAGCTGTAGATTTTTCCTCCTGAAACTCAGTGGGTGTTTTAGTTGTTCTGGCTGTTGTTCTAAAATATATATCTGATTACAAATAAAGATAGGCTGGATGTTAAAATCTCCATTGACATGCTGATGCAACTGGCATTTTTTAATATAAAAAGCCCATATACTGATACTATTATTAATGCAGATACTAACTCCGACATGATTTTTTTAGTGTTTAAGTCTGGATTTGCTGAAGTACTTGCATAGCTATGCAACTTAAAGACTGGCGCTAGTCTCATTGACTTACAGTAACTCTTTATATATTTACAGTGATGAAAATACATAAATATTTTGCTGACTCAGTCTTGCACAACTCTATGCCACTATTAGTTGTATGGCAACTAGAATAAAAAGTATTGCATTTGTAAAATGTTACCAGAATAGAGTTAATAATAGATCTTATGTGAAAGTTCGTTTGCTTCTATTATCTAGCACCTTTTAACTTAGATTTTTTGATTACTTCATAGGATGATGTTTTTATGGTGTTTTGATTAAATGTTCTTACTGTTGGCACAGTACAAGACGTAATTTGTGATTTTTTTTTTTTAAATGAAACCTCTGAAATAATTTGTTCGAAATATTAACATTTAAAATGCTGCAGCATTCAGTACTTCTCATTTCTCAAAAGCTGCTCGGTAAGATAGCTATATGGATCTGATCTGTCTTGCCTTGAAGATATTGTCAAAATTCTTGTTAGTCATCGGTTTACTTTGTCTGTGGCTTGCTGGCTTTTGTTTGAGACTGTTTTTCTAATTTCGAGTAATTTTGTATTGCTGAGACTGTTTTATATTATTTCCTTACTTATAAAACTTTCCAATGGAGCTGCTGCAGGATCAGAAAAAACCCGCCCTTATACAACTATACATATAAAAGGCAGGATTATATATGTATTGTCTTAGAGGAGAAATATGCATTTTATGGGTTTAAGAAATACTATTTCACAGTAGCTTTGCATACTTAGCATTGCTATTCTTTCATTCTGTTGTTCCTTTCTCCAGTTTTCTTCTTCTGTAGAGAAGCGTTTTGCTTATGTGAAATTAGTTTTATTTGAAAACTGTGCTTTGTGTGCAATGATACCTGCTTCTAAAAGTGGTAAGTGATAATCTTTCATTCAGTGGACCCTGCTGCCATTCATAAACTGCGTGCTGCGCTCTGGTATTGGCAATATATCCAGCGGAACAAATGACATGTGATCTGATTCTGGAGCCATACCTCATGTTACGTTCTGTATGTACACTTTACATACAGTTAAGTGTTGGCATTCTCAGCACAGTTATCGCTATTCCTATTTTTTGTTCAAATTGCTGTAGAATAAACATAAAGCAGAACTGATCTAGGAGTTTGCAGTAAAGCCTTACAGACTAGTGGAAAAGGTAGTGGACCACCGTATTCCAGTCTGTTCCTGTTTTGTCCTAAACCTGCATTCACCTGACATAGGAAGTCAAAGAATAAGACTCTAACAGCCTGTACATTCTGCTCTTTTATAAAGTAAATTTTGAGAGTAGAGACCATTAACCCTACTTTACAAGCAATGTTGAGTGACTTGCAGAAAGTCACGCTACCAGCCAAGAGCAAAGCCATCCATGGAACCTAAATACACCAGCTAGCTGACTCTTTTCTCTGCAAAATATTTTAAGAACCAGTTAAGCCACCTAAATGCCAAATTTGAGAACCAGCTCCCATTATATAAGGTAATGATCTTATTGAAATCAATGGGAAATTTTCTGTTTGCTTTATTTTATTCACTTTGCTAGACATAAGGAAGTTAAGTGGGTAATTGCAGATTTGTTTAAGTGGTATCTTGCCTTCAGAAAACCAGCAGCGATCCTTTGTCAGACTTCTAATTAACTTGATTATTAAGGGCACAAGGACAGACTGAGTGGGACAGTTGCTCTTAGAAAAGGAGCACGCATTTTCTCAGGGGCTGGAGTAGGTGACCTTTCAAGTCAAAGCCTCTATTCTAAAAACTCCCAAAGGGCCTCCTCTTAGCAGAAATTTTTCAGGCCATTGTATAGCATTAGAAATAAAAGCAATGATTCTCAGGTTAAATTCTTGCCAGAATTCTTCAGTTGATAAGAGTTATGAAAACTCTGGTAACATTTATGTGTTCAGTATTTAGTCTGTGCTTTTCTAGCAGGACTCCCAGTGGCTTTAGTGTCCAGACAGAATAGACAGGTTGCTTTTTAAGTTCATAATAAATTCAAATACAGTACATATAATAGCAAATGTGTTCCATGATATTTCTGGCTTGAAGGAAGATGAATGTCATCATATGCATAAATAACAGATGCTTTCCAGGACCCACTTCACCTTTCCTTATGAGGGAATTAATTTAACATGTTAGTTTATTATTTATTTTCCATCATTTTGTATTTTCTGTCTGAATGAAGTAGCCAGAAGAAAATTGGATGATTCACCTCCGTGTTTCTTTGGCCAAAAGTCTTTAATTATAGTGGAATTAAATTGCTAGAGTTCCAGCAACTATGAAATGTAATTATGTTCTTGAGACCCCTGTTCCATCATGACTTTAATCCAACTTAGGGGTGTGCTTTCAAAAAAAAAAGAAAAAGGCAGTCCTGCACCCCTTTCCTGGAATCAATAGATGCTTGTTTTAGCTTCATCTCTTGTACCAGCACTACTGACTCTATATTCTAAGCCACTAAAAGGAAATGATCCAAGCTGGAAATGAATCAATTTTTGCTAGGTTAGTTTCCAAACACATGAGTTCCTTCCTTCAGAGTTCTCTGATGCACTTACGCTGCTCATTTTGGTGTGAAGTCCACGTAAAGGAAGAGGCAGAAGTAAGAAGCTGGGAGAAGCAAGACAGATGGCTGGACTTCCCTTTCAGAGATAGCCTGGAGCCGTGGCTCTTACATTTGCCATGTGAGACTGGACACGGTTCTTGATGGTAAAGCATTTCTTAAGTGGTGTGTATGATCTTGCTGTGGATCAAAAATATAGGCCAGGTCACAATTAATTTGTGGTGCTCTGGCCCTGAGTAGCTTTAAGATGTCTGCAAGTGGTCTGTGAAACCACTGTAAATTTTTTTGACACCCCTCATCCCTGACACACAATTCCATGTAATTGGCAGGCATAATTGGAATACTGCAGTTAGTTACAGTGGTCAGGCAGATACTTGCAAGTACTTTTGTTATAAAGGTTTTCAATATCAGTAGTTTTTAGATTATATTAGTAAAATTTTGTTTGATTAAAAAAAAAAGCAGACAGTAGTGTTTGTTGTCAAAGATGTGAGGCGACTCAGATTAAAAAAAAAAAATACGAGGACCTTCAGCAAAAAAAGTTTGTGATCTGATCTCTTAATGTGTCTTCCAATGGCATTTTTGCATGATTTCTGGAAGGTAAAGGGTAACGTTTCTTTTTCATCTTTATCTCCATTTGCATATCCATTCCCTGTCAGCTTTCTAGTTAAATAACAGTGTCTGCTATTTTCTCAACCCTGTATAATTACGGCATGATTGCTGCTGAGGGCATTACAATTATTTGTGAGATTGCACCTGCCTTTCATTAGTAAATGAAGCATCCTTAAGTGACAGTTTGACTGTAAGTGTTGAATGTGCTGGAATTAATGAAGACTTAACCAGCTGGCTCCTATTTCACTTTGTGCAGTTCCAGACAATGTGACATCAGTGACAGCAGCTCACAAGGTGCTTCCTATTGTGCCTTGTAACGCTATTCTGCTACACAATACACTAAAGGAAGAGCTGCTTCTCCTGCCACTTTATATGGAGGAGAGCAAGCAAACTCAATAATTGATACCATGCAGGACTGATAGCATACCTCGATACCTGAGACAAGCTGTTTGACTGCTTCAGCTAGCAGTGATCATTTGCTTTTCCCCTCCTTGGAAGAAGCAGGCATTTAGCCAGAATGATTTTCAGCTTAGGGAAGAAATGCTTTTTCACTAGTTGACTGAACAGCAGGACTGGGGGAGACATACTAGTTGTAGGTACTCTTAAGTATGACTTACTAAGGCTGATATTGTTATCTTGTCACTAGCTGATTTAAAAATATTACCTATTTTAAATATGTTTACATTAAGGAGGAAAACTACTAAGAGCTGAATTCTTAGGCAAATGCCTTGCCACATCACATGGGCCTGTGACGGAGGTGAATAATCAGGAAGAATTTTGTGGTTTGGTTGGTGTTCCCTATATATACGCCCTCATCAGCCACTAGCTCTAAGACAAGAAGATACATATTCTCTGAATTTATGACCTGAACAATGTTCTAAACTGATCATCCAATATTTCATTGCCACCAGTGTTCCTGGTTTCGGATGCAGGGTAGAATTTGCCCTAAATATACATTAGATAAGATAGTGGGGATTAGGGGCTATTTTTGTTAATGGGATGAGACTGGTTATTATGGTTCCTCACAGCACCTGAAAATACAACTTGTTTTGTGACTGATGTAGAAATACACGAAATGCAAACTATTTCACTGCTCATATTATGGTTGTTTTGTGAAGCGTGTGAATTCTTCTAGCAAAACACTGATGTTCCAGAGTGAATTAAACCGGTGTAAATGTAGTCCCACCACAGAGCCATTTAGAATGTAAGTGAATGCTTGTAAGCTCTTCTTTCATGTTCTGCCAGCTCTACTTTACATTCTAGTAAGTCATTTCGAATTCTGTGATACCACAGGGGAAGCTGAATAGTTTGCCTGCTGTTTGGAGCAGGGGCTGTCCTTTTATCTGTGTTCCTAACCAATAGGATTTTGCAGTCTTTGCTGAAGTGACCACAGTGCAAAGTAAATGTTAGCAAAAAGAGTTAATAACTTATAAGTGCATGACTTTTTTTATTAAATCAGTTGTCTCTAATAGAGGAATATTCCAAGTTAGAAGATAGTTTTCTTCATTTATTTGTTATTTATAGCTTTCTAGATCCATTTATTGAATGTTTTTGGCCTATACCTTTTTTCATTTAATTTTGTTTCTGGTCTGGTCATTCCACAATGGAGAAGTATTTCAGCAAGCTAGGGTTTTTTTTCTCCTGAAGTTTCACATTAACAGTTGGGGTTTTTTTATTGATAGCCCTGTCCTTGAGATATTTCAGTTATTTTATAGCGTATATTGCTCTCTGAGTCAGAAGCAGATGGTACTCAAATGGCATCTTTAATGTTTTTCTGCCAGATCTGAGTTTCCTTCCAAAAGGTTGAAAAATAATTCTTTGCAGTTTTCAATATTTCTATAGTACTATAACATATTTTCTGGTTTTTTTAACAGGATTGCACGTTCTTCACTCGGAAAGAAATCCTTCGGTAAGTAAATTGTATTAAATTTTTCCTTTGTGATTCATATAAAGGGACTAAATCTTTTTTCTGATTTGTGAGGAAATCAAAGCCAGTTATTTTGTATGAATGAACGAGTGTAGGATTGGACTCAAGGTACACTTATAATATGTAAATGTGTATTAGGAAACAGATGGTGATTAGCTTAATGTCAATATCATAGACTTTTCTAGGGATAAGCCATTGAACAGTTGAGAGCCAGTGACTTTTTATGAAAGGAATTTGCTGCTTTTCTGCTCAGTTATAGCAATGAGGGCACATCTTTCAGTCAGTACGGGTTTTGGTATGGACTTAAGTGTGGGGAAAACTGGTGGAACTTAAACTGCAGAGTGCCGAGAATGTTTGTTTCTGTACAAACTCTCCCTACAGAAAGTCACAAAGATTGGGATCACTGTTGGCAATAGAAGGGACTTGGGGTTTTTTGGTAGTGATGGATGGAGCCAAACTGAAGTAATTTCTGCCTGTGTATACGCGGACTTCTTGTCCTGGATCCTGCCATGGATTCTTGATCTTCTAACCATTCAGATTAAGGATCTGTAAAAGTATGACATAGATCCTCTCCTGTCAATACACCTGTTGTTTTTCCTGAGGATGTTTGCCCCATTAGGGAGTAAGAATAAATCTGTGGTATGTATCTAGACCTAGGAGTGCATAATGCCTCAGGAATCTCAAATTTGAGTAACTTCTCAGACATAAGAAGCTTTTGTTTTCATAAATATTGGGAACTGCTTTGAGATAAAAAATAGACATGGTCTCCTGGTTCTTTGCCTCTCCTCTGTTGCTGTAAACCTCAGTAAGACTAGTGTTCAGTGACTCTGTCAAGGCAAAAACTAATGGCATGGCCTTGAGTGGGGTGCTTTATTTTTTTCTGGAAAAATAGAGGTGGTGTTTCGGTTAATTTCTTGCATACCTTATTCTCATGAGTCACAGAGAAATGATGTACTCACTCCTCAGCAGTGCACAACATCTGTGAGACCACTGTGTGCTAAGAACATTGCAATACCACCACCTAATCCAGGATTTAATTTGGTCCAGGTCCCTCTTACATAACTGTTATGGTTTAAAATTTAGTCACATTGTTGAAGTACATTTTCATGATACATAGTGGTGTGACTGAATGAGTCAGAATATATGTGCAGTGAGTGGGTGATAGCTGGCCCACAGATAAGCTAAGCTTAGTGCAGGTTGGCTCCAACAGAGATACTGGTGTCCTTAAAGCCAGTCAAGGCTTCACAGAAGTGAATTACCATACCATGGATGTAACTTCTTTAGCAAAGCATTCCTCAGCTGCAAACCTCTAGGAATGCTACATAATTGTTAGCTATACGGAGGTGTCATACTGTGTTTGTGATACCCTACAAAAAGTCATGCAGCTTAAAAATGAATGGTTATATGTTCTGTGAGGGCTGCAATGTAGTTAGTTCTGCCTGAGAACACTGACTTTGGCAATAACAGAATTTATTATCACAATTCATTCAGAAAAGCAGCTGTGAGTCCAAAATAACAGAGACTTTGTGGTTTAGAAGCCTGAAGTGATTCGGTGATATTCCTGTACCGTCATTAGTTCCAGCAGTTGGATATGGAATAAAAAATGTCTCTGCGTAGCCACCCAATCTCAGATAGATGCATTATATAGCCAGAAGAAAAAAAAACCTAAAGGTTTAGTGTAATTTCCTGTATAAAACAGACCTTCAGCCACCTTCTAAGTCTTTTAAAAATCAACAAATACTGTTCTGTTTCACAGGGCTACCCTGATACACAAGTTCTGAAATAAATTTGTTTGGATTGGATAAACTGAAAAAAATTGCTTTACATTTCTAAAGTCCCCTTCAAACTCAGAATTGTTAAAAGCTTTACAAACAGTGAATTATTTGTATTTGTACTGTGTTCCTATGAGGGAAATAATTATGAATTAAGGATTTTACATTTTACGTAAGTTAAGGTTCTCTTTGTCCCTTTGAATACCTGATCTAGTTGGACAATTTGGACTCTTCCAGGGGAAGTGATTTGTAAACTGTCATACTATGTCATCTTGCTCTAAGGAGTAATTTCTTTTTCTCCTTTGGAATAATCTCTAAGGAAATATTGTAATTAGCCTGAAAGAATCCTTGATTTCCACTGCAAGAAGAAAAGTGGATTTTGGTATTTGTACAACCTAAAATAAATCTAGAGAAAAATTTGTGGACAAATAGGAAGCCTAAAACATGTCTACTACAGGCCCAATTAAAAGAATATGACATAAAATGTGACCAATTTTATAGCAAGACTAACATTGGTGGGGGGGTGAATGGACTCAGAACTGTAAAATGCTGATGAAAGAAAGGAAATAAGGAATCAAACATCTCCACAGAAGCTGTAATTAGGAAACTGCTGAATCTGAAAAGGCAAACTTTTTTTTTAATCTGGAAAACAGTGTTTCCAAACTGAATTTGAACCATCATGCACAACTGAGAAAATACAGAAAGTGTACTTAGAAAAATACACTGCAGATTTCAAAAAAATGAAGTAATGAAGTCAGAAAATGTCATTGTATGGTAGGCAAACAGGAATTTACAGTATTGCAAAATCTGGCTATGAAATGAAGAGTCAGCAAGTTCTGTTCTCTTTTTCTGGGTTGCAGTGGATAAAAAAATACTTGTAGAGAATGAGTTTGCAATGTGCAGCTTTGACAATCAGATAAAAACTGGCTGAAGTTAAGAGATGCTTCTGCATGGAGTTGTCATAAAACTTCTACATGCATTCTTCGTTTTTTCTTGGCATGCGAGACTGAGATAAAACTTATGTTGAAGTTTGATATCAGGGCACTGAAGACAATGTTTCAGAACATTCTAAAAATCACAACAATAAATGAACTGCATTTGCAAATATTTTTTATATAACAGTATTCTGGGGTTGATTTTTGGTGTATGCCCTGTCCAAAACCTGAGACTGTATTGCATGCAAGACGTTTGGTAATGGTAAAAACAGGTCATAATTTATTTCAGTAAGAGCACTCCATTGTCCTGCAGGACTGTTAGCAAGCATGAAGGACTATCTGAGTAGAAATGGATCTTTATTTCCTCTTTGATTTAGGCAGATTGCACAGTACTACAAATTCCATAGTGCTGAACAGAACGCTACATGTATGTCTTTCAAAACTGTGTCATTTGAAACTACATTTGCAGACAGATGATTTGTAATCTTCTTTCCTTGCATGGGAAGTGTGACATAGAGGAGGTCACTAATTCATAGGCCTTGATGATAAAGGAAGCAGCATTGAATTGTGGAAAAGATTCTCCTGCTATTCAAGAACAAGCGGATGCTTTTCTATCCAAGAAAGTTTGATATGGGGACTATGGGTGGGATAGGAACCAGGGAATTGGAAGCTCCCGTTTACTTTCTTACTCTGTCACTAGTGTATGTAAGCAACTGAGCACCTTTGACCAATTGCCACTGTAGTTTGACTGTGTTGCCTACACTTAATATTTTTGTGCCTTTTAAGTATGAGGATAATATTTCCTTTGTCTTGTCTGTTCAGATTGCAAGCTCTGCCTGTTAAGGATAATTTGAACTATTTTTACATGCAGCATGCTGAAAGTGATCTTGGTTGTAGCTTCCACATTTTACGGTAGTGAAAAAGCTGCTCTTTATATCTTTTTTTTTTTTTTTTGAGGCTTATGGTGTCACTGAGAGGTGTTATTGTCACCTGGTAGACCTGGTCATTTAAATAGAACAATTAAACAACAGTGAAGTGTTGAATGTGGCACATAGTATTTAAGTTAAAACAACCCCGATAGACTTTCAGTAAGTGCTGTTTCCTCTAAAAAGCATAGAAATATAAATAAAGAATTTTGTCTTGGTTTGCTTTTCTCTCTTCAGTAATGTAAAAGGGCACGAGTGATGCCAGTGATAATGCCCACGATTGTTGTAATTTATTGTGAAATAGAAGTGTAGCTTCTTCCAATAAGAAACATGTAATGGACCTCAGCCTGAGTACTGTGAAAGCCTAATAATACATTTTGTATTTCATAACTGAAGTTGTAAGGAAACAAATAATTTCCTGAGAAGAGAACAAAGCATACGCTTAGACTCAATTATATTATTTGTGTTGGGCTAAAGAAAACTTTTCTGCTTATGGGCTGTGTGTGGGAGATAAGGGAGCCATTGCCTGCAGGAGTTTGTACCTTAGCTGTATCAAAACCAGCAAAACCAAAAATACTTACAAGAAACAGTACAATCTTAGAATATGATTGTGAAAAATAGATATTCTTGGGGTAAGGGATTAGGTTAATGGATGGTGAAAAATAGATGCTCTGTTTGAAAAGTACAAAGCTGAATATTAATTTTTGATTGTAAAATGCTTGGAGGAATAAAATCAGGGGAGTAGTTCTGTAAAGGCCTAAAATCATGGGAGAAGGGATATTTACTTGGAATCATTGTATTTCCTCTTCTGCCTTATCCTCACAGTGTGATGTTTCTGCTTATTGGGAACCTCTATACATAATTAGTGTATGATACGGCAGATATTAATACAATCAATAGCCTTTATTTACTGTATGTAAACTGTTGAATACAAATTACTAAGGAATAGAGTAGAATTAAGAGGTACTTCTGCACGTCTGAGGTGAAGTTTTACTGAGTGGGAATAAAACAGGTTATGACCCCCTTGTTAATTAGCACTTAGTTATTTAGCATGCCCCTACCTCAGTTAAGAGGGAAGTACATACTATTGTGTGTTTCTTTATGCACTGCAGAATGCTCTCAGATGCGATATGAAGGAAGTGCAGGCCCAGTTCTGTTTAGGCTGAACTGAATTTCTTGTGCAGCTGCGAAATTCAGTGAGACAATCCAGCAAGGAGTAACCTTCCAAAAAAAAAAAAAAATTAATAGCTTTTTGGCTGAAGTCAGCCACCCTGGCTGGCTCACCATCCATTTGTATGAGTGTTAGTGAGGACACAAGGGAAGGGGCACAGTTGTGTAGGTGGGCATGAAGGGATGAATATGGTAGCTCCAATTTGGATTGATTTGAACTGATGTAAACCAGCATGAGATTGCAATTAGGTGAAATGGGCTAAGTGTTTTTATCTGTCCCTACAAGAAAAGTAGCCCATCAAAAAGCCCAAACATCCACAAATCTATTTTCCACTGGTTTAATGAGCTGAATCAGCTCTCTGAGGGATCAGATAAGTGCTAAAGCTGGCACAAGAGCCAGAGTGAGCAAATGCAACTGAAAATGAGGAAAGGAGAGGAGAACAAGACTTAGCATTTCAGTACCAGTAAGGTGTTAGATGGGCTTAGTCTAACTTTATTGTGTAAGGCTTTGGTACCAGTGTCAACTTAAGTCAACATGAATGGAGGCTGTGGTCAAAGGGGTTGAGGACACATTCTCTTGATTGATAATCTGAGTGTGGGTAATTTTCAAATTATCAGGAAAGAGTAGAATTTATGAATTTAAGGTGAAGAAGAAAGGAATACAGAATAATGAAAATGGATCTAGGAAAAAAAAAAAGTAAGTTAGACTGCAGCAGAGGCAAGGATGCCTGGTGAAAGAGAAAAATAGAAACCATAGATCATTATCAGTGTTTGGTAGCTATTTATCACCAGAAAACCTAAATATGCTCTTAAGTCTTTATTAAAGATGGTTAATTTTGATAAGTGCTTAACACAACTAAGAGGATTCACTCATGGGCCCAGGGCGAGAACATGTTCAAGAATGCTGGGTAATGTAGATGTATTTATGTTATCACTGACTCAAAACATTATCTAAAATACTTACAGGACAGCTGACAAATTTTGAGAGTTGTTAATGATTTTGTTGGTAGGTATGTGTTAGGGCTTTGAAAACATGCCCCATTTTCTTAAGGAGAATGTGGAAATTAGACCAGTGTGTGTAACTCCAGGACACAACTTTGGTGTATGGAAAGATGCCAGAACACACTGGTAGACAATCAGTTCGTAAGTGCCTAGAGCATAATACGTGCTTAGAGGCAGCGACAGTGGGTTTGTTAAAAGCAAATCTCTTCCTCTGGCTGCTCTTGTGGATAAGGAAAAAGAAACAGATGCAACATATCTTTATTTTGGCAAAGTTTTTTATATATTCCTCTGTGTGATAGTCCTTTTCTACCTGTATAAGTGCGCTAACCTGTTGGCTAAGGTACTATTGAACATTACTTAGAAAATTTGTAAGAATGCTAAGAAATATTGAGGTGAAGAGGGTTGCAGACACTATGAAGATCAAGATTAGCTTTTTAAACAGTGCTCAATATATTAGCGAAATTATTAGATCCAAAATGAGCAACAGAAGATTCACAGTCAAGTACCAAGAACTGAGAAAAATTTGCAAGTGCAGAATGCAATGTAACAAAAAAAAAATGGGGCAGGGGGTTAGTTGATCTAAGCAAAGTGAGCATAATTTTAACAAACAAACAAAACCCACAACCCCCCCAATGGTCTTGCAAAAAAGGGAAATGTAGTTATAGGATGCATTAACCTCAGCATTTTATATAAAATGGGAGAATTCCATTCCAGTCAGCATTGTTGGGACCTCAGTAGGAATAGACTGTTCAGTTTTGGGCATCACCATTCAAAAAAGATTTGTTGTACTGGAAAATGTCCAGTAAAGAGAAACAAGAATAGGAGGAAAAAATGACATACGAAGAAAGGTTGGAAAAACACTTTATTCATAGCAATGAATCTGTTAGTATAACATGCTTCACTTGTGATTGTAAATGGGAACAAATGGTTGAGTTGTCTCTTATAAGACAGTATTTCTCTTACTCTGTTTTGTAAATCTGATTTTCTAGCAGACAAGCTTTTACTCCAGTAATAATGCTTATCTGCTAGCCAGCCCATCTGTTTCCATTTCTCCCTGTAGACTAGTACAATTTGGCAAATACCCAAGCATTCAAACACAGGTGTTCCTGGATGTCTGTCCTAGCCAAAAAGCACAAAATCTGTAAATTAAAGTTGTGTAGCTTGAGACTGATTTAACCTAGCTAGACAACTGCTGGGGGAATATGGCACTAAATTACCAGCTGGGCACCATCTGGACAGTCAGCAAACCTTTGAACCTTTTTGAAGAAGAAAATTAGTAATTCTGTTGCATTCTTTCCTCTGCCTGTTTCTTGGCATGTTTTTGATGGGTGAAAGGTGAGGTGCTGAGGAGCCCTTCTAGCCAGTCCAGCTGTATGCTGTATTTTAAATCTAAAACCCGCCTGAGAGTTAAGCTGGGGAGATAGCAGTGTTTTCCTCCAAGTATCTGGAAAGCCTTCCTTATAAGGAAGCAAATGCAGCAAACTTCTTGAGATGCATCTCCCTGTGGAGCCAGTTGCTATGCAAATGGTGGGAGTGGCTACAACACAGCTCCTGTTTTTCTAACAAATCTCATCTTTCAAAAAGTTTGGGGTTTGTATGTAGAAAGGGGAAATTCCCATGTTGTCAACTTTGGGGAAAAAAACGTGTCTGCCAAGAGAATAAAGTTTGGGAGAACTCTATACTCTTGGGAATCTTCCTGAATTTTGTGCAAGAAACTACATACAAGAAGAACATATATCCTGAAGCTGCTATTGATCTTCTTGTTAATTATATTTCTATTCTTGTTGTTAATAATATTTTTTTATACTCTGTGAATGAAGGAAAAAAAAAAAGGCTTCAAGACAGTTCCTGCATCTCCTGTACCATAAAGCTTGCCTTTATTATATTTTAGTCAGGTTGCACCTGTTTTGTTAGGCTCAGGTGAGGACAAAGTCATTCTCAGTGTTGATCTGTATGGAATCTGGAGTACTGGTATACTCTGTCCAGTTCTGGGCTCCCCAGTACAGGATAGATATGAAGCTACTGGATAGTCTGGCAAAGGGCCACTGAGATGGTTAAGGGACTGGAGAATCTCTTACATGAGGTAAGGCTGAGAGAGCTGGCATCTGGAGGGTGCAGAGAAGATGGAGCCCAGTGACAGGACAAGGGGCAGTGGGTACAAACTGAAACACAGGAGGTTCTGTCTGAACATAAGGAAGCCCTTTTTTTGTTGGTTTTTTTTTTCCTTTTTTTTCCTCTGTGAGGGTGACAGAGCAGTGGAACAGGCTGCCCAGAGAGGTTGTGGAGTCTCCATCCTTGGAGATATTCAAAAGCCATCTGGTCAGGGTCCTGCACAACCTGCTGTAGATGCCCCTGCTTGGCAGGGAGTTGGACCAGATGATCTCTGGAGATCCCTTGCAACCTTATATCATTCTGTGATTCTTTGAATCACCAGCAGAAGAGAGGCCTGTGAGCAGGCTTTTCAGTGGTGCTTCAAGGAAGGAAAGATACTATAAACTGCTTTTATCTATACTTACTATGCATCATGTAGTTCCGTGAACAGCAGAGTTACATGTATTGAAAGGCAGAGCTTTCCTAAGTATGACTAAATCTTTTAGAATAAATTTATTATAAATTATCTGTCAAGAACATTTCTCATGCAGAATTTCTTTTTAATTTTACTACAGATAGTTTAGGAGGATACATATTTAGTATTGTCTTGAATTAATTAGTACTACTTCATTTTGCATTGCAGAGATGAAAGAATGCTTGACATGTTAACTAAAAGCTGGCAGAAGGCTCATCTATCCACCTTTTCCTCTTATGCTGCGTTTTTTAAAATCTGATTACTGTGTCCATTTATTGTATTTTATTGATATAATGAAAAATAACTTCAGCTGGAAAACGTAGAAGGAACAAGGCATATCAGTAACAGAAATGTAACAAAATTCCTTCACCTTTCAGCTCTTCTTGCTTGTGTTTCTCACTATTCTTTGTTCTTTATTATTCTTTGTTCTGTATCCTTTTGTCAAAGTGTGGCAATTTAGTGAGTTGTGGTTCCAGTGTCCATCTGACATCCCTGGCTGGTGCCTTCAGGTGTGGCACCAAGTTTCTTCCTGATTTGGTTTCACATTCATATGGTAGACCCCTTTCTCTAATAGACTGTTCTAAACTCTTGCAATCAGTGGAGGCAATAATTTGCTGAGAAATTGCTGCAGCACAGAGACTTATGCTTTAGTTACCATGTGCAACATTTAACTGTTGTTGCAAAAGCAGTTTGTGAAAGTATGGCATAAATCTGAGACCCTGGAAGTACTTTCCATATCAGCTGCAGGCAGCCCTGAAGGCCCCTCCTTCCTCAGTTTCTCAGCCCCAGATTAAAGAACCTCCTTCTCTTTCAGCTATGGCAACTTTTTCTCTCTGTGTGGTAGACTTACAGATATAGGTCTGTCTGGACTTGCTCCCCAGCTCTGTGATCACACATTTGCCCATCTGCTATAATAGCACTATAGGACAAAAGAGTATGTGCACCTCAGCAATTTGCATTGGTAGGGGGCTCAGCCTCTGTAGCATCAGTTGTAAATCAGTTCCTATCAGTGTCTTTGCATCAGCATGATGCATTCTTTCCTGCAGTCTGTGCAATCCCTTGTTTCTTTGCTTCCAGCCATCTGTGTCTCCAGGGGCTCAGAAGGACTGATTGCTCATATCAGTCTGTTTCCAGGGCTCTGGAGGGACTTGTCAGTGCTCTTGCTGGTCTCTGGAGTGGTGACTTCTTCTCTGCATATTACAAGAAGTCCTTCTACAGCTGTTCTGTTCAACTCTAGCAACTGGACAAGACCTTGTAGCTTTGATTGTGGTGAATAACTGAAAGTGCAACTGAACAGCAGCAGAGCACTTCTCTGGACCTGCTGCTGACATAGTTTATTCCCTTTTGTACAGTCAGTCTCTGGACAGGTCATGTCATGACTCTTAGGAACTCCTTGAGGGACTGTCCATCAGCACTCACTGCTTTCCTTCATTGTTCCAGTTAAGCCATTTTGCTATTTATTTTCTGTGAATATGCAGAGCAATCTAGTATTTACTCTTTGGGATGGTCTTGATTGTAATGTTAAAGTCTTTGAATGCATTCTTGTTATTTAGGAGTAAACAGGATATATATTGCTGAATAAAAATGTTTTCCCTTTACAACATAAATCAAGTGATTGGTACTGTGAAGGCAGGACCAGAGTTGGTGAGATGTTTGGTAGGTTCTAAAGGCCACTTTAAAGCCTCTACTTATTTCTAATCAATGAGCCATTACAAGCTTTTATCTTTTGTTTTCAGCACTCCTTTAGTGCAGAGTTCTTGTTACAAAGGCAGTCCAGCCAGCTGTAATGTGTTGTCACTACATTTAATGGTGGTGACTTATGTGTATCAAGCCAAGGAAGAGCTGCTCTCTGTTTTAACACACCCACTGGTGACCTTGGGTATAATCTGACTTTCTCTCAAAGCTCAATAGCAAATTAAAACATTTGCTCCAGTGTGTAAGCTTGGAAATCTCTTTTTTTCAGCTCTACACAGGTATAGCTGGAGGGTCTGAGTTTGGAGACATCCTAGTCAAGCAGTATGCAGCCACAAAGTGTCACTCTTGCTGACTCCAGGATGCTACACCCTAGAGAAATGGGGACAGACTCTGACCCACCTGAAGTGCCTGAAGTACTCACAAGTGGTAGAATGAAAGTTAGCATAAACAAAAAGTAGGCTGTGGAGGCAATGCTGTATTGTGGGGCTTTTTTCTGAACACAGCTTTTCTGATTTTTCAGTGGCTGATGGGCAGCTGAGTTGATTTTAAAACTTCTGTTGCCTACAGGGGTCTTATTCTGCCCTTAGTTAATTGATTAATTCAATAGAAAGAGTACCTTCATTTAGTTGCACAGGCAGTACTGCTGTTGCAACTGTGTCAGTTACCTCAAGGAGCTGACTGAAAACTTTTGTATTTTCAAACACATCAGTTCCCTGAACCTCACTGCAGTTTCTTAAGTGTTGGTGCTTGTGCAAGGCAGGTGATTGGGTGGGTGGGCTTGAAATTTTTGTGAGGGCAGATCAGCAGTTTGGTTTTAGACTGGATTAAAGTGATACTGAATCACAGCCTTAATCCTTGGATATAGTACATTAAGCTTAAATGTATACCAAAATCTGTGGGGACGGGGCATCAATGGTAAATTAAATTTGTCATTAAACATGTCACTAGATTCCCTCCCACCCTCATCTGTTGGAGGGAAGACACTAGTAAACACTGCCAGCTTTTCCTCTCCTTGTTCCATGCAGAGTAAATAAGGGATCCTGGCAACAAAGAGAGCACATCCGGGAGTGGGAAAATGCTTCTGCATGCATCCAGAAGAATTTTTTGAAGTGAATGTCACTGCAGGATCTGTAGTCGCTGCTGCAAAGACAGTGAGGCTGGTTGTAGATCCTGGGCTTCTCGATATACATAATGGTCTGTATTTGGTAATGGCAGCCTTTCCAAATCTATGTGTTCAGACAGCACTGCAAAACCTTACATTGCTCTGCTGACAAGACATAAATGTTTCTGTGACTAGGGCAGATACCTAAAGCAGCTTTAGGTTGTTTTCAGATATGCTTCTTGTTGAGGGGCATGCTGAGTAAAAGGGCAAAACACCTTTCCTCTTTAGATCACAACTGCTACTGATGTGTTCAAGTCACCTGAAGTGCCTTCCGCTTCTATAAACAGGAGAAATACTAGAGCCTTTACCACAGAGGTTTGTTTTCTATTTACAGTTAGTAATTAGTGTTAATTGAGAGATGTGTCAGAACAGTGCCAATTGGTGCAGCATTTGGGAGATGATTATTGAGTCTGACTCACAGTATTTGTCACAGTACTTGGTCCAAGTATGGCAGTGGTATGACAAATTGATGCAGTGATGTATTGCATAAAGACAGGAGGGTTATCGGTGTAAATAACCCTTATGTCTACTGATCTTTATGTTATGTTATAGAATAATTGATCAGAAATGCATTCAGTTTCCTTGCCAAAAAGTACTCACCCAGTGTAATGTAGGTTAGTCACTCAAGTAAACAGAAGTGTTGCTGAAACTTGTGCAAAAGGAACTGTGTTTCACTGTGATATGTGGCTTTCTCAGAATCCTGTAAGAGGCTGAGGCAGCTTTGTTATTTTCTCAACCCGTTTTCTACAAAATCTGGTCATTTGAGAGACTGGCAATACAGTTTGGCGTAAAACAGTTCATGGTGTCCTTGAAGAACTTTCCAGAATACAGCACTTTCAGTGGGAAAAAGTGTTACTATTTTTTTTGTTGTTGTTCAGTTGGTTGGGTTGGTTTGTTTGTTTTATTATAAAGGATAATGGAGCTTATGCAACATACTGTATATTGGTTTTGGAACATAAGCTAGAGAACTCTTATGGCCTTTTTCACTGTGATAGTAACTAATCATGCCATGTCATAAGGCTATCACAAATAGAGTTGCAGGATCCTTGCAGATAAAAGCGTGTGAAAGACTATTTTATGGCTGTAATTTAGTTGCAGGAGTTGGGTCACAGCCACTTCCTACAGACTCATTTGGATGCTTCAGTGTAAAATCCACTCAGGTGGAAAGCTCTTATACCTACAGATCTTTGAGAGATTTGGTGAATTAGTGGAAGAGTTAGTGGCAAGAGAACAGGATATCAGAGCTGCCCTCACATATGCTGTTACTTGCATATTTCTGTGTCCATCATCTGCCTTCCTGCTAATTCTAGCAGAGTCCTGCTGAGCCTGAGGCAGTGTGCTAGAAGGCTATCTAGTTACTAGTGCCTGGCAACACCTTTCTGCTCACCTTCAGAGATAAAAGACAACTTTAAATGAATGGACTGGGAACATATTGACAGATTTCTGTAAAAATAAATACTGTCTGAATTGTGGATGTTTCTGAATAAAACACAGGTGTAGAAACTGCATGTATTAACATGTATAGGTAGGGACATATATGTGTTACAGTAAAGATGTTTGGCAGGGGGATTTGTTTTCTTGCTTTGTTTTTTTTTTTTTCCCTGCCTCCTGTCCATGGTCATGCATTTCCCTTTCTGATTCTAAAAATTGAGTTCTGTCAGCAGGTGTGTTGTTCAACTCAATGCTTCTGGCTGTAACTCCTTGCAGAAAGGAAACAGGAATTAGTTCCATTATAATCTGTAGCAGCAAACTAAATGAATGTGGTTTTATTTTGTGTCATTTGGCAATGTTTTTAGGTAAAACCTAATCCCTTCTAAAGGATGTATTGAATATTTTCTTAGAGATGCTTTCTGAAATTAGTGTATTTACATGGTATGGACGTGTAAATGTGCTATGGTAGTATCATTTTTCTTGAAGGAATTGCAAAAACTATGTCTGAAGTAGTAGGAAAAGCACAATAAGAGAGAATGCCACGGTGCCATCAGGTGGACACATCGTAGGTGCCTCGTCCACAGTAAAATAGGAGTGCTTTTGTTGGCCTTATACTAGAAGACATAAATTAGTTGATATCTATGGGACAAGAAAGGCAGTTCTAAGATCTAATACAAAACCTAACTGCTCTGTTGAGTGCCTTGCAATTAACACCACAATACCTTCCAGTTGAAAAATGAGATCCTTCTTTCAGTTACTAGAGAGTTTGGATTAACTTCAGTATAAATAGGTTCTTTTAATTTCTGTGGACAAGACGGTGAATTCTTTTGGCAAGAAATGATGGGTTTGCTTTGCACTGATACTGCATATTATAAAGAGACTAAGCCTTTGTCCTGAGAAAAGGAACGTCAATAAACAGCTGGTTAGAGCTGTGGCTGTGTCCTCTCTTTGATCTCTCTCCCTCTAAGCCTCCATCATTGAAATAAGACTGTTGCTTCACAGCAAATGGCATTTGGGACACAGCACTGCAACCTGTCGTGTGCCTTACAAGGGTATTTCTTGTGTTAGAATAATATTGCTTGCTCTGTAGATACTGTTTGAAAATTTCTTATTTAATTTGGTGAGCATCATAAGAAGCTTTAGTATTTTTATAAAAATAGTACTGAGTACCACATCACTGAGAGTCACAGTGGTGACAATGAAGTGCTTCTGTATGTACCTGTAATGAGTACTTTTTATTTGTCATCTTAGTATTCAGTCTCTATTGTAGCACTGTGTTATTCCCAGTACTATAGTAACTTCAAATTCACGCTGTTGTGGCTGTTTCTTTTGTTACTATTAACAAGTGATATTCTTGTGATACGCTTGTATTTCAGTAACAGATACTTTCCCACATTTTTAGACTTGTCACATGTTTGTTCCCAGTAGAAATTGACCCAGCTTTTTTTTTTTTTTTACAAACAAGAGGTTTGTTAAGAGTTCTTTATTGAAAACTAAGAGAAATTCCATACCTTGCATTTTAGATTATTATAACAAGTGTAGTGAACTATGAAACACATATCACTTTATTCCAATCCCTTCTGTGTCTTCTGAAAGACATTATGGAGAACTCCTTTAGGATGCCCAACTCGGTGTCTGTATTCGTAATCATGTTGGAGGAGACAGAGCAAAGACAGAAAAGTCTAATACTAGAGAAAGTAGAGAAGAAAATCTTGGCAGTTAAAATAGGTAGGCATTGCCAGCTAGTGTGGTTTGAGATGTTGCCCACGATGGTCAAGCCGTTCTAATGATGAATGCTTTGTTTTCACGAAGACTAGAACACTATTTCAGTATTCTAGCTTAAAAAAAAAAAATCCTTAGATGGATATTTGATTTGAAAGGTTTGCTTTCCTTTAAGTGCTTTTAAGCTGGTTTTTTTCTGTTGTATTTAGGGGCATCTTTGCAGCTGATGTTTACAACAGAGAAATAGCTGCTGGAGTGGGAAATGGCTATTGCATCTTGAATTACACAGTATTTATGAAATGTCAGGGTGAGCTGTGGTAAGCAGCTGAAATATGCTTAGGTCAGTGGATATTTAATTTCCTGTATGGCACAATATATCACTGGACAGTGTAAAGAAGTTAGTTTCCTAAGGTCCAGACAAAACATGTTTCTATGTTCCATTTCATATGTTCTTTTTGACATATCATAATCATGACCAAAGACATGCTGAGAAAAGAGATGCAGGTAGATTATTTTCTCATAGTTTTTGAAATTAATTACCCACATTAATCTGAAATATCTCCATTGCTTGTGGGGCTGACTGAGGGGCTGCTGAAGCTAAAGCTGGAAAGATAAAGGGGCTGGTGAGGCATTACTTCCTGTATTACTGGTTTGTTTATGTTCTGCTGTTTAAAACAAGTTAATCTCTATTTGTAATTGTTAGTATAATCTGGTAAACAGGCAGTATTTTTTTTGTTAAAATGAAAATAAGCCACAAAATAATAAGTATAGCTTTTAAATATATATATATAAGTAGTACATGTAACCTAATGAGAGACCAGAATACTTTGTGTTAGTACATAAGACATGGCAAAACGACCACTTTGTGCCCTAAGCAGTTCATGTATTAGGTGTAAGACAAAATTTTCACATATGATAAAAATTACATTTTATCGTATGTGACATTTTCTAAATTTTCTGTGAAGAGCAACTACCTAATCTTCCTTCTGCTTCTATTTACATATATGGTATTTCATAGAGAACTGACAGGTCATACATTCATGCTAAGTATTTTGAACTCTGACTAATCTTTGAGCACTGGGATACAGGTGTTCCCTCTCCAACCTTTTTGTGCTGTTATTTGACAGAGTCTCGGATTCTAGATACTTGTCCTCTAGAATGAGATATCACTAGAATCAGAATTAATCCCTCCAATATATTAATTGCTTCTAGACAGGTAATGTTTTACTTACCAGGCAATTTCTGTCTGTAGTTTGTTTGAGAGCTCAAAATTTGAGATCCACTGGTGAGTTTGAATTGGGTACCCATTTTACTTGAAATGTTCCTATTCCTAGTTTGAGTGAGCATCCCAGTGAGAATAAATGTGCTAAGATAGTTTTAAAATTTAAATCCTGCTTAATTCAATGTTTTCTTTACAGATAGCTGTTTTCTCTTGGCTTTTGGGCTATGCTTTTGCGCACATTTGCTAGAATATTTGGAGACAGCAAATAAAGGGTGGGATTAACACTTGTTAAATTAATTCAAGTAACAGTTGGAAGTAACACTGTAGAAACATTTGTGCAGTCTTTGCCCAGGTTGTGTGTGAGACTGAGGTAGTTTTTATAATTTACTGGTATTTAGCTTCTAAACCTTTAGAAACATCAATGTGTTTCATGGCCTTTGACTCTTCCTTTCCCAGCTCCCTTACAAAACTATAACATAATACTGTTAGCATGATAAGCAAGCCTTAGAGAGTGAAACTAGTTTAATGAATGTTTGACTTGCATCTCTCAGGAAAAACACTTGTTTATTGCCTTTAAAAATATACTAGTTTGATGAATAAGCTGTGCCAAGAATGAAACAAAAGTATGTGAAATGGAATGAAGTGGAAATGGTCTGTGTGTTGGTGTCAGCCAGTGCTAGAATTGTAAGGCTAAATGTGCTATGTTAGTGAGGCACAGATAGGAAAAGGGCTTTTTTTAATTCAGAAGTAAGGTCTCCCAAGGATACTGTTGTCTGTAGCATCATAGTTGCATATTGTTTGGCTTTTCAATTCTTTGAGCTGTTAAACAACTTTTTCTTGTCTAGTGCGGATCAACCAATAATCTGCACTGAGATGTGATCCCTGGATTATATTTACAGTGTTAGTACATTGGTCCAGCCCTACTTCTTCTGTGCATGTACCTATACAATACTTAAATGTTATATACAGGTAGTGTGAAACACTACTTAGTTATGCATCTCAAGTTACGTGGGGGTGTTAGTAACAGTTATGCTGGATACTGCGTCAAAGCCCTCTTTTTTTCAAAAAGATGGGAATTTGGTGGGCTCAGACTTGTGCACTGAAAAAAAATAATTAGAGCTGCAAGACAAATTTGTGTCTGATTACTATATGAATGGAATTGGTTATTTAAAATTGGTTATTGGCTGTTTTTTTCTGCTTGTTTACAGGTTGCATGGCCGATACCATGAAATGGCACCAAACGTTGTGCCCATGGACTATACAAAGGACCCAGATGTTAAACTACCTATGCAGCTTATAATAAACATGCCTGAACTAAAGGTATCACTTCTGACTGCTTACAAACTGTATCTTCTTAAGTTATGTTGCTCATCTGCCAGAGGTTTTGCCAAGTGAGTTTGATATCCTGAAGCAACGTGGCATGCTGAGGTCTTCCCCTTCCTGTTACTGTTCAAGGGCAAAACCAGCCCCGGAAACTGGAAAATATTTAGGTGGATGTCTTTCTTGCAGAGATAGTTAGGATAGATGTTAAAGGACGAGTAGGAAATAAAATTAAATTTAGCAATCTTTCCAGTTTGTATATATCGATCCCTTAGAAGCCAGTGGGATCATTGTGTGAAGAGCTGGAACAGCTGGTTAGAAATTAGAAGTTCTTATCTCAGTGTGTTGATCGGAAATTTGTCAGAGGTGTGCAGAACATTGCTGATCAAAAGTAAAGATTTTCCCTTTTTTTTTTTTCTCAGCTGCAAAAGCACAATAAATACTGTTTTTCTTAATTATCAAGAGTTTTCATTTTTCGTGGAGTCATTACATGATAGGAAGTGGAGAGACAGTCCATGTAACTACACATGGGAGAAGCAGTAGGCATAAAGCAATCACTGTAAAAAAATGAGATAGTATTTGTCTTTATTATTTTATCAGTTCAACAATTGAATATGGTTTTAACAGGACAAATACAGATTTTTAGCATTTATTTTTTAAACAGGTTATTGAATTATGTTGTCTTTGGTCTCATGGTCTATTTTCTTTTTCATGCATGCAAATTAGTTGACATCTTTACATTACTATCATGTAGAGACAGCTATTTGTTCACTGTGATAGTTGCATGAAGTGTTGTTAAGATTTTTAAGAGTAATGCCATAAAAAACTTGTAATTGATGGCCTTCCACTTCATTTTAATGATTTAGAAATTATTCCTTAATGTTGTAAGATATCGAATATTTGGGAAAAAAAGTACAAGCATAAGCACTGCTTTAGAAATTCAGTCTGGGAGGAGGTTAAGTCAACATAAAGACATTTGAATTGGATTTCAAGTTGAAGTTCACAGAACTCCTTGTTCCTTTAGTACGACACTTACTGCATGTTTGATTCTGAGACAATACAGTTTATTGAGCAAGAAGCACATTTCACTCTAAAGAATGTTTGTTAAAGTGTTTGACCAGCATTTCATATAAATGGAAACATTAGAGATTAAACACATATGACCATTTAATTCAATAGAAGGCCTTTTAAAAATTTTCATCCTTCAGTTATGACTCTGGTTTACCAGATACCTATGTACAGCTTAGAAATTTTGGGTTTTGAAGAAACTGAGAAATAATTTAGGATTCTTTTTCACAGTAAGCATGGGATTCTTCAGCAAAATCCTAGTAGCTGTTTATACTCTTTCTAATGGTGAGTTGCCTGTAATAAAGTAGATGAAGATGATGTAGCTAGCTTTAATTCCAAAATTGCACATAAAAAATAATGACATTATAAATTTAAAATTTTGTAAGTAAAAAAAATGCAAGGAAAACTTTAGACATCTTTAATTCTATCATAAAAGCCATAAATGCCACTGTCATCAACGTAACACATCTACATTCAGCTATTAAATATATTAATAGTTAAGGATTTTGGTAGGGCTCTTTTGCTAATGACCTTCCTTAACAATATTACATAGTATAGGAATAAAATTAGTACATACCTCGCTATTGTTTAAATAGTTACAAAATTGCAATGTGTGATGTGCTATGAGTTGTTCCTAGAACTTAACAAAATGGTTCTTTTGTCATCTGATTGAAAGCTATTAAGCCTTTTAACTCCTAAAGCAGCATAACCCAACCCTAATTAGAATGCAGCTCCAGGTCAGTTTCATATCAGCTGTGTGCAGATTACAAGTATGTGTCCTTGGCTGCCACGGGTATAACTGTAATTCCCTCCTCTGTAGCTTGCAAAGTTGACCTTCCTAGCTCACCTCAAATAAAATGAATGACATTTAATAAATCATGCAGGTACTGTAGTTTAAAAAAAAATTCTTCTCATCTTTGCCCATTATATTACAGTGTGAAGTAGGAACAGGATATAAAAGTAGTGTAGTTCAAGGTTTGTTTATATATGAACTTTTAGTATCAGCAGCATTCAAGAAAACATTGTTTTTCAACAATATTATGTGTTTAAATGTATTGAAATGTCTATGAAAGAGCTTAAATTATGTGTCTGTATACTTCATGAAACAAGTGCATTTAGAGAGGTATTTGTGGAACTTTAAAATAGGGGGTATAAAGATCTTGCTGAAAAGTTCTTTTCAGTTCATTCAATTGCATAAAATACCTTATTATATGTTAACCATTCAGATACCTTATAAATATTTCACATAAGTTTTGTATAGCACAAATTAGGCAACAGGCAAAATTAATAATACTTTGCAAAAATGCCCTGTATTGGGTCCAATTTGGAAATAGCAACAAAGATTTCAAACTTGATTATCCAAAATTAGATTTAAGACATAACTACAAGCCTGTCAGCCTGACCTTGGTACCAGGGAAGATTATGGAATGGTTTGTCTTGAGAGCACTCACATGGCAAGTCCAGGACAAGCAGGGGACCTGGCCCAGCCAGCATGGGTTTACGAAAGGCAGGTCCTGCTTGACCAACCTGATCTCCTTCTATGACCAGGTGACCCGCCTAGTGGATGCGGTAAAGGCTGTGGATATTGTCTGCCTTGACTTCAGCGAGGCCTTTGACACTTGTCTCTCATGGCATGCTTCTTGAGAAGCTGGCAGCTCATGGCTTGGACAAGTGTACTCTTCACTGGGTGAAAAACTGGCTGGATGGATGAGCCCAGAGGGTTGTGGTGAATGGGGTGAAATCCAGTTGGCGGCTGGTCACAAGTGGTGTTCCTCAGGGCTCGGTGTTGGGCCCTGTTCTGTTTAATATCTTTATCAATGATTTGGACGAGGGGATCGAGTGCACCCTCAGCAAGTTTGCAGATGACACCAAGCTGGGAGGCAGGGTCGATCTGCTTTGAAGGTAGGGAGGCTCTACAGAGAGATCTGGACAGGCTTGATCGATGGGCCGAGGCCAACTGTATGAGGTTCAACAGGGCCAAGTGCCGGGTCCTGCACTTGGGTCACAACAACCCCATGCAGCGCTACAGGCTTGGGGAAAGGTGGCTGGAAAGCTGCCTGGCAGAAAAAGACCTGGGGGTGCTGGTTGACAGCCAGCTGAATATGAGCCAGCAGTGTGCCCAGGTGGCCAAGAAGGCCAATGGCATCCTGGCCTGCATCAGAAATAGTGTGGCCAGCAGGAGCAGGGATGTGATTGTTCCGCTGTACTCGGCACTGGTGAGGCTGCAGCTTGAGTACTGTGTTCAGTTTTGGGCCCCTCACTGCAGGAAAGACATGGAGGTGCTGGAGTGTGTCCAGAGAAGGGCAACCAAGTTGGTGAGGGGCCTGGAGCACAAGTCCTGTGAGGAGCGGCTGAGGGAACTGGGGTTGTTTAGTCTGGAGAAGAGGAGGCTGAGGGGAGACCTTATGGTTCTCTGCAGCTACCTGAAGGGGGGTTGTAGTGAGGTGGGTGCTGGTCTCTTCTGTCAGGCGGCTGGAGATAGGACGAGAGGAAATGGCCTCAAGTTGCAGCAAGGGAGATTTAGGTTAGATATTAGGAAAAAATTTTTTACTGAGAGGGTTGTCAGACATTGGAATAGGCTGCCCAGGGAAGGGGTTGACTCACCATCCCTGGAGGTATTCAAAAAGCGCGTAGATGTGGTACTTCAGGACATGGTTTAGTGGGCATGGATGATGGTTGGACTCGATGGTCTTGAAGGTCTTTTCCAACCTAAATGATTCTATGATTCTATGATCAAAATCAGTAGCCTGTGAGAAGCTGCTAGCACAAGCAGGTCTAATTAGGCCCTAAGGCTGTATTCTGAAGTATAGTGTTAAATTACTCAGTGGAGCTAAAAGTTGGGAATTGGGATGGTTGCTCTAAGTCGTCTTTGTCCTACCTACGAGATCATGATACCAACAGGTGAATACAGAACAACTTTGCACTACTTTTCACAAGGACAAGGAAGTATTGCGTGAAATTACAGACAGACAGCTGACATAACGTGTAAATATATTGAGGAACTCATTGCCACAAGACATCTTGGCAAAGACAGCATTAGTCTTCAAAAATTATTTAAGAGCTTTTATAGAGCAGAATTCCACAGATTGCTCTTAAGTTTTATGATCTGGATGTAATATCTAACTCCAGAAGTCCCTGAAATGCTCATTGTGTTAATCTCAGAATATACTATAGTAAGGATCACTATGTGTATCTCCCTCTTTTTTTTTTAATTCTTGCCTTATCTGCAACTGGTTCCACTTAGAGTTAGGCTGGTGGGCTGGATGGACTGGTAATTATGACAGTTCCCATATTATAGTGGTTTTTTTTTTCCCCTTAGAAGCAATCCCTAGATCTGTTGGATTTATTCTTAATGCCCCAGTGAGATTTGTCTGAGATGATTTAATCAAAGGACCTGCTTCTAGCAGTTACATGGAACCAGTCATTTGAAGCTTAGCAGCTAGTACATAAGGAAGAAGATTCTTCACCTTGAAATAGGAATATTTCCTGAAGTGCTGTCATGTTGGATAGACATCTGTATATAAGAATGCAAATTAGTGTTGTATGGAATACAATACAACAAAAATTGTTTTATATTTACATAGGTAAGACCATTAGTAAACTAATCAGTTTTTTTAGTAGCTGGCAGGATGAAATAGCATGGGCTTCACAAAGTCTGAATGCATGGGAGTATCTTGAAGTATTCTGATTGTTTTCAGCCATCTGTTATTTTTGCTTATGCATAAATATTGAATTCTTATCTCTGTGATAAAACGTATCATCCTCAAGGGTTTTTGATTCATTCGTCCATTACTGCAAGTAGTTTTATATCTCTCTAACAAGTCTGCAACTCATTCATCACTGTAGCATCTTAGGTGCTTGTACTAGCACTTCTGGTATGGACAATCAGTATTCCTTAAGTTTTACGTTATTATCTTTAGGATCTTGATAGGGCAACATGTAATTCTCTGGCTCAGTTATATGACTCTGAGGAGTTTAACTGCCAGATCCTGATATTTGCTTTGTGAAAAATCAAGGCTAAGTTCAGGAAAGAAAGCAAGAAATGATAATCGCAGACATTATTTTTGGCTTCAGTGATACAGGACTGAACGTTTAAGGAATAGCTCATTCTATGAAAACTTTAGAAATGGGAGACTACTATATTTACAAGGCAGCCTGGTACTTAAGCTGAGATATAAACCAGAAATTTTATACTGGACCATGATTAGATTTTGAGATACAGGAGCACATCTCGCTTCCTTAGCAATCTTAGGTGGTAATGATAATAGACTTCCTAATATACTTCCGAAAGTAAAGCAGATCATAATCTATCTTCTTGTACCATATCAAGTCTGTGAGGCTTTCTGACCCTGCTTTAGAAGATGTCCCCAGGGTAATGGAACTTGATTTTATGAAAATAGCAGGTCAAAATTGTGTCAAATTTTATAATAATTCTCTCCCAAGTCTCATAAGGCTGTGGAAGAACCTTAGAAATATTGCTGTCAAACCACTCATTTTATTTCAGGAATTCTAGCAGTTCATAGAGAAGGTGCATTCAATAGCTAGTGAGCTTGTTTCCAGTAAAATATTAGTTAGAGGAGAGTAGATCTTCCTCCATAACTCTTTCAAAACATTGACACTAAAAGATATTAAAAAGCTACCTAGGATCTCAGTTATAAATTGGGGTCAATCTTGGTCATGCATTTGCAATTACCTGTGCAGGTGGGGGTAGGGGGGAGAGTCTTTCCCCTAGTTCATTTTCCAAGCAATCTAGGTAGTAACTCCAGCTCATACACCAAGAAAAAAAAATCTTTAATTTTTGCAACTTGAGCAGACTGCTAAATAAATCGTTATGGTGTTTTCTTTCTTCAGTAAATTTTCATCCAAGGTGAAGACGAAGCCAACATTTAAATCTTAAAATAGAAATAAATGAACTAAATGTCTATTGAATTCTAATACAATTAGTGATAATTTCAATGCACCTGGCTTTTTTCATATACACATTACATTTCTAGTTACTGGCAATGTTGAGCTCAATACCACTGTAGATTCTGACAAATGGAGAGAATCAATAATGCACTTTTCTAAATTAGATTCTGCTACTATAAAGAAAGATCTTTACCTCACGCATTAATGTTTTGAGCCAGGTTTTTTGTGTTTCAAAGAAAAAAAAAATGCTGATAGTGAATTATTCACTGTCATTTAAAGTGAGTGACCAACTCATGATTCTTAAAAGTTGACAGTCAGGACAAGAAATAAATAAAGAAGGGGCAGATACTTAAATTGATTAGGTCTACCATTACACTGAAGTTAACAGAACTGGTTTACTCCATCTGTTTCACTGCAGTCTCTGTTTTCTAATTTTGACAATCTTGGTTACACACAGGCAGCAGTCTAATTAACTTTAACGCATATGGACACCTGTGAGATTGCAGCAATTATTATTGCAAAATCATAGCAATGATATGGGCTGTTCAATATGAGACCATGTAGAGAGCCAAAGTGATCTCATTTCAAAGCAAAACTGATTACACTCATGTTATCCCTGTCCCTTCCACAGAGCTAGATGTGGGAGTGTAATCTGATCACAGAGACCGCGTATGATCTGTAGAAGTAGGTGGGTGGCCATCTTCTTTGTGACACATACATCCCTAATTGCCAGAACCTTCAAATTGGTGTGTGGCCTGTCTCTGGTCATTGTAGTGTAGAGCAATCCTTCTGTCAGGAGTTGGTCGTAAAGGGACTTCCTGGAGGGGAACCATTTTAGTTTAATTCGCTTTACATTCTGTTGCTTTCTTGTTTTGGCTCACGCAGTAACTTCATTGATCCTCACAGGCCTTGTCATTAGCTGCAGCAGTGAGTAAGGTAGTTCATAAATCCACACAGCACTGAAACAATGACCAGCAGACACAGGAATCAGTCAAGGGAAAGGACGGACACACAGGGAACAGGGAATCGATCACACATTTCAAAACCAATGTTAGCACCCTATTTTGGCAAGTTTAAACATGAATGCATGCAAGTTGCTTCAAAATAAAATGAAAACACTTCCTACGATTTTAATAGGATGGAATTTTACAAGTCATTTCAGTGAGTCCTCAGTTTCAAAACTTTCCGTGTAATGGGCCACGACAGCTGAGAGAGCAGGTTGATACTCTTCCCAAGGCCCGACCCCTGCTGTGGCCAATCTTTGCCTGCAGCTCATCCCAACTTCCTTGTCTCCGCATCCAGTTAGTTGTTTCTAGTTAAGATGGGATGTTTTACCCCTTTCAGACCACTCTTGTTTCTCGGAAGCCCCTTTTTAACTGTGTGTCTCAACTGTATGCCCTCCAAGTGTAGTAAGTGAGGGCCATTTTCTCTCCCTTGAACTCCAAATCTGTACCTGCTTGATGGTCTTTACCAGTATTGTCTGCAGTTTCCTGCTGTAGTTAGTGAATCGTTTTTTGTTAAAATGCCTTATATTCCCATTATATACTATTATGTTCTGTAATATTTAAACAATTCTATATGCAACCAGAATCTTTTGTTATTTGGCTGTTGTGACCATAGTGCAGCCTTCAGTAAAGAGGTAAGCTCATTGCTGATCTGTCTTAACATTTCTGCTTACTGACAGAATGAGGTGGTCATTTTTTTTTAAGATATAAATGTATTAATTTAGCTGTATCTTAGCCTTGGTTTGTGCAGGGTTTGCTTAATTGATACCCTGTAGGCACTGCAAAGAAGTTTGATGACATGAATATAATGATCTAAACATGAAAAAAAAAAATTACTGATTTGAGGAAGAAGAAAAGGAAAAAAAAAATCCAACAAACAAATGTGCTTTTATCTGCTCCAGGGACAATTTGTTTTTGCACTTGCTATGCTTCCCTTCCAAAGCACCAGCCTCTCCTATGGAGGTCTGGTAATGAATAATCTAGCCATTTTTATATTGATGTTTGTCTGATAAGAGTTCATTTCTATTTTTTTAGGAATAACTCCTGAAATTTCAGAAGGGTTTGCTTCTGATCAGTTCTGAACAAGTCCTGATTAAAATATCCAAAGGGATTCTGGCTTTCAGTAGTCTGCAGACTGCTTTTTGCATTTAAATATTTTCGCTAATGTCAGTGGGGACTTATGTTCAAACAAAAAGAGAAAATGATCATCATGTTTCTGTGGATATAAAACCGAGAAACATTTTGTTATGACTGTCCAGCATCTCCAGCTTAGTTATCTTGACATATCTTACAACTTTACTTGCAACTTCTTATTTCCAAAATGCAGTCAGCTTGTGAAAATAAGACACAGCACTTTAAATCAATTCATTAAGCTGCAAAAATGAATAGGGCAAAAGGACAATGCAGTGGTTTCCTAGAGCCTGTGATGGAAACTAGAGAACAGGGGAACATAACAAGTGATTTGGTAAGATTTAGCTGCAGTCTCAGGAATAGACCCTGTAATAGTTTCTTAGAAAACTAATGGTTGTGGTTTACTGTATGGTGTTCTAGGTCTGTATGTTGGAATAGATGCCGCATGACATTCAAAAATGTATAGAAACACAATTATCTGAGTAGAAAAAGTGATTGTTAAAAAGATGGATGGCACGTTTAGGAGGATTAACTCAAGCCACTACAGCAGCATCAATCTGCAAAACAGCAGAGTTTTAGCTGTAATAATTATTTATTGTTTCTGTCTCCCCTCTCATTTTTATTGTGAGAGGACAGAAAAAGCTTTTTAACAATACAAGTGTGAGTTTCTAGTTTTAAAAGGATTCTTCTTTAAACAATTAGTGCTTAAGGGAAAACAGTCTAGGAAGGAACAGTATCATTTTCCCTTTAATCCCTTCCCCCATGGCTTTTCCTTTAAATATGATGGAACCCTAATCTGTGCTCTTTAGAGTAGAGGTAATGAAATTACAAAAAGGATGTGAAAAGTATCTGTGAAGGTAAGCTAATACTTTCCATTGTGTAAGCTACAGATATACTGCCTGAAGACACATAATATGAGAAAGTTAAAGGAAAGAAATCAATATGAGGAAAGATTTTATTTTTCATTTAGGTTTTAGAGATCCATTTGGCAAAGAGTTACTTAAAAAGTATGCTTAGGTCCATTTAATTCATCGTTAATTCATCTGTATTTTTGAGATCTCCAACATGCCAAACAGATAATTCATCTTATGCAACTGCAATATGCTTATTAAGTCAGAGAGATTATGCCTAGCATTTTTAATGCAGAAAGTCCTGGGTTTGATATTCCCTGCTGATAGGGATATTTGCATCTGTGTGCCCCCTGTTTGTTATCCAATGCTGCCTCTAAGATGTCAGTGTCATGGTAACAGTTGTAAACTTCTGATGAGGTTTGTTCCAAAGAAAGCAATATAATATTCTAGAAATAAAAAAGACAATTTTTTCTAACATGTTTTCTTGTCCACTCTGATATTTAGCATTCTGTAGTATTAAACATTTAACAGATACACCAATTTTTTATGTGCTTTTAGGAAGAAAGTGGGCCTTTTCCAGCCCAAATGAATCTTACTTTGGCTTATTAATAAACTGACAATTTGAAACAATAGAATTACTTGTTTTCCAGAGTGTCTGTATGTATATTCGTATCACAGACAGGCATATTTCCAAGCACTCAAGTCAGATACTTTAGCCTTAGCAGTACCCACAGATGCACATCTGCTATACCTCCTCTACACATCATGCACATGATGCGAGTGATCATTATGTATCCCTTTACAATGACTTTCAGCCATCTGGCTAGTTCTGGGGTGTTGTTTTTCATTCTGAGATTCTTGAGAGATGTGACCCTGCTGCTTTTTTGAGGCTGTTGTCTTTTTTTATTTTCAGGAATCCCTCTTTTTCTCTCTATTTAATTTCTTTTTTATTTTTATTTGGCCTGCTTTTGTCTTCATCTGAACAGTGAGCTCAGCCTTACATGTTCAGCTCAGAGCACAGTTAGCTCATTAATCTCCTGCCCTTTGAAAAATGTAGGCATGGTCCCTATTGTGGAATTACTTCAGTCATTGAACCCTGTAGGAGAATTTGAATTTAGTATTGACTACTTTAATGGGCTGTCATTTGAGCCTACAGCTCTGTGGTCCCTATTTCACCTATCCATTAAAACAGCCTTATTCCTGGCCATTATCTTAGCCAGAAGGACGGAGAGATCTTGGCATTTAGTGGTGCATTTTGAATCTTGATTGTCTCAGGGAATTACACTTCCATTGTCTGTTTCTCAGATCTCACCCATCCTTGGAAGGTTGACACTTTGACTGATTTGTCATTAGATGGATATTTGCCTTTTGGCAGACTCCAACTAATATCTACCATGGAAGTAGTCCTAGAGTGCAAACCGCAAGACCCAAAGACATCGCATTAGATAGTTGATGTATCCTGAGTGCTTTGTAACCATTAAATAGAAACCTCCCAATAGAACCAGGTATGCTCTCTGAGGATGTGGATGGCCATTATTGCTTCTGTGAAAAAGTATCTCAAAGTTCCAGCTGGCATGGCCACTGAAATGTGTTCTTAAATTTGCCAGGTGATATGACTTGACAAATGTATGTAGGTGTGGTATAGCCTTGACCAATCCACGCCTTGTACCCAAATGTCTGACCACATCTCTGTACTTGCATCTCGGAACTAGACACTGCAAAGTGTCGTCCCATAGTGTGAATCTACACGTTGACCCATCACCTGAAGAAAAAAGGAAGGCTGCTTTCCAGGAACTGGATGTTCTTTGAAATATCCGCATGCACAGTCACACCTCACATTTCTCTTAGAGAAATTAAGCTTTTGTATGTTATGCTTGTCTTTTAGCAAGAATCCTTAAAATTTATTCATTATTTGAGGCTATAACAAAATGTATCTTAAATGTTATGTCTGTGTGGGTGACAAATTTCATTATGCTTCCAAGTTCCCCCTGTGATTTCAGTTGAACATCTTTATCTTCAGCTTTAGTTGTAAGTTGTAAGCTGCTGCAAACCATTTAACAGTTGTTGAATTTCACTTGAGGCAGCTGCATATTAGTGGTAAGTAGCCCAATTCTTGTAAGGTACTTTACATTCCTTTAAGATGAAGGATACTACAGAAATATAAATCATCAGTCTGTTCATGTAACTCTGCTTTGTACATGCTGCTTGTATTTTTTTTTTAGTTTCCACGGGTATGCAGAAAATGTGTTCTATAGATGCATCTGTTCTAGATGTTCAAGAAAGAATTCAAGTAAACTGAAAAATAACATTTTCTAGTAATTTACCTCTCAAATATAGCTGGTTTATGAAATTTCATTTAAAATAATTGGATGGTTTGTGAATACCTGTTAGCTAATTAAACTTGGAGATAAAAAGACATGAAATGGATATATGATTGAGCTCCGAGCTTTCACAATACTGCTTCTTTTAAAGCCAAATAAAATGCTGCATGCATGTTAAAAATAATAAACATGATATGCCACCACCAAAGCTGATGACTTTTATAGGAGATCAATATGTTAATTGGTGTCTTGACTTCAGATAAGATCTGTAGAACAGCTTTGATTAGAGGCTGCTCAAAGTCCAAATGATGTTTGTGTTTTACTCACTTTCAGCTGAATTGAGTTGATTTTCCCAGTTTTATAGCCATAGCTACAAATTCATTTTCGGTTTTTGTATAGCTGTGAGAAAGATGTTGTTTTGTTACATTAAAAACAATTGTTTTGGACTTCAGAGTAGTAAAGCAGCTTTTCTTATGCTTGCTTGTGTGTTTATGGTTTTTGAATATTGTCTTATTCAGAGTAGCCTTGACACCAGCTGGGTTGGTAGGGTGCTAGAAAAGGATCTTTCAGGGTCATCTCTTGCAGAGATGAAATTTCATTTAAAACTCTGGAATTTGTAGTCAGTTCAACCAGAGGGTTGGACATTGACGTGTATCAGAGAGAAAATGAAAGACTTTTCTGCAAGATTCTACTGGGATGTTACTCAACATCCTTAGTGAACGGACATGGTTTGGTTGAGGGTTGATTGATGGTTCCATATCAGTCAGGTGTGGAATGCAAATACTTCCTTTTTAAAGTGGTTTCATAGACAGTATTTGTTCATCCAGCCTTCACTTAGGTGCCACCAGAAGATGTAAAGACCCTGTTTGTTTTATTGGCTTTCTACCTTGGTCTCCCTGTTTCCTTCCCCTTCTATCATCCTCTGTTTGTGTGTGCTAGCTTCTTAATATAGGAGCTGTAACCCTCCTGACCATGTCAGTCTGCCACCCTGTCAGGAACCTGTTACGTGCAAATGACCTTCACACTCTTAGTACCTTTACCCTAACATTTATAAAGTATGTGTTCCACCCAGGAGAAACAAGATGAGCACCAGTTTAGAGAGAATGAGTAACATTGGAGCTGAGAAAATCTGGGCAAGAAGTGGTACCATGCAGCAGCGCGTTCTGCTGACGCTTTGTGCTAAAGCATGCAAATGTAAATTTTTAGATGCACTTTGGAAGGAGAAGAGCTGTCTTCAGAGAGCCAACCATGGAATTAATTACTCATTAACAGGGAGTCTGCAGCTTTTTGGTCTTCCAAATACTGAAAAATAATAATAATAAAAAAAATATGTATCTGTTTTTCACAGGAGAATCCCTTCAAGGAAAGGATTGTGGAATCTTTCTCAGAAGATGGAGAGGGAAGCCTCAGCTTCAATGATTTTGTGGATATGTTCTCTGTGCTCAGTGAAATGGCTCCCAGAGAGCTTAAAGCAATCTATGCCTTTAAGATCTATGGTACTGTATTGGGATGCTTTTGTATGCCTTTTTTGTTTGGACTAAATCACTATGAGAGTTGTTGGTGATCTTTTCTTTGGTTCTTTTATTGTTTAGATTTTAACACAGATAACTTCATTTGTAAATCAGACTTGGAAAAAACCCTCAATAAGCTGACCCGAGAAGAGCTAACAGCAGAAGAAATCACTTTAGTTTGCGAGAAAGTGATAGAAGAAGCTGACATGGATGGTGATGGGAAACTAGGATTTGCAGATTTTGAAAACATGATTTCCAAAGCACCGGACTTTCTCAGGTATTGTTTTAAGAAAAAGATAGTCTCTTGCATATTTTCAGGTATTTTTTTTAAGAAATTGCTGCATAGTGTAATACAAGAAATGTTAGACATAAGTACTTTACTAGAGAGCTGACTAGAGGATGACTTCTTACCCTAACTCAGTTTATTTTTATAGAGCATATTCCAGTACTCTCCTAACCTGAAGACTAAGAGCTCAGTGACTTTTATCTCCCTTTTTTTTTCTTCCCTGTTTGTGTGGTTTGTTCAGGAAAATATTTTGCTCTGTTATAAGCTCAAATTCATATTGTTCTCAAGCCTATAGCAAGGATCCATGCTGTCTGAATAGCAATGTGTGCAAATTAAAATGATTAACTACTGCAGTCTTTCTTCGATCCACTGTTAATCAGGGGTTTTATTATAATTTTTTATTTTTGTTGCTGTTTCTTCCTAATAATCTGTAGATAAAACCCAGCTATCTTAAGACAGTTTTTCTTGCACACTTCATATCTAAAGAGATCTTTTGAAAAGGACAATGACTTTTTATTTTTACACATTAATAAAACATTCTATATAAGTAACAGCCTTAATTATAAGTTTAAGTAATACAAGGATAGGCCTTCTTTAAGAAATGACAGAGAACTAGCCAGCAGAATAAGATACTCCTAGACTGGCAGGAGTTCATATTTGAATCTTAAATCCACTGGCAGAGTAGGCTGAAGCTAAAACCTAGGTCTAATTTCTCCCCAAATTTCAGTGGTCTGGGTTAACTATGTTTGATAGTCAATGCTTGATAACCTGAAAAAGTTTTTCATATTCTTTGTTTGTACACATTGTTGTTAAGTTAGTAGTGTTGCTGTTTGTCTGGTGATAATTGATAATAACACTTAAGTTCTAACGTCTGGGAAGATAAATAATCCAACGATTGTCTTGACTGCAAGCAGGTATACAGTATGATTGTAAATTGTTTTGGGAATGTTGGAATTAGTAAATTCTAGTTTCTGCAGACTTGTGTCTCCTGATTAGTTGGCTGATAACTGAGAAGGAGTTTAGTTTCAATTTTTTGCTGCAGTTAAGGCACAAAGACTGGTTCATCTATGTAGATTTTCTGATGTCTGGAAGGGTGCGGAATTATTTTGCATCTTTCTGTGAAGTGGAACACTTAGAGACACTTTTTTACACAGCTGCCTGTTTGCAGGAGATTGGCAGAAACTTAATCATCTTTAAGTCACGTGTTGTTGAATTCTGCCAAAGGATTCAGAAGTTACTGGGGAAGATTAACAAAGCTCACAGACTGATTGAATAAACTGTATTTTCACAGGAAATAAGTATAAAGGTTAGGATAGCATTAAGATAGGTAAAAATTTGGACTGGTGATCTTAAGAACGTCTAAGTCTTCTGCAGAGCCCAGAACAGTTTATTTCTTTCATAAATGAAATTTCTGAGGAAAGACATTATAACAAAATGATTCTACAATAAAGCATGAGGACATGATTCCTGTGAACCCTGAGAAATATCAGCATCTGGAGAGGATATGCTACAAAGTTAATGTGAATGTCTTTTATACAGTAGAAACATATCGGACATTCCTTGACTAATCAAGTGTATCAACGGAAACTCTTTTAGAACAAGACACATATCATTGTTATGGTGAGGCTGAGCTGAGTAGGTATTGTAATATTTTGTTTACATATATTTCCAGCTAAGAAAATGTTTTCTTTATACTGTTATCCGTATAGAAGCTGCTGGGGTCAGGGAGAGTTTTTAATCAATCAAAAGGCTGTACTGTACCACGGGTAGAGAACAGAGATCAAATGTGAAGAATTGAAGGCAGATCTGAAGACTCGGCAGAAGCTGTAGTTTCAGAAGTTTCCCGTGCCATGACTGACTGTACTGCTGTGTTGTAGAGGCTCGCAAACTGCTGACTGAGACTTCCAAGCTAAGGATGCTGTGCAATCCATTCACTTCCTGAGAAACTAGCAGAGAGGAATATTTGCCACTATAGCCATTGGAATGACTGTCATAATTATTTTTCTTTTCCAAGTTTGTGATGTTTTGGGAAACTGACGAAGTGAATGGAAAGACCTGAGTGCTGGGTACTCAACAGGGCAAGGAAATTAGTAAAAAGGGATGAAGTGAAAAGTACAGAGCTTGTTATGGATTAGGTAAAGAGAAAATAGGGAGGGATCACTGACAACACTTATAATCTCAAAGGACAAGGCTACCAAGTATTGGAAGACTGATCATCCAGTTGCTCAGTTTAAACGCATATACTTTGATCCATGTTTGTGAAATGGTGAACTCATGTTATCAAGATGTCTCCTAAATGTTCAAGATGGCAATGTGTATATTTTAGGCAGATTTTTTCCATCCCTGGCTTCAAGGGAAATGGTAACTTCCCTCTCCTTTCAGGTCCAGGAGATTAGGTGGGTCACAGGATTCAGCTGTGAAGTCCTCAGGCTTAAGAGCTCCTGATGTGACATGACCTAAAGAAGGGTTTCCTTCCACCTTCCAGCTGAAACACTGGTTTAGAGCCTCTGACTGTTAACTCAGCAACATGGTTTTTTAACCTTTGAAGCTATATGGCAAAATGAGGGTGTAAATGGAAAAAGTCTCAGAGCCAAGAAGAGAATGTGTAGTTTCTCTGATTTGGTTTCTGTTTCAGCCAGAGTTAACAGCTGCAGGAAAAGAAGGTGACAAGGTCATGAGACCATTTCTATCCAAACCAATCTGTAGAAGACTTGATACCTCTCCCTTATTATGGTTTACTGTTCATTTTGCCTGTAAAGGTATTTTATTTTTCGAGGACATTCTTAGTCATATTTTTGCTGTATGCACTGCATCATAGACGTACATATTTAATACTGAACTTCCTGATCTGAGCCACTTACTCTCATTTTTTAAATACTGTGTAAATGTTGCCTTCTAAAGGGAGACAGTGATTTGATTTTTGGAATGGGGTCCATTGAATTTTAATGCCACAGTAGGTACACCAAGATCTGATTGGAGACTGAAACTAAACCAGTGCTCTCTGATAGTAGCCAATGCATGCTAGCATGTGACAGAATGTATGACATGGAACAAGAGTGCAATTCCTGTAGCTGATCTCTCACCACAAAAAAACCAGTTCCTACTCATTGAGTTGAATTACACCATAACAGTCTTCAACACATTACCTATTTATTTAATGAAACAATGCTTTCTTTTGTCTTTCTGAATTTATCTCCAGCTCAATTCATGGCCTCTCATTTTCTTCTCTTCTGTGTCTTCAGCTGTAATGGTCCTTTTAAGTGATAACCATAGGCTGCATGCAGCCAAACTGAAGACAGGGCTGTGCAGTTTGACATGTAATATAATACAGAACATGCAAAGCACAGGAACTGTCTTAACAGTGGATTAACAACCATATATGCCAGTGGTAAACTTATGCCTGAAGTATCTTCTTAATATTGTAAAAAGATATGAAAACATGTTTTCATCTAAATAAAATTGTCCTTTTTTAAATCTTCTGTGTGTGGAAGAAATACCACCCTATCGATGTCCAGAGGCAGCGATAATTTCATTTGGTTTTGCATCTCTCCACTTTCTGTGCCCAACCAAATGCATTCCAGACTTTAAATTCAAGGAAGCCTAAGTGCCTATTGATTGATACTTTCAACTGCTCAGCAGCTGTGAAAATTCAATACCTAGGAACCAAAGCAATAGCCACTTTTGTAAATTATTGCTAGTAAGCAATTGGAGATGGTAGGTAACTGCAGTTTTTGGAGACTTTGCTGTGAAGCTATGGGCAATCAACACTTCTGAATATCTGATTCCAGAATACCATACTGGCACCTGGTATGTGATCCTTTCTGAAAGTATTGACTAACTTACCAGACCCCAGATGATTTTTATTTGTAGTAGAGGATTTCTTATTCTGTTCTTTGCCTTTTCCTCCCACCAAAAGCCACTTCTTCACATTGTAAGAGTAGGGAACTTAGGATGCAAGGCAATTAGGTTTTATCCCTGGCTCTGCCATTGCTTGAGCAGGTGATCTCTGCTAAGCCATAGATCATTTTGTTCTCTCTGCTCTGTTACATGGGACCAGTGCTTACCTGACTTCTGACAAACATTGAGAACTCTTTTATAATATGAACTATCCAACTGTAAAATCTCATCATCACTAAAATGAGGTATGAAATTACTGAGGAGGAATACCTTTTTTACCCTGTTTGTGGAAAACCTTTGAAGGCCAGATTCCTATAACAATGTACACTCTGTTTTTGAAGTGCTTTTTTTCACACAGCTCAGTATGTTGCGTTTTTTTAAGCTGTCATACTATCATGCATACTTAGTATATACAGCAGGCATTCATTTTGGCACCATGATCCAGGCTTTTACCTAGTATAAGCTAAAGTTCATCCACTGTATGTTGACTGATTTTCCTTATCTCATCACTTGTTTCTCAAACCTTTACTTAATGACCCTGTGTAGGTTTAATCTCCTACAGACAGCCTTTGCAAGCTTTGTACTGCTGTCAAGCAAATGAAGATGCAGTAAAGTCTGTTGCTTGATTTGCACTGCTGTGGTTGAGGAATTTTTTTTAAGACTAGAAGAAAATACTGCTAATCATTGACCAGGGAAGAGGATATGCATTTTTGGCTGTTATCCCAGAAGCTTGAGCAAGCTGTAAATAATAATGACAGTTGCTAGTTCAGAAAATTTGATCCCAGTAGGTTTATTTCACTCAAAATTGCTATCATTAAGAAGGTGCTTGTAGTTTAATGGAAGTATTAGCAGTCTGAACTGGCTAAGTGTTCTGTTCTACAAGACTGTTTACATTTTCCACAGGAAATCGTTTTATAAATCATCCTGGAAGCTTAAGCTTATTTGAATGCCTGAGGGTGAAAAATACTATAACAATTTGAAATGGAGTTTGAGAAGAATGTGGCATAAGTAACACCTGGATGCTGCCAGAACTAGACAGAGAAACAACAGATTAAACAAAAATATGTCTTTGGAAATGCAGTATTTCTGAAACTTTTGGGGGCCTTTACCTGTGTAACAGTTGATGTTGTGACTCCAGTCCTACTTAAAGCTGAAGTAACAGAAGCTCTTTTACAGGAAATGTGCATCTCGTAAGACCTGTCCCAACGTGCAGATTATGTAGTTCTTAAGGACCAAAATTAGAGCTAGTGACAAATTGGCAAGAGATGCTTAGCAAGAAAACAGTGGAAGGGAGTAATTTCTGTCAGTGTTTTTCACAGAATATTTCAGCTGCCTCTTAAGTAAAAAGCTTAATCTCCAAAGTCCAAAATGATACTCTGATAGAAATACAAAAATTTCCAATAAATATCTTTCCAGTGAAGTGGATTTGGATGTGGGTTTTTTTTTAAGAAGACATGCCTAAAATGTTTTCACATACAATGCTGTGGATTTTTAGTTCCTAGATACTTCCTATGTGGACTTAAATTTTCACGAGTTTTGATTAGTATGGGGCTCTAGACATTTCCTGAGTTGTGAACAAGATGTTTATAATTCTTTTTTTCTAAAACCTTAGTGCTGGTAAGCAATTTGCATCACTGTACGCTTTCTTTCATGATACTTAGGCTAGTATGCCAGACTGCTATACGTCATATCTTTCAGTGTCACCCAGGTTGAATAAACCCCTAGATACAAAGTTCCTAGGGACCACTGTGAATATAAAATTTTATCTTCTCCAAACACATACCACAGAGCTTCCTTCAGTGAATTCCTGATTCAAATCAAATAGCTGTGATTAAGTTAGAGCATTCTTTTTGTAAAACAAAATCCAAAACCTGTACATCCATTACTCTTCAGACTCTCATATATTCCAAACCTTTAAAATTTTCTTTCGGTGTAGACATCAAAATTATAGTTTTTACATACAAAAATTCTGATTTCAGTCAAGAAAGAAAGAAACATACAGTTTATACTGTTGTGACATTGAACAGAGATTACTACCTAGAGAAAGTGAGCTTTCAACATGTCCTCTTTAAATTGTCTTTTACTGTCCTGCTAAGATGCTCAGGAGTTGTTCTGAAAACTCATGGCAGTAGTAAAGCATGCTGCTTGCCTGTATCATAATGCAAATAGAAAGAAGATAACAATCAGGATCTCTTGGTCCTAGCAAGAGAAACAACAGATTTATCTGCCTAATTTGACTTGTTTAAGAACCCAAATGCTGTGCCATAGCAAAAGTACCATTGGGAAACGTTTAGCTCTGCTCTATATACAATAAACAGGTCAATTTATACTTGATTTAATCTAGTGCTGAGCTTGGCCCCCTGAGCTAACATTTTCAGAAGATGGAAATTTCTCCCAGAATGTTTAATTCTTTCTGAGAGCGTGAGAGAAGAGATTCTGATTCATTACACAGCGCCTTCTTTTTTGTACTTTAAGAAAAATGTTGTAATGACAAATGTGTTTATATCTCTTAATCTTTTTCTTTCCTTTGCAGTACTTTCCACATAAGAATCTGAAGAGGTTTCTGTGAGCCAGTGTTATCAGAAATTACTTGCCAGTCCAGCCTTTCTGAATCTCAGGCACTTTGGGGGCTTTTGTCCTCTAATTATGGCTTCTTAGAACTCAGCAGAAAGTACTGCAATAGTTCTGGTCCACAAGGAGACAGAAGCATCATGTGATCCACAGGATATTTGGAACAGTCACATTTTTATCTCCACTGCTGGCCAAGCACTCTGGCAGAGATGGTTGGTTGTTGGCTTGTGGTTTTTCTTTTTTTTTTTTTCTTTTTTTAAACAGGCAGAATGAGAAAGTTATTAAAGGTATTTCCACATAGTTTTTATATTTGTGAATATTTAATACTGCTCTTAAAAGCGCAAAAAAAAAAAGAAGATTGACAGAAAGATTAGCTTTGGTGACTTTTCCAAGAGTATTTGGAAGAAAGCATGGGCCTTAAATAATGAGATGCCTCTATCACTGTGTTGTACAGCTGGGGATCTTGCATGGAAATTATCTTGGGTGAAAGAACTGCAGTCAAGATCAAGCTCCCAGTGTTGAAGACAACCACATCCCAGGTTTGCCTTTCAGTCACTGAAATGGCAGTTGCTGGGTTTGGTGCTTACCTTCAACCAATACTTTATGGATTGTCATGTCCTTATGAAACTTGAAATATTTGCCTTTTGTATATGATAACTACATACATGATTCATTTCTTCCCAAGATAAATGTTAAAAGTGTGTCCTTATTCCTAAAAAGGGTCCTGCATTTTACTCATTCTATGGGCTGATAATGTTGAATGGAAGAATATGATCATCTGTAACTCATGAAGAAGTTAAAGAAGCACAGAACTACCACCAAGGACATGAAAAGACATTTTCTTTCTAAACTAGCTATGCAATCTTTCCCATAAAATGCATGAATGCATGAATATTTCTCTTCCCTCTCCAGCTGGAAATCAGCTAGATTGATTTATTATTGTTTTTTTTAATTCCAGTATTGTTTAGGTACTGGGGCCTGAAGACAATCATATGTATATTACTGTTCTAACAGTCAATAGAAGGGCTCTGTCACTTACATGGCTTCTGTATCAAAGTCATCACAATTAAAACTTTTGACGCATTCTGTTGTGCTTTGAGAATTTTTGGGCTAAGCACATACTAATTTCCTTTCCGGTCATTATTCCAGTTACTGTGAAGTTAAGTCTTTCAAAGGGTGAAATGTGTTATTCTTACTGAAAAAGTTGTTGAAGTAGAGAAATTAATCTTTTTACCATTTCTGTAGGGATGATGCTGCTTATCTACCTCAGAACCTCTTATGTATGGTGAGCTTGCAGTGTAGCTTGCTGTTCAAATTTACACAATATCCATCAAGAAGAAATATTTATCTAGCAGTATGGTTGTACATTAAAAGTGTTGATGGAAATTCTGGATATTCAAGGTATACAGGACCGCCGTGTCTAAGATAGTGTAGTGAAAATGAAACTTTTATGTTATTACTAACATTTATTTTTAAAAAAATTTTTAGAGTGATCATATTTGGTGATGTTTATAGCATTTTAATGCTTCCTCCTGCTGGTTTCTGTTTAGATAAAGGAACTGAAGCCTGAATTCCCTCTGATTTGTTTACCCAAGTTAAAAGTAGCATAAATCAATCCTGGTACTCACTTCTGATTGAGTAAGAAGAGAGTTAAGCCTCAATCTTTTTCATTTCAAGCAGATTAAATTAGATGCATTGGTTGATTCAAACAATTTGCAAGACATTGGCATTAAGAGAGATTACATTAAAATTACTTACTATTCATTGAAATGTCAGCCTAATAGTTTTTTATTTCTTTCAAGACACACATTTACTCTTGAAAGCCTTGTGAGATGTGTTTTTTCTGTCATGATTAGTATGTATTGTAAAATAGAAGTTTGCAAGATTCTGGATCAGATTATTCAGACAAAAAGGATCTGGTGCTGATGGCATAGGTCAGTTTGTTTTGACATCAGTGTTCTTTTTCTATGCTTTAAAATTTCTATTAGCTAAAATTCTTTCCTTCCTGACACTGTGTGTCATTCCACGATTAGATCATTCTCCCCACTTAAAGGAAGACCTCGGTTGCCTTGGAATGTGCTCAAGTGTGTTGTTTCCCTATGTCCTCCCTGACCTGAAAGTCCCAAAACAGTTGAAGAGGCACTTGGGCTTGCAGTCAGATATTTAACCCTGGAGTCATCCATCTGAACTGAGAAACAAAAAGAAATCAGGAGCACCCTGTGAAGGAATATTCTTGTCCACAGTTAGAGAATTCTTGCATAATACTGCAGATACAAATGTATGCAGTTGTCCTAACTCCCTTTATTTCCTTGACTTATGTTCATTTCCTGTAACAAAAACCTGAGCAACGTAGTATGTTCCTGGAGTTTGAGAGAGAGATGTATTCTAAATGCTTCTGGAGCAAAATAATCCTACCTAGTAGTAGGTAAGTTGTTATATCACCTGATGGCAAAGGAAGGTAAGGGATGGATTTCTATAGAAGCTTTGTATTTGCAGTTTCTTAGTTGTCTGTAGCTGGATGTCTTATGACTGAAACTTTTATTATAGCAAGAGTATTGAGTGAATAGGAGTGCAGCGTGATGGATTGCAAATTTCAATAATGTTAATGAGGTAAAAAAACAGCTGCATTTCTGCAATAGCATTATTGGCAGAATCTTACGAATTCACTAACAAGTGTTTCTTCAACCAGGCTTACTCAAAAGGAACTAACAGGCAATTTAGAAAGAAACTGAAAGAGTAAAAGAGATTTAAATTTAAAACAATTCTGGATTTGGCCTAAAAGCAAGAGGACATACATTTTGTATTGCAAAAAAAGCCCTTAAATATGAACGGACATTTCTATATTTGCCTTCAAAAATGGACAAAGGAAAAGGAAAACTATTATCTAAAGCCGCTATTAAAGTAGCTAAGTGTGTGTTATCTCTAGTTTTTGTACACTCACATCATCTTAGGGACAAAAAGGAGCTGGTGGAAATGAATAGAACACGGTTGAAAAGCATGTAATAGCCAAGTTATTTATTGACACACTTCAGTTTATCATTGTTTTAAGGGAATAATGTAAGCCAGATTTATAACAGCCTGCAGGCCAAAATCTGATCCTCATTAATTCCATATTAATCTTCAGTAACTCTGCTGACTTCAGTGGAATTAACTCACATGTCTGTAATTGGATCTGTGTTGAGGAAAGCAGTTGGTTTTTTGCTGCAGTTCTTTGTGCTCTCTCATGCCCTTTTTAATGTAATCTTAAAATGCTGAATGTTCTTTTGTCAGTCGATAACCACATGCTCCTCTCTGTCAACAGACTCAGTGTTGGAATCTCTTGCAGTTTTTCGCAATCGCATAGAAACAGTCTCCTTTCCTTTTCCCCCCAGGGCTATTTTTGTCTCCTTGTACATGTTAGAGGCACTTCTGATGCAACATCACAAGGTGGCACCATAACATCATATCAGGTCATGACTTCATTCAACTATTTAAATTTCCCAGAAACCTGGGTTACTATAGAGTCTATGATGCCACAAACAAAAGGATGAAAACTGTGGTTAATTACTGATTTTAAAACTGTAGATAATTACACAGAAAGTTTCATATCTGATCAAATTCATGAAGTTAAATCTTACAAGGGGCAAAACTAAATATGTATGAAACAGGTACGTGAAAACTTAATGACTTTATAGAATAATTTGTGTACATGAGAATATTTTTCTTGATATGCACAGTAGTTGGATTGTGATCCAGTATCATGACAATACTCCTTTACAGTATTTCCAGCCCTGTCTCAAATGCAGGTATTGTGATTTTCCATACAATTACTCATTTCCTTTTGTGTGATGTTGGCCTCAGTAATATCTGATTTTGATCAGAATAATGGGATAATTCTTTTCCCTTTCATGAGTTACTGTGCTTTTAATTCTACTTGCTCAGTTTTGCTGTCTTTCAGAATCATTAGATATTAGTTTAATTTTTTTCATTATGCAATAGTAGTGCCTCATGGTTTTTTGTTTGTAAAAATCATTATTTCATATCATCTGTTGTGTTCTCTGGAAATATGGTGGCCACAACTGTTGTGAGTAACAGAAACCGATGATTTATAGTGTTTTCTGTCTTATCCTTTATTAAGTTATGCTAGCTTGTTTGCCTTAGAACAGTGACAAACACTAAGTTGAAGTCTTTATATGGTCTGTGGCATTTATATCTTTTTCTTGGTATGAGAAAATACAAGAATGGCTTAATTCAACTTTTATTATTTTAGATGTGCATTATCTGATGCATTGAAGTTTATCTACCGTAATGTTTTCTATTAACAAGTTTTATGTTTGATTGCTGTGAAACATCTCTGTCTCCAACGACTCATGTACTTCATCTTCAGTGGGGCTTAGGCATATGCGTAATGTTCAGCATGTGGCAAACATACTGTTCTGAATAGAAGTGTTTCTTTGAATTAAGGTCAAACTGAGGTAAGGCACCATATATGACATTATCTTTCTTCTTACAGAGATGGAATCTGTTCAGTGTTTGTTGTTTTTATGAAAACAGCATATTAATAAAAATGGTTTTTATTAAAATCCCTGAAAATTGAAATGTACATTAAAAACTAAACAAATAGGGATTTTGTTGCAGAAACTATAAAAGTCATATTCTAGGGATCTGAATAGATTCAGATTATATTCTGAAATAACAGAATATAAAGTAAGCTAGAGACAGAGTTTTTGTTGTGGAATGGGAAATATTATACTTGTCAGCTCAGGATCCACAATAAATCAATGTGGGCTGAAATAACAGCAGGATTAAAAAGAGTTTATAGTGTTATTGCGCAATACATCTCAGCTGGGACAGACAGTAGAATGAAAATTGATGAGGAAGACATTAAAGATAATAAAATTATAATTGTTCATGTCCTTAGAAAGATGTGTGTCTGGGACAGAAATAAAGGACAGTGAACAGATGTTCTGCTTTTTTCTCTGTATCATTCTGCAGTTATTGGTGTCTTGTAGAGATGTTAATGACACCAAGTAACTATCAAATTCTCTTTGGTAGGGAAAAGGAAGAGACTGTTCTTGGTAGAATTAAAAGAGCATCAGCATTGCAGATGAAAGTGCCTTTATTTAACTGGAAGTTCTGCCAGTCTTGTCTGTAAAAGACCTTTTACAACCCGAACTCCGAATGAAATTCCCTACTACCCTGTTCTTTTGACTGTCTCTCATTTGCAAGGCCAGTGACAAGCCAAGTGTGTCAGCCTCATGTGCTTTGCTGTTGCAATGTAGGTTACTCGTTCCCTCTATTCTTTCTTGGTTTAGATTTGCTCAAATCCAAATATTTTTATACATAAATCTACAACTTGTTCTATTTTGCACATGCGTGATTAATCTGGCATGGATGCTGTTGAGCGCATGCTCACAAGCCCTCCAACACAAACCATGATTTTTACACTCTTTTCTGGTTCTGTGCACATATAGGTTGAGGCTGTATATGCCTGAAAATGTAGGCTGAAGTGTTTTAACTGCTAAAGAGGGTTATGGGCACCAGTCCAGCCTCCTGTGTTTTTACTGTAACTTTTTGCAAGTGAAATCAGTGGATGTGGCAGCCTGCCAGGAGCACAGCAACTCATTGCTGTGGGCTTAATCACAACTTGGGCAATTCAACACACATAAAGCTTGCTATCTCTTCTGTATGCTAACAAGCTCTATGAAATGGTAGCTAATCGTTGAAGGGGTGATAACTGAAGACTTTGGTTTGGTCCCTCATGTAAAGCTCTGTGAGAAAGCACGTACAAGGTGTCTCTGTTGGCTTGCTGGAAATGGTTCTCAGTTCAGTCTGAGAAAGTATTCGTCTGACCAGTTCCTGCTGGGGAAGTCGGATCCAGCTTTTTAATAGGCCTTTCATCCCCGGTGGTTATGGGCTACTCCTCACGTCACCCCAGAGGCAGTACTGATAGTGAACTCATGCTGATCATTAGTAATCTTTTTTTAGCAATCTAGTACTCAGGGTTACTTCAGTGGCACTTAGAAATAAATTGATATTCACCACATTTTTTCCCTCTGTTAAGAGGAAATGGTCTTCTGTCAGCTTTGTCATTATGGCCTAGTAGACCCTGAGAGGAAAAAGTACATTGGGATTTTAACCACAATGATCTTTTTGGTTTTCAGAAAATGGTCATGCAACTTTTTTTTGTGCAGATATAAGATTCTGCATAGAAAAAACATTGTAGGTTCGGAGAAAACTTCCTCTAGGAGTAATTTGAAACTGAAAGACTACATTTGCTCTGCCTAAACAAATAAGTTAATGTCTGTAATTGCATAAATAAATTAAATTCCAGGAAATTTAGTGAGACTTTTCATATGTTTAAAAGTTTTAATCTCTTTTATGGTGATTTTAGTGACTACTGTTCTTCTAATGATATAACCAAATATGATAAGGAAATACAAGTAAATTCTCTATTATAATTTCACACATCCTAATAATGACAGTAGCACTAGAATTTACAGTTTCACAAGTCACTCTTACTCCATGTCTTTAAAATTTGGCTTTCTGCAGAATTTGCTGACAAATGTTCCTGGTAGAATGACTTAATCCCATGTGACTCATTCTCAATGTTTTTCCATTTCCAGTTATCTCCTGTAGCTGAAAAAGCAGAGGGAATAATTGGTATCCAGAGAAATTTGAGCATTTTGATGTCTTTTCATTCCAAGAAATTCACCAAATTAAATACTGGGTTATTAATGCAGTAAGTCCAGCCTGATTTGCTTAAAGGAGTTTCTTTTTCTCACTGTGATAATTCAGGCCAGGTATCCTTGAGGGTCTGATCTCAACAACAAGAAGGCTCCTACTCACTTCAGTAGGTAGCCATCAGATCGGGTTCTTAAATAATATTTTACTTTGTTCAAACATGGAATGCATAAACAACAAATCAAAGACTGCAGATAATAAATTATTCAATTTCTGAAGAAACACTAATAATCAGGCACCGTCAGACACAGAAAACAGATTTACTGCCAAGTATTTTTATTGTCTCATTCCTTATGAGACAATATGTAAAATGAAAGAAAATATTCTAGCTTCGTATCACAGGTAAGTTAAGGGGAATGTTTGATTAATAGTGGCCAGGAGAATTAAAGGAAACCTATGTAACAAACAGTGTAATCAGCAAACATTTTCCAAGTTGGCAAAATTTTTAATGGATTTGAGAATCTGTTAAAAGCTCACAAGTCAGGCCATATCTGCGTAATGCCAAAGCTGAATCTTCTGTGACTCAGATTCCACCCCTGCAGACAGGAATTTTCAGGTTCAGCTGGAGTCTAAATGGTACTCAGCAATTTCTAATCATGTTCCCTTTGACCCAGGGCACCTTGGTGGGTGAAAAAAAAGTCAAAGCAAATCTTGTGAGCAGCAAGCCTTTAGATGTAAAATAAAAAGTGGGAAGGGAAGATTTTCTGAGCAGCTTGTGAAACTAAGCTTCACTCTTGCCATGTTCTGCAGGACCGCTGTACTAGGTATTTCAAATTTAATGTGAGTTTGTTATTTATGACCAGTTCAGCCTTAATTGTGTTCCCTTCTGGAGAAGAAACTATCTTTTGTTATGAAATTCTCCTGTAATTCTTTGTGTAACTATGAATTCAAGCATATCATTTTAATAGGTTGTGAAGTGAATTTTTGAATCGTCATCTTTCTCAAAACCTCTGGACTGCAGGCGACAGTTCTTCCTTCTGACCTGCATTCATATATTCAGCCAATAAACAGGCAGAAATCGTGGAGCACAGAGACAGGAACTTTTTCCATCATATGGTGAACAGACGCCAGTAGTGTGCCTGTCTGAGGCAAGAGAACAGCAGGCAGAAGGGACACTTTGGGATAACAAAGAATGGGTATGTTTGTGCATCTTTGGGGAACAGCCTTCATCCACTCCCTGCATCAGAAATGAAGTGGATTCATTTCTCAATAAAGGTATAGGTTTTTATATATCCTCACCTTCCTCTTTTAAGTCTGCAGTTAGCTAAATCATGCCAGGTTAAATTGCTGTTTTGAGGCAGATACCAGACCATCTAGTTCTTCGAACTGTGGATCTAGTACCATACTACTTGTGCTGAACAGCACATTATCTCTAGTATGTCCCTGGGATTTCGGTGAGTTTATTAAAACATGAGTAGTTAATCTGAGACTACTGAAAAATGCAAAAAGTCTTCCTTAGCCATTTCATCTGTGCCTTACATGTTTTGTTTGAATGTTCTTGCTTTACTGATCTAAACAAAGAATATTTGAGGTCTCATAAAGAACACAGGCATCTGAGTTTGCACTGTATTGTTATTTCCTGTCAAACTGTACAGTGAACTTGGCTAACATTCCCTCTCATTTGCTTGCTTGAAATGAGTACATTGTGTACATGAAGAGGCTGAAGGCTTAACCACTGAATACCATTGCCCTCGGCATTATGAGTAAGCATTTGATAAAACAAATTCTGGTAAAGCCAGAGTAAATATTTTAAACAGTATCTTCATAGTTTAACCAAACTCCTCCTGGGAAGAAACTTGAGATTTATTATATCCCTTAGAAAATGTCAGTGTATCATTTGAAGGTTCACTCAGGAATCTTCCTTGTGTATTACATGTTAGTCAGAAGACTAATGCAGTGCAGTAGATTTGACTTCAGGTCCCTCAGGTTTGCCAAGAAGTTTGGGGCTTATTCTGATCACATAGCTGTAGAAATGAAGTCCACTGCATTCACTGTATTGAGAAGTACAGCTTTGTTAGAGAAGCATACCAATTAGTGACCTATTTATGGTATTTTCTCATTATTTCTTAATTTTTGCTTATTTTCGGCAGAGAATTGGTAGAATACTTGGTATTTCTGCAGTTCATGTGTTGTATTGACCTTGAGAATACCAGTGCAGAGAAAAGGTAGGGTTTGCAGGGCAAATTAAGCCTATTATGCGAGAAGAGCCTAAAAAAATCTTGACTCACTAAAATGAAACTGAGGGGGTTATGAATCCTGTGATGAAACCCAGGAAGCTTGATTGAGCGACCTGGGTTTTGAAACCTACAAAACCTCCTAGCTTTCCGTATCCTAGTTACCTTAAGATGTAGACCAGGTGGAATTTTTTAATTAATAGCTAATCTACTGCTATTGAATCTAATAATTTACTAATAAATGTGATTCTTCATGGCCTTTGATTCTAATTAATCTCCTTTTTATGTCCCACTAAAAAAGGGGGAAATGAAGAAGTGTATGCATAAGGAAAGAGAGTCAAGGACACTTCCCTGGTCATCTGCTGATTTATTCTGCCCCCGAGTAGGACCTTCAGTCAGCTCTGTGACTGCTGAGGCAGCCAATTTCTAAACTCTTTCTTAGCTTAGAAATCCATTATAGGGACAGGAGGAGAAGACAGTTGTGGCAATTTTTAATCAAGATTCATAGGTGATTTCTTTTTTGTGAATGGGATTTGCTTTCTATCTAATATTCTTGTTTTTAATATTTCTGCTAATTGTAACACTGTGGTAGCGTTGCTGGCTGCGTGTTTCTTCTTGCATTCATGAAATAATGTAGATCCCGTTTTTGTTTTAGTTTAATGATTTTTGTTGGTTTGGAATAGAAGTTTGGGGTTTTGTTGTCAACTTTGATTTATAATTGTCTGCAGGGATTTATGATTTGACTGTTTTGCATCTTTCATCTATAAGCATAATGAGCTGATAAAAAGAATTTGTTTAAAAACAAAAAAATTGTAGTCAAATGTTAATAACCACTGAGAATGGAATTTTGACCTGATGCTTCTTTGAATGCACATGAAAGCAGTCAGTGAAAGCAAACTGAACAGAACGGAAATAGCTAGAAGCAATTCTGGAATACTCCCACTACTTTGGGATCTGGAGAATAAAAATGCCTCTTAATTGTATTTCTGTCTTCAATCCAGTTGAATTGCAGAAGTGCAGAGCACTACTAGATTAGATTAAAGCTTTTCCAAAGTTCACAAGAAGATATAAGATATTTTGGTCAAAATTTTGGATACATTCTTAGGTAAGATGACCTTAAACTGCTGTGTCACCAAATGTGCATGAGGTTGCAGAGGTCTTTATTATGAAAGGTTGTATTTTGTCCATTACTGAACAATGAGCAAGATGTATAGTTTGCATTCGGGGTCTTCCAAAAAGCACAGGAGAGTGTCTAGACACTATGGGAAAGAGTCTTTTCTTGATTAGAAAAGTAATTCCACTTTAAGTACTGGCTTTTTGTCTGCTGTAAGATTATTGTAATTAAGAGGAGAATGAGCCAGAGGATTTCAGTTTGTCCCCCGAATTAGTCTTTATTTGGTTTTATTTCTTTTGTTCTTTTACTTGAACTTGTTCATTCACCTGTAACTGCAAATGTCTTTAACAATACCTTGAGGATGTCTGAACGGAGAAATAACAATGAACAAAACATCTTGGAGTAAAATACTACCAAAAAGCCTCAGCAAATTTCTCAGTTCTGCTTTCTCTTCTAAGAATTTCCATCCTTTTTTATACCAAGGAAAATCAGGGAACCCTAGAGAGTATGTGTTAGGGGTTTTACATTCCCATTGTGTACTAGGGACCTCGCATTTAAATGACCTCTGTGCAATGCCCGGTTCTCATGTAGACAAAGGAAAAATTAGCTGAGCCAAGTTCTGTCACTGCACTCAGGAGAAGCCAGTTGTTTCATCTCTCCATTGATCTCTGCATTCAAGGTACACCTTTCTCATTTGTGACTCTTTTTTTGAAAGGCTGGAGGCTGAGGAGCATCAGCAGTACTGCTCCTCCTTACCAGTCACTTACTCCAAGATAAGTAATATCCAGTGGATGCGTCCAACAGAATTGTTTATCCTGTGCACTTCCCTGTGAACATTTCCTGCCAGCGGGTGTTTGCCTCCCACTTTTTTCTGTGTATTCCCATGCTCTATTTGCTCTCCTACTGTGAACTAGGAAACAGCATCCAAGTAAAGACTAAATTTTGGAATAGTGTTCTCAGAAGACCAATGAAATCTGCTGAACCTGGTGGGTGGTAAATAAGTTTGGTAAACAGACTTAATGAAGCTGTTTACATTTCTTATAAATTAAATTTATAAGTTAAATTCTCAGCCTGTTTTCATGTGCAAAATTTCACATTTGCCATCAAAGATGCATGAATGTGTGTTGTGGGTACAGCTAGAAGGCCAGTTTAAGTGTTGAATGAGATACACGACTTGCTGTTTTGAATCAAAATTCTACCAACAACACTTAAAGCACAGGAAATACCAGAGCAGAAAATGTTGAGGATAAATTCTTATTCTTCTGGATTTATTTTGCAAGTTGAGAATAGCTCGTATATTGTGCATTAGGACTTCCATATAATGTAGTTGGAAGAGAGGCAGGAATGTGTGACATGATACTTTTAGTTGTCTTTATAATACATTATAGCTTTGTGAAGTTAGGTTAGCTGGTCTTCTGGCAAAAATTAGCAACCTCAGAATTACTCTAACCTGTACTTCCAATATCTATATGTTATCACTGAAGACCAGTGAGACTTACTGACACCTACCTACACCTTTTTTCTATGGGTCATGCCTGGTAGTGGCTACAGGGAGTTGCTGAGTACCAGTGTTTGCTCTGGCATTTTGCCATTTGGAGATATTATTAACTGGGAAAAATCTTCCTGTGACCACCTGTTCTGCTTTCTGTAACGCTCAGATTGAGCAGGTACAAGTTATTCTTTGTTTTCCACAAATAGTTCTGCAAGTGATCTTGATAAAACTTTTCTTGACGTGGTCCCTGACCATAAGCTCAGAGCATGAATGAATGTTATGTTAAACAGGAAAGTTTAAAATCTCAGTGAAGAGTCACAGGATTTATGCTGCAGTATATGCAGCTGTAAAAACCCTTTGGAAGGCTGAGTATATTAAAAAACACTGATGGCAAAAATTCCTGCTGCTTTGATTCAAAGGCAATTACGCCTTCTCAGTAAACATTGATTGTTATACTTTTCCCAGTAATACCGCTTGGGAGGGCTTGGAAGTTATGAATTCTAACAGATGTAATACATAAATAAAAGCCAAACAACATTTTTAGAAACTCAGTATGATTGGCATATATGTGAAATAAAAGACAAGGAACACGATCAATTTTAATGCTTAAGAACAAATTCCATAGGAATGGCCATACAGTATCCTGGATATTACTATTTGTATCTTTTGCAGAAAACAATCTGTGGATCTATTCAAGAAAGAGAATACATAACAAATAGAATTTATTTCTCATATAAATGATACATTTGTTACTAAGCTGATAAAAACTGTGAATGATTGGTCTCCAGACATTCAAATGAAGATTTCAAATAAATACCCAAATAAAACTTAAGTTCAAAGAACTTGATTCTTCTTTGATTCTCACAAGATTATTTCAGAGTTAAAAGCAGTTAGCTCAGTTTGTCCATGCATGTTTTAAGAAAGATAAGAATCAAACTCAGTGTTTTGCTTATAGTGAAAAATATGGTATTTGATATCTTGATGATAATCAGCTAGCAGTGTTGCACACTGCATATAAATACTACTTTACCTGTGTATAAATATTACTTTAATTAATGTAAATACCTAAGTATACAAGTTATTACATAAATGCTGATGGTATTCTAAGCCACCCATCAGGATTTCATTTTGTTAGGTCATGTATGAAGATAGAACAAAATCCCAATTCCTGCCTCAGAGGAGCTTACGTCCTAAGAATGTAAAGAACAAGACAAGGTCAGTCAGGCTTTTGGAGGAATACAAATTCACGTATTCCATTAGTTGAAATTTTTCTTTAGCATAAGATCTGTTGTATCATCCATAAGTCTTGTAGTATGGAAGTGTTAACAACTTAATAAATCTTGCAATGGTTACTACATCCTCTCAGTTTAAATGCACACTAAGTCTCTCGGGGTCGTGGTTTGATGGATAAGGGGGCACCTGAGATCATAAAAATAATTCAGGATAGGTAGTTCATACGTATTAGAGAATATGGATGGGAAAGTTGTTGTCTCTATGCATTTTTTTTTCAGTAAGTGCTTTTTCCTGTGCTAATTTCACCCATGTAACTTAAACATTCTTCCTATAAAGGAGATACCAATGTGTTTGGCAAACAAGACATGAGTTTCTTACTATAAGTGTTGGAACTTGAGATTCATGTTAGCATTAATTGGATCCAATTCCCATTGTCACAGAATCGTCTCCATGGGGCAATGCAACCCCAGGTGAGCTTCAACACTCAGGTAACAGAGTGTAGTTTTGAGTGCTGAGGGTATCTTTAGTCACAGAAGTAGTGTAGTCATATCAGTGTAACACTGTATTTAGGTACACAATTACCCTGCCAAAACACCATATCAACATGGCCAGTGCTGGATCTGGTTCTGTGTTATGCTGTATTATTATTCAGTGTATCCCTTAATTTTATTCTTAACCAATGTTTCTTGTCTCATGATCTGAATACACTTCGTGCTAGAGCTCGCCACAATTACTGCCCCATATCCTGCCCCTTTACTCTTTGCTCAGGTAAATTTATCACTTCTTCAGGAATTATGTCTCATTTGGGACTGAAGAATCTGAATCAACACTTAGTGCACTGGCAGTAAATAAGCCATCTTAGTTGTCCTCATTACTCCTTACTCTTTCTCGGTTCTGTCATCAACCTTCTCCCAACGAGCTTCTGTTAGCCCTCTCATCTTTCTACGATGTTTGCAGAATACATTACATTAGATATTCCTTTTCAGTTAGAGGTTCTGAAGACAAATTTCAAGAAAGAGTCTTAACTTCTTTTCTTTAATAAATCTGATGTTGTCATATACTTCCCCAAATTCTGTCACTTCTCAGGAGAAATTAATTCTAAATGACAACTCAGGAAAGAACGTTTGGCGGAGCTGCTTCTGTGTGTAGATCTCAAATTCAGGAAACAACTCAGTTATGTCAGTACACAGCAGTCTTGTGACTGGATAGCGATCTGGTAAATGCTTAAGACTAACTCAGTGAAGCCTTCAGAAGATTCCAAATAAAAATGATTGCTATAGCCATTAATTGCTTTGAGTAAGGTATATATTCAATAACCATTGTGAAGAGTTCATAAGTACCTCAAAGGGCAGTAAGAATGCATCATTAGTAGCATAAACTGGCAGTCCTCGGACCAACCACATACACAATTTACAGTATTTTCCGTGAAGCACAAGTACTTACTGTTTTACATTTGCTAGTGTTGGTATTAATAAAAGGTGATGCTGCAAGAGGCAGTTAGGATTTGAGGTGGGGAGAATGGAAAACATTTGCCTTCAATAAATTGAAATCTTTTTGGAGCAATTCTGAACACATGCCATGAAAACGTAGCTTGGTGTTTATGGAGTAACATTTCCCCCTTCTCAATCATCTATACTTTGAACCTTTTCCTAGGACACAGATCTCTTTTTCTAGACTTACACAAAATTTCCATTGATACTAATGTAACAGGGTCAGAACAAGTGTTTATTACTGCCAGGTAAGCTACTGATTTAATGTAATTGCAGATTTGGCATATATTGCTAGCAAAAATTGGGTACAGGAGAGCAGCTGTATGGATATGATGGGATAATTTTCCCCTCACGTTTTTCTTAGATAACACTATTCTTTGACATCTGTCTTAGTTAGAAATGGCTTTGGATTAGTTTGGCTCCAGATCTGAATGTTGTGGCTTATTCCTGAGTCTGTATTTCCTCAGTTTTCCATGTGCTTCCTGTCTTCATCCAAAGCCAAAGCCCAAAGTTCCAAACCAGAAAAGGACAGGAAAAGCTGCTCTGTAATGTTTGTCTTGAGCAGAAACAAATAGTAAGAGAGATTTCCTGCAAAATAATTTCCTTGTGATGAATGTAGGCTGGATTCTAGACAAAATAGTCTGGCTAAATCTGCCTATTTTTAGATAAGATTATATCAGTTACAGATTCTTATTTAAAACACATGTAAGTGTCTTTCAGTTTACCATCTTTAATTTTTTTTTATCCCATTCAGCTTTGACAAATACATTTACCTTTGTCAGAATATTTGATTTTTTTCTTGAAAAGGGGTGAATGGACCCGTGACAAAGTTAAGAATTAAAAGGATTTGAAGAAAGCTTATTTGCAAAGAGCTGGTGTGACTGTTTGTTGTAACTTTTACTAATACTTACAAGTATGTTAAGCATTTCATAGTCCGCATCAAAAGAAAAGTTCCTGTCCAAAGCATTTAGGCTGGAAGTCATCTCACTGAAGTTTAAACACTGAAATGATTTGCAATCCATCAATATCTGCAGTTTTGCTGTTGATGCTAGATGGAAGCTGGAGCGAATAGACTTTTCACTTGCAACATACGTTCCATGTGTGGATTATACTGAACTTGCAACTGCAGCTTTAAGCCTCAGTTAAATTAACTAAAGACTAGGGAGATGAATCTGAGCTTTCTATGAGATGGATATTCAAAGTGAAGACAAAATAATGAGAAATAAGAAGAGCACATCTGGATAAGAATTACATCAGTGGGTATTATTGGCACTCGGGTTTGTGTGTAAGTTGTAGCTATAAACTAATACTGACTCATCCACTGAGGCACACAGATGAAGGGCTTGTCAGGACTTGTAACTATCTGCAATTCCTGGGGAAGTCCGCTGGAATGAAACAGCGAAGGTTTCTCAATATACCCGTGACTGCCATTATCTTACATCAGCATTAAGCCTTGGCTATGAAATGTTCTGTCTTTGGAGAGGTTTCTGTTAGGATTTAAATGGAAGGAGGGAAGTAATCTACAGCTTCTATACGTGGGATGAAGGAAGTTCAGGAGCTACTGAAGAAATGCAGTTTTGTGGTGCAGTTAATACAACGAAAAGGTGTCAGCCAGGATATGGTGTACTAAGAAAAGAGTTAGAAAGTCAGGAAAAAGGCCACAGTGTGATTGACAAGTGAGAAAACAGGCTGGGCCTCTGAAATGTTGTGCAGAAAGCAAGAACAACTTTTGGGCACAGCTTGGATTAGAGAATAGTTAAAAGCTTTGAGGTCACAGATCCTGACAGTGTTACCATGAGTTAGCATAGTTCTGTGCCATCTCTGCTAGTGCAGGCAGGTCATGCAAATGTTTGTATCAGCCACTGCACCTGGGAAAATGAGCTTTTAAACTCTTAACAGGAAAAAATTAAAATCTATAATTTAATGACATGTGATGTCATAAAACACTGATGGACTGTAGAACCGTTATGTAAATGATACCATATATTTTTAGATTTTTCAGAAGAGCCTTATTCAGCAAGGTGAGATTGACAGACAAATATGTAACCCAGTAGACCTGTAATAATGTTTCTACACCTTAAAATTGGCCTTCTGAACTAACAAAAGCAAGTAATGGTAAAACACTAAAACTATCTCCACTAAATGTTGTAGATACATGGATGTTTGTGCTGGCATTTGGTTGTACAGCAGTGATATACTTTTTCCTGTCACCTCTTTACCTCTTTTTAGTTTTATGTGAGGTAGCTCGTCTTGTGTACTACAAACTTGCTAATCTGATGACCCAAGTATGTAGTCTGAGGATTTAGCAAGTCTGTTATGAAGTAGTACCCTGGGCAGAATATTACAATTTGCATAAAGCAAGGCAAGGAATCCCTGCAGCTCAGGGATAGCTTGTCTTCCTGTTTACTGGGCCAGGTCTCTGACAGGGCCATCTAATCCCAAATAAATCCCCTTCCTCCATTTTGATAGTGCAATGGTAGACTTCTGACCACAGAAACATTTATGAATTATGGACTCCAAAATTAATTGTACTAACCTCTTTTGCTTTCTCTCTTGGCTCTTACTTTGCAGGATGACTCTTCAACATCTTTTTTTCCTGTTCTAAGAAAATCTGACTGATTATCAAAAGTGATTTTGAGCGTTCTTCCAGTGAATGTTCTGGGTTCATCTTTAAACTCTTTAGCCCAGCATCGCTTAAGCTGCTATACAGGGAATAAAGATAATCTTAAGCGGCCCTTCACTAAGTCATTTCTCACTCTCTGAGATAGTGGATATAAACTTCTGTGATCTGTTCTATCCCACTGGATCTTTCCTGATTCTTGTTATATGTAATTCTTCCATGTAATATAAAACAATTACACAAAAAAAGGATTATGTGAAAGTTTTTGTTCAAGTCTATTCTATGATGTCCTCTGATCTTCTAACTGGACACTTCTGTAAGTTCCCATTATATGTACCTATTCTTAGGTTCTCCACTGGGAATCGAGTATACACATGGAAATAAGTTCCACTGTAAGCAGCTGAAATAATTGTGTTTTTTTAATTGTGTCATCATCTGTGTTTATATCTCTTGCCCATTAATCTTTTCATGTCTACAACAGTACTCTAAATTCTTCTGCTTATCCTCTTCAGCATTCCTGTCAAGCTCTATAGCAGTTCTTCAGCCAGTCTGGATCTACATGAATGCTGACAAGCCAACGATTATGTGCATACGGATTGCCCAGTTTGTTGCTACAGTTAAGTAGTTCCTGCTTTTCTATTCATAAGGGGTCTAATTTGACTCTCTCTCCTCTACATGGCTACCAACTTGCCTGGATATCTTTACAAGTCAGATCACAGATGTGTAACTAGAAATCAATGCTGCCATTCACTGAATTGTATAATTGTTGCTTTTTCATAGTAAAGGGTTCTTGGTAAGATGCAGTGCAACAAAAATAAAACCAATGTGTTGAATGTTGTCGTATATTCAACTGGTTTTATATGACATAGTTAACTGGAGTTAAATTAGGTCTTTCCTACTGAATCAAAAACTACAGATAAGCTTCCCTGCTTATTCAGGGTTTGTATCTTTTTTTCCATTTTGAGAGGGAAACACAAATGGTCAATATGAAACAGGAAAGGAGCACCATCTAGTGTTTAAAAAATAATACTGGAGAATGAAAAGTATATGAAACAGTGCCCACCAGTTAAAACATAGACCATGTAACTCTTTGGCTGACTTGTTTGCATATAAGGAAGGAATTTATTTTGGAAATGTAACAATATGATGTTCTTCATGGATATTGTGGTGACTGAGAGGCAGGGGAATGTAGAATGACATATCAAACTGCATCAGGAACAGTAATTTGGAGAAATTTTTTGCCTGTTTGTTTCTGTTGGTTAAAAAAAAAAAAAAAGCTTAGGAAAGTTTTTGTTTCCTGACCTCCAAAGAATTTAAATAATAGTAGGCCAAAACCATTCACTCTTTGAAACAATGTAGTGCAATGCTGTACGCAAGTACTATACATAATCAGAGTGACAATATTTATCTTGGCAGTGAGAGTCATGGATAACATTCTGCAAGAACCTGCAAAATATTTCTTAAAATGGAATAAAAGTAATCATTTAGCCTATATCTCAGTGTGCAGGTTTGGACTGGCACTGTGTGGGAGAGAGTTTGAGGGGGACAGTTGTCTGTAGTTCCGTTGTTCTGAAAAACAAAAACCAGTAGATGTTTAGTGTGAGCTCTGAAAAATTCTGGGTTTCATCTCTAAATGAATCCCTGTATCTCAGAAGATATCAGACAAGGGATAAAGTAATTTTTGCTTTCTGTTTTGTGAAAGGAAGCAGTGTACACTCTCAGCCATTCTAATTTTGGAGCTGTGATCTCACTTTAACCAAAAGCGTGGTACAGATGTGCTGCTTGTAATTTATTAGTGTTTCCCACACTTCTGTAAACATGACAGCATGAGCCTGGCATATACACCAACTGTACTCTCTCTGCCTCCATATCTAAGATAGACTCTCTCTTTCTTGCTTTTTTTTTTTTTTTTTTTTTTTTTTAAAAAAAAATGGAACTTTTTTAAAAAACTGTGAATGCTTATATTCATGACAAGAGAAAATGGTTACAACTGTAATGACTTAGACCAGTCTCTCATTTCTGAGAGTAAATACAGTTTTATTTTTTTTATGTGTAGTAGATGGCCTTATTCAGACGAAAGTGCTATTGCTAAAATATTTAATTTTTAGGAGAGAAAAACATACCAGGAAAAAAGGGAATTTCAAATATTTTCATGTTTGACAAGCTTTGTGGCCCTTTTGGGAGTATAACCTTGGTTTTGCTATATGTAAAATTTATTTGACTGTTGCACTATGGTTAGGAGTTACATGCACACCAAAAGCTGCATTGGCCCTTGCCTCTGGGCAGGAGGGAAATCTCATTTTGTGAGATGCTATTTATATTTGTTTTCTAGACATTTGTTAGCAACAGAGTGTCATCTGTGCATTCTGGACATGAAAACATGAAAGGAAGAAGCAGGTAAAGCGAAGAGCATTGTTTTCATTTATATTCACAACAGCAACTTACTTATAAGTTGCTGTTATTTATCAGTCCACATTTGGATCTTTTTGTGAAAAAAAAAGGCATAGATGAAATAAGGAACTTCTTTCCCAAGAAGGGGAACTTTCTGTTTACATGAATCAACTGTGAAATTAGGGGATTCTCCTTCTTTGAGTGTTGTAAGGAAGCTGAACAGAAAATTAAAAAAAAAGAGAAGTACTGACAGAAAAAGTTCAGAGGATTTAGGAATTTATTCTGCGATTTGCTGCAAGATGTAATTATTGACAGCCAGGAAGAGTCGTGGGTGCTCAGCATGCAAAGAACAAGGCCTTGCTTCACTAAATCGATGAGATAATGTAACAGATCAGGGATAAGTGCTGCGGCACTAAAACTTGTCTAAACGACTGAGATAAGGAACCTGCAGCTTCTAAAGGGAATCAGTGTTTTCCCTGTGTAAGTCATGTTCTGGCAAATGACACTTGCCAAGAAAGAGTATGATGCTACCAGAGGACCAAGAATACTTTGTTCTTGGGGAAGAAGATACAGAGCAGTCTATATGGAAGAAATGTTATTGACCTGTTGTTTAAGCAGGATCAGCTCTTCTTACTTTCCACACTTACTAACAAAGCCTCAACTTTTTGGAGAGCAGGATCAGTCATTCCAGTCGGGGGTGGGGGTGGGGGAGAAAAAAAAGTCTAGCCTTAGTTTGCGACATTTAATCTTTCAGTGGATCACGCTTCATGTTGTGTGAGTTGACTGGGGAGATAACTTCCACTCCTCAGTTTCTATAACAAATTACTCAAGTTTCCCTGCTAACATGACACTGGCTATTTCCTCACTCCACACATTTCTTATCAGGAGGTGACATCCGGAGGGGCGGACTTGACGAATTCTGCAATCCTGGATGTCAACATCAAAGTGGAACCCACGGACAACCACACTGAATATTCAGGTGCTTTATATCCTTTACATCCTTTAGCATAGAATGAAAATACTGCCTGGCAGACAAGACAGTTACTTTTTATGGAGAAATTAATCAGTGCATTTAAAAATGAGGACAGAGTAAGCAGCTCTGGGGAATTTAGGATTTCTGGGTAACTTGAACTTCCAAACTGTCAGAATTCAGTCAGATGAACCTAGTTCATAAATAGCATAATCCTAGTAAAACCACCGTTGCAAACATTAGCTCCAGCCATTGCAACAACGATTTTGACAGCAAACCTTTTGTGCTGCATTTAAGGTTGGGAATGAAAAGCTGAATGCCATTAAACATGGAATTTTCTCCTCCCATTTTTGGATTATTATGCCACATCAAACTGTTTTCTCTGTACCCAGAGCGTTAGGCATGTTTGATGGAAATAGGCATATACTGCGTTCCAAACACAAGGAGAAATTACGTGAAATTATGTACCTCCCTGTGACAGCTTGATCTCTTCTCAGTCGTTTCCTGTTACTGAAGTTCTCTATTACTAACAGTAGAAGTCCCCTTGAGTCCAAAATGTGCTAGACGTTTCAGTGAAATGTAAAAACACAGTTTGGCCTGTAGCCATTCACAAATCTAAACCCTGTGAGCTACAGCTTTTTACCTGCTGCTTCCTCCATGTTCCATAGTTTTTCCCATAAATAATACAATTCGGGAGTGATTTTTAAATGCCCATCAACAGGCAGAGCAGTGAGGGTTTGGGAAGTAAGATCAAATGCTGCAGAGAGGTGGTGGAGGCATCGCGTGCCCCACGCGCTCCTTCGGTTACTGCCGCAGCGTCAGGGAAGGCGCTGGGGCAGAGATAAGGTGCGGAGTGGGAGACTACAAATGAGCAATACCATTCCCAACAAGAGAAGGGTTTTAATCTGATCGTGGGCTAGACCACGGCTTGGAAAATAGTTTTTAATGCAGTCACAAAAGCATTGGAGCCCAGTGGCAGTAACGCCAGGGTCGGCGCGTGAGGAGAGCAGGCAGCAGCCCGACGCGTTATCGAGCCGGGTGGCTTTCCACGTCAGCAGCGGCCGATGTCGCCCCGATTTCCTGGAAGCGGGCCGTACGAAGGCCGACGCTCCCCTCGGGGCTCCGTCTCCGCTGTCCCAGCGGGCAGCAGCGGGGCCGCGC
>NW_010972775.1:4021278-4021576 GCF_000737465.1 Haliaeetus leucocephalus
TTCTTCTCCCCCCCCCGCCGCTGCTACCTCTACTACTTCAAGGGGCCGCAGGAGGCGCTGCCCCTTGGGCGCATCGACATCGCCTCCGCCTGCTTCAGCTACCATCAGCCCGAGGCCGGCGCCGCCGCGGGAGACGAGGGCGCCGCCTTCGAGGTGCACGGCCCCAACGGCGCCGTCGCCGTGCTCAAGGTAGGCCCGGGGGCGGGCGCCCGTCCGCCTTCCCCGCGGGGCGGGACCCGTCCCCCGTCCCCTCAGCGCTGGGGCCGGCTGGGCGGGGGCGGGGGGGGGGCGCCGGGGG
>NW_010972775.1:4021586-4106766 GCF_000737465.1 Haliaeetus leucocephalus
TGGGCGCTGGGAGCAGCTCGCTCGCTGCCTGCCCCTGAGGTGCTTGGCCGTTCCCCCGCCGGCTCCGACGCCCGCAGAGCGCTGGCTGCGCCTCCAAAGCGGGGCTGTGGGTTTTTTTTTTAAAGAAGAGAAGTAATATGTTGCAAAGGCAGAGTAGATCAGCCATACTGGGCCATCCCTAGCGTTAGTTACGGGTTTTCCTTTTTTTTTTCCTCTTCATGATTTTGTTTTTAAAGTGCTCCTCTGAAGGGAAAGAAAATGCGACTGGTGAGCACGATCCGTTTGGAGCAGGACGGGCTAGCCGGCTTGGTTGAGTGGGTTCTGTGGAAACGTCTGGGTAGAAAAAAGATTTCCGTGGAAATCTGGTGGGTTGTGGTTTTGGAAGTTGACAGGGTGTGGTTGGTTTTCACTTTTGGGGTGTTGATTTTGAAAAAAAAGTGATGTATGGCAGAAGTCTTCATCTAGACTGCTTTGGGAGGAAGGAAGAGGAGGAGGGAGAATTGTTTCCTGATAGTAGCAGAGGCTCCTTATCACGTTGCCTTTGCAAGGACTCAGACTCACAGGATGAGAGGTAAACGTCAGGATTGTTTTACATATCTTTCCTTTATTGTCATGCTTAGGAAAAAAACCCAAGGAAACCATTTCCACTCAATAAAGAAGAAATAAATTCTCCTGAGTAGCCATTATTTTTGATTGCTATTGAGGCATATATTTCCCTCAAGGAATGTTCTTGTGCATTGAGCGTGAGTTTTCACATGAGCTGTGTTCTTTTTTAGCAAGATCCTTAATATTAGAGTATAAGACTTAAAGTTATTAAACAGCAGAACTTCCTATTGAACATTGGAAAAGGTCTTTCTTATACACTTATTTAATAGTGGAGATTTGAGCAGTGATAATAAATGCTGAGATTGTAGAACATGATTGTGTAAAGGTCTTCAGTATTCCCTTTTGATAAATATAAATGTTTGTCAAAATAAGGAATCATTAACACACTTTACTGAAGAGTAAGCAAGTTATTTAACTGGAAAACTAACATAACAATAATTTTAACTATATTTGGTTGAGGAAAAGCAGTGTAATTGGCAGTTTTGCATGCAATCACACGTAAAAACTACTTTTTCTTTGTATCACCATAACCAAAGTTTTTATTGCTTTCCATGAATCTGCCTGTATAGCCCAAGTGTTCATGTTACAGAAGTTAAAACTGCAGACTTGATGTAAGCTTTGATTTTTGTTAGTTTGAGGGGGTTTTGTTTGTTTGTTTTTAATTAGTATCTAGTGATTTTTATGTGGAAATCTACAGGAAAAGACATAATGCATGTTTTGTTTTGAGGATTCTTTTTGGAGGGCCTTTGTTGAGAAACATGTAATTTATGATTAGGCTTATAGTGGGAAATACTATATGCCACCTCTGTAATAAATAACTAGTCTGGCAAACAGTACTCTAGCAGCAGCCTCGGGTGTTTTCTGCAGTCATGAAGATACAAATCATACTCAACACCCATGCACAAGCGTAAGGAACAGGGAGTTTCCTTTTTCATATTTTTCTTGGTTTCTTTTAGTTTGTGATGTTACTGCTCTGCCTGTGCTTTTTGTATTCTTTTTTTTCCTGTAGTCTCTAGGAAGGAACCTGCATGGACTGGAGCTCTCTTCATGTGTCCCTTATGGGGATTGAGAAAAGGTGCCAGTTAAGGAAGTCAAGGTCATTTCTGTAATTAGCAAAAAAAAAAAAAAAATTTGTGTCATCTCCCTCTCGTATTGTTATGATGCTTGCTCTAAAGTGGCCAAGTGATTGGCCATAAAAATGCTATTATGTTATAGGTGTTTATATAATAAAAAAGGAATTAATGAAAAACTTGAGGGATGTTGCAGGACCAACTGGTCTTTTGTGGCTGTGTGATTCACCAAGGGGTAAGGCTTTTGCAGCTGGAGTTAATTTTCTTCTACCCAACACGATGGTTCTTTAAAGCCTTTAAAAACATTTTTCAGCTAAGTTAGGTAGACACAGAATTAAGAATGAATTGAGGATGTTAAATTAAAAAAAACCAAAACACACACCCCCACCCTCCCCACGACTGATCCAGCCCCTGTTGAAAACAAATGTGATTTAATCTATCAAGCAAACGTTACACGCAGAGCAGGAGGAATAAAGTCAAGTCAAATGTATTCTTCACCCTCTAACTCACATGCCTTGTTTTCCTCAATTTGTTGCTCGTTCAAAATTTCCAGATCTTGTGATCTTCTTTCCCATTCAGTATTATAAGCTGAGAAGAGCAATAAGAAAAAAGCAACTGGAATTCCAGATTGAAATGATGGCACTGTTGAGGAATGCATTATTTCTTTGTAGTGCCTCAGTTTGTTGTTAATGTAGTGATTTAATCGTATGGATTGCTCAGTCTTCGTCATTTAATCGGAGCTGAGGACTGTATGATAGACTTGGGGCTTGTTTTTCAGTTTGATAACAATTTCAGGAAAAATATACTGTAGCCTTTACAGCAAATAAGGCAAATTGTTCATAATTTGGAAGCATAGGTAACCAGCCTGGCACTTGCATGATTGTAGCTTTCCTATATATTTCCAACAGTTAAAGTATATTAGAAGTTAAGTGTGTGTAAAAAGCTTTTCCATTTAAAATATACAACAGGTACCATCACTTTAGGTAAAGAAGCAGAGAAAATTGTGTACTTCATGAAGTATGGATAGATTATGTTTGAGAATATTTTCATGGAAAGGACCTGATGATGCAAATACTTGCTGTAACAGAATGCTGGTAATACAGTCAAGTGAATATTTGCCTGTGTTTGCACAGTGAGGTTGGTCATTAAGGGAGAAAAGAATTAGCATTATGAATATATATAAATGAACAAAGGGGTCATTTCTCATTTATTTTTAAAGCTGTGTCTTATAGTGACACAGTTCACTTTCTTTTGAAACAAACACTGGTCAGTGATGATAGACTGTGTTTCTAGTCACTTCTGCGTGGATAACTTCTTTGTGAGCAGTGGTGAATTGGGAGGGAACAGAAATTGCACAGACTTCTTTAAGAAAAAACTTTTCTGGGTTATTGGCCAAGTAGTAAACATTCCAGACACTGCAGATTTTGGAGCCCAGATCCTTGAAAGTATTGGGACACCAAACTTGCTAAAATCAGAATTATTTAGGAGCTTTTAGTCTGATTTGTCAATAAACTTCAAGGATGTGGTGGAGATTAATAATGGGGTGCTCAAGCTGAAGTAGTATTGTCGTAGGACCTAACACCATTAGGGCCTAACTCAGCTTAGAAGGTACCTCAGCAGTGAAGGTGATTTGTTTCCTGAGCTGATCCTGCCCCCCCTCCTCCCCCAACTTTGCTGGTTAGTGGTTGCAATGCTTTAATTAAAAGTTGGGCTGCCCTCCAAAAAAAGCCATCTGACTCCAAATCTGCTGTTTGAGCATAGTAAGATTAGTAAATCTTAAGAAATGCAAACTTCCCGGTGATGTTCCCTTTTACAAAAAAGCTTAAAAAAGCTTGAGGGAGAGTTTGTCTGTGTTCAGAAGAGGATTGTGGCAAGAATTTTCCTGAGTTTCCTCAAAATGTCACGTTTGCTTGTTGCATTTCTTTGGACTCTTCCAGGAAGTGTTTGATATTGGCATACATGTTCCACCAGTGAGTCCAGGTAGATGATGCCACTGGGTAGTTAGTTTCCCCAAATAATTCTCCTGTTTGTGTCATGTGTGCATCAGAAGGCGGCAGTTCCTGCAGCATCCTTAGTGGGAGAATATAGGGGAATGGTTTTAAGTCAATAACAATAATTTGCCATCATTTATATTGAAAAATACATGGGACTCTTAATGTCTCTTCACTTACAGAGTCTTGGGTTGCTACTGTTGCCTGTAAGTTTGCAATAGTAATTCCTTACCGTGCATCAGTTCGGATGACATTTTAGTGTTTTTTCTTCTCACAGAAATGCCTCCATTAAAATGTGGCTAGCTAAGGTTTGTTCTTACTGCAGTGCCACGCAGTAGTTTGTACAAATAAGGATTTTTTCTGAGATCTGATCGACGCTGCACCTAGTTATATGTTCTGTCTCTCATGGTGGGCAATAGCCAAATACTCAGAGAAGCCATGAGAAATGGGGCAAGCATGGAAGTGTTCCTTTCTCTGACAGGTAAAGTGAGTTAAAAAAAAGTTTGCAAATTTGTCTTTTGCTTAAGAGTAGGGGAAGAGGGAGACAAAGTATTCTATGTGTGGTTTTAAAAGAAAAAAAAAATCCATTTCAAACAGCAAGCTTCAAAGATTAAATTTGTTTAAACAAAACTCATCTTAACAGAGATTCTCAGGATACTCCTTTACTTGTAAAGTAAATAATTAAGATGCATGTATAAACTCAGCAAAAACTGTTCAAAGGGAGTGGAAAACTCCGTAAGAGAAGGAAGACCATGTATGGGAAGGAAGGAAGGCAGGCAGAGTAACAGGCAGGGTGCAGCTGCAGGGTACCGAGTAATTCTTGGGAAAATTACTTAAAACAGGGGAGTGAGAAACTTGTACTGGTTTGCTATCCTGTTTTATATTGAAGGACCATAACTGCTAACTGACCCATTGTGTAACAATAACATCACTTGTAAACTGAGGATGCATATGTGCTGCTCGGCAGAGAACAAATGCAATTGGGAATTTAAAAGCAACAACTAGGAGCAACTCCAATAAAATCAATTCATGGTTTTCTAAAGACTATTGGGCAGAGGGTAATGGGACAAATTGTGAAAAAGGCTTGTTAAGATGAAGTAGTCATGGGCAGAAGTTAATTGTAGGTATAACTTAGATTGACTCCAGGTGAATTGTCTCATTAGCTATGTTGTGGTAGCAAAGAGAACCACTTAAGTACTACATCCTGTGTTAGTGGAAGCTCTTTGAATTCTTGGTGGTTTTCTGCTGGAGCATAGTAAAACGTTGCTTTTACAAGGCCTGTGTTTGAGTCTATCTAAAGGGTGTATAAGCTCTCAAATTTACTGTAAAGGAAGACTTGCCACTGGATAAAACTTCAAAAGAAATACTTCTGTGCTAGAAATAGAAGGGGAGACGTTTACTCTTTGCAAAAAGTGCCTGGAGTCTGTAGACTTAAAGCCTGCTGCTGTGGTCATTCCAAAACTGCCAGTGATGGTTGTGTGGATTGATGTTTCCCGCTGTCCAGTTCTTTGACACTTTCTAAGAAACCTCATAGACACTTCTAAACTATTCTTTTCCCATGTCTTTTTTTATGAGGGAAATGTTTTCCTTCAGTTTCCTGTGAGCAATCAAGAATAAATAAAAAACTAATTTCCATTTCAGATTAGAAGTATCTTGCTTACATACCTTACCAACTGAGAAAAGTGAACCTGCTATGTCCTCTTGTATCACTATTTGTTTTTTTTTTCGCTACTTGATTGGATTTATGAATGTTTATTTGATTTATGTATCTTATGTCTTCTTCTGTGTATGATGTATTGAGAGGAACTGGAGCAGGAGCTCCAGGAGTCACTGTGTCTGTTTTCTAATTAACTTCCTTGCACAGTGCTTCAGAGCCATTTGCTGTAGGATGTTGTGGATGTTAAAGCTCATAAGGGTACAAAAAGCCAAATCGTAAAATAAAAAGCTGTCTCTGTGATTGCTAAACACTAAGATGGCAGATTACTGAGCCAGAGAGAGCACCCTGGGGAAACATCAGTTCTTGTTTGCCATATTGCTTATGTTCTGTCTTGTAATTAGCTGCTCTCAGGGTCAAAATATGATGGTAGATGGATCTTCAGTTTGACTAGACCAAAAGTGTTCTCATAGAAAAAAATGAAGACAAATCTGTGCCATTTATGTGCTTCATGTAGCACTTACTGTACTTCCTTTGTAAGGAAATTGGTGTTGTTTGTTGCTCTTCATTCTTTTGCAGCTGTGCCCTGCACAGGTACCCTCTTCAGTTGTGATAAACAGAACAGGAAGTTATTTGGAATTAAGTTGTCTTTAAAGAGTAAACACAGTCATTTGCCCAAGTAATGAGGGTTTTTCATTGGTAATGCCACCAACCACTTTTGGAGAAGGTAGGAGAAAGACTGGCTAAAAGGTAAGCACTCTGTGTGCTTACAAGCCAAAGGACTTAGGTGCGTGTCTCTTCACAAGTGTTAACTTTTTGTTCTTGAACCTACCATGTTATTAGTGTCAGGTATTTGTTTTAGACAGGCAGCTGAGGATGTATGTTGGAATAAAAATGACTTTTCCAAGTGACCACCTGCAATGTCAGTTACCATCACTTAGTATCTTGTTGATATTTGTAGATTGTCATTTGACACACGTTGAAATTACTCTTTTAGCTGTGATTCTTACTGAAGCTTAAAGATGTGTTTGAATTCTTGCTCACTTATTCATGTTAATGACTGTATGCTTGTAGAGTAAATATTCACGTTGGGTTTTTTTTGTTTTAAATATGATCTTTCCATAGTTAGTTAGCTCATGGGATGATGAGGTAACACAGTATGTAGACTTAGTCATTAAAGTAAGAGGCTTTACAATGCATTATTAATCTGTTGGTTTCTGCTAGTAATAAAGCAAGTTAAAAAAAGAATATGAGAATCTTCCAGAGTGTGTATGAGAGCTTTTTTTTTTCATAATACAGTTTTGTAGTTATATATTTAAACGCTTTGTGTGTAAAATATAAAATGCTGCTGCTGCGTTCTCTAATGTTTGAGTGTAAAACTGGAGAAAAAAATGCATGTGACTATTTCTAATGGAAAATGGATTTGGCATGGAAGTCAGGGATGTGTATGTGTGCACAAGGTACATCTAGTATGTTAGTGGTAGTTTCTGTTAAATAATATTGGTTTTGGGTGATGATACCTTGCTGGTCTGCAAATTATCTGGGTTGGTTTTTCTTATTGCACTTGGAATTTCTGTATTCATATACCAAAGAGACACACTGATCTCATCAGTGCTCTGGTTCTTTGTGTTGTAGGCTGCAACTCGTCAGGATATGACATACTGGCTTCAGGAACTTCAACAGAAGAGGTGGGAATATTGTAACAACCTTGACGCAGCAAAAAGGGACAGCCGAACTTCCCCAACACCAAGTGACTTTTCCAAAGGTCTTGTTGCCAAAGACAACCCTGGTAGGTTGAAAATTTGAGTAAAAACAGAATGCATATTTCTGTTCGTTGTCAGTTAATCAGTGCAAGGCATAGCACTTGGATAGAGAAGTCTTAGGAAGTTTTTTGTCACAACTTGTTATCAAGTAACTCTATGTAAACTTTGCATATGTTGATGATTTATTTAACATAAATGTAATTTTATGTGTGATTTCATATCTCTTATGAAAACTGTTGATTTTAAAAACAGATTTTTAGAAATGAAGTAAAATGAAGTAGTCTTATGGCTAGGTGTCATTAAGTGGCAAAGTACAGTTTAGGTTAGATAAGTTGTCTTTTAGTGGTTGCAATATCTTAAAAGCTTAGTGTGTTAAGTATCCTGAGATGTAAACCCCATTTTTTAATGGGAACGGGTATATTTTGAATTCTGAATGACCATACTTTGTTTCTGAAAAAGTATGGTGTGGTGAATCTGTCTGACTGTGATAAAAATTTCCTGCCTTTTAAAACTGGAAGGCAGTTTGCACTGATACTACGTAAGTGAAATTCAGTCTCTGCAATACCTTTAGCCAAGCAAAATGTAATTTTAGACTAGTGTCAGAGTTACAAAAACATATCAGTGTATTATACAAAGTTATTCTGCATTTTTTACGGCATTGGTCAGGCAGTTCTGAATTGTTTTATTCGTGAATCATTACAGAAATGGATCCTTGCTGATTTCTGTTACCCATAAATAAGACTGAGTAAAATCCTGTTCTGTGCCAAGTTAGATGTGTTAGTAAAGCTCTCTTGGGTTTAAACAGAGTCTTGATGTCAGACATATTTCATCAACAGATTTTATATTTTGTTGATTTCAGTTTGCTCATACTGCAAAACCAGAAATGTTAAGCTGTGGTCTTCCCCACCCTTCTCTCCCCTCCCCTAGTTCAGATCCCATGCTGCAGTATTGTCCTCTAACCCAGTTTACTGCTTTCATTTGAGGGCAGTCTGCTTGCTCAACCACAGCTGCCTTGAGAGTTTGTGTTTTTGTAGGGGCTCAGCTTGATGTTTCAGCTACACCAATCTAACAGCTAGTCACTACTTAAAGAAAAGCCCAGCTCTCTCCCTTGATCTAGCACCGGTGCTAGTCTCACCCTTCCTTATGCTAGCGCAGGGACCGCAACTAGCAGGAAACATCTTTTTCTCCAGGTTAGTTTTTGGCCAATGTAGCTTCCTGTAGGAACAGATGAATGCCAGGATTAGCTCAAGAGAGTTGTTGGGAATGCAAAGTGGGATGGTTTTAGACCACCTTTCTGGCAGCAGACAGTCTGGTTAGCAGCTTCTCAAACCATATGCAGCTTCTCAAACCATATGCTGCAAGAACACAGGTATTGATGTGCAAAGATATAACAGCTTGCAGGTGTTGGAAGGGGTAACAGGCTTTTGCTCTTTCAAACCTTTGCCTTCCTACCTTCAGCCCCTCATTTTCTGCTATGTAGTCTCCCTTTTTGTATTTTGTGGTGTTTTTCTGATCCTGTGCTGAGTTGGTTGAGTTCAGAAGTTAGCCAGAAAGGAAGGTTGTTGGTTTTTTTACTGCTAGGTTAATGAGTGGAATATATTTACTGGGCATCAGGGGACTTCCAGAGCTGATGCAAGGGAGGGAGCAAGGCATAGTGGCTAAATACAGGAAGGCAGAGTGAAGGGGCAGGCAGGACTGCCCTCTTTTGGCAGCAGACTGTTGGATCAGATCAGCTATAATAAGTAACTTGGCCCCAAAACTCTGTTCTTTCTTGTTTGTGCTACTTCCCTCAGAGCTTAAGTACAGTGTGAAATTAACCTGCTGGCACTGTAGTCTGTGTAGGTACTGTTCCCTCACTCTTGTTTTGCGTCAGATCTAGCAATCATAATCCAGTCACTTTAGATCACTGAACTGATATTTTCCTTTCTTGTAAATTGTTGGGGGTTTTCTGGATCAGCAAGCTGACCCATTTGTGGTTTGGTTTTTTTTTGTTGTTGTTGTGGTTTGTTTCTTTATATGTTTTTTTTTTTAATTGTTAGTATTAAATCCAGTGCAGGGAATGCCAAGATAGAATGCATGGGCTGAGTAGACCCATCCATTTCAGGGCCAGCCTGCAGTTAAACTACATTATGTAGAATTTGGAACTACATCTAGAGTATCTCATTTTTGAGGACAAGACACAATGATGACTTTGTTGTCAACTGAAGTGTTTAAGTAGGGATTTCTTCTGGGGAAAGTGCAGAGAGCCTGAATGATTGATGATTGTTTCTTTTTTTTTTTTTTTTAAACAAGTATTCTAAAAGTTTCCTGTAGAGTTGAGGCACTCTTTAAGGCTGTGATTCCATATTGATGACTAAGATATGTGTCTTGCATTAAAAAAAAAAAAAAAAAGTGAATGTGCATTTGATGTGCTTTATACTGGAGCATAGAAATTGGTTTGTTTTGCTAGTGCTTGAATACAGATGCTATCACTACTGTTTTAAATGGGGAAGTAGCACATCTTCATTTCAGAAACAAAATTGCTCACTGTAGTCCTGCCTGTTTTGTCCTGTTCTCCTTCCCTGCCCTCCCCCCGCTGCCCCCCTCAGTTCAGGAATCTGCACTAACTGGAACATAGGTAAAGCTAAGGTACTGCTTTATGGATCAGGCTTGGTAAGTTCTTAAGAATTTTCAAGGTAGTGAAAGTATTCTTCAAAAGTATACAGTGAAAGTATTTTTCAAAGTGGGCTGTGGGAAAACTAATGTTAAGAAAATTATTCTGTAGTATTAGTCGTGGAGCTGCCTTACTGCTGTGGAAGTCAACTAAATGATTTATTCTTTACAGGATATGGGATTTTTTTTTTTCCTTGGAATTGATTGAATGTTAATGTAGTTTTTATAATTTCACTTCTTAATTATGCTGTTCCTCAAGTCTTAATTTGAATTAATAAAAAATGGTATGTCATGTATTTATAAGATTGTTGTGTTTTGAAATAAGTTTAAAAACGATTATTTTTTTCATGGTGATTGCATTAACAACCACATTACATTGTTGTGCTGTACCTGCTGTGTAGTCCATACCTCTAACCAATCAGCTGGCTGGTGTAAGCAGGGGATCATGTACAATGAGCAACCTCAGGAACTCAGAGAAGATTCAGCCAGACTGATCAGCCTGTCTATTAGAGGAAATGGCATTTATTAGAAATTCAGCTCTTGAGCAATTCATTTACCTGGGCCATACTATAAAGAGATTTTGTAGTCTTGTCAGATCATACAGGTAGAAGATGAAACAAGCTCTAAGTATGAAAACAGCATGTTAGTATTCCAGCCTGGTTTTGGGTACCATTAAGTTTTTGGTGTGTGGTTGTTGGGTTTTTTGAGGGGCGGGGGCATGGGGTTGCGTGGGTTTTTGTTGTGGTTTTTTTTGTTGTTTGTTTGTTTTAGTCGAAACCTATTCTGTTATCTTCCCCTTTATTAGACAGTGAATATGATCAGAAGTTAGTTTTATCTAGCTTATCCTAGCTGAATTTTGTTCAACTCAAACATCCAGGGTCCAAAAGAATTTGAAATTTAGTTTGGCTGATAAGGCACTGAAGAAGTTTCTATCAGCACTGTTCATAAAATACGTCAAGGCAGTGTAATTTGTACCTATATTTGAAAGATGACATGATATACTTCTGTTTCAGATACCATTTTTCAAGGGTTTGAGAGATTTGTAGTGTCAGTGATGTTTGATATATTTTTTCCTCACAAAATGGTCTCTCTTCCTACTTCTAATCTTCGATATGGGCTAAATAAAAGTAACCCTCTGCTGAGTAATTGGAGGGTACAGCTTACTTAAAGATGGCCTTGCTGCTAGTGCCAAGTTATCGTCAGAACAAAGACTGAAAGGCTAACCAGTGATAAAACAGGGTATTGTGATTTCCCAGGGTTTTTCCCTTCCTGCAGAGAATCATTTCAGTCAGAAGCCTGTCTGATGTGTTACTTTATAATATAACTGCTCAATCAAGTCTGAGAGTGTTCTCAAGACTTTTTAATCCACATCAGTTCTTCATGAATGATACAGGGAAGGGTCTGAAAATGACATTTGAGCTTATTTTTAACTTGCCTGTTCAGAGAGTTTGTAGAAGGCCATAAACCACTTTATGCTTCTCTATAATGCCTTTGCTATTCATAATGTATTCCATACTCTGCATTTCCTATTCCCTCTGCCTGCTGGAGGAGGGGTGAGGGAGAAAGCAAGCTATCTGGGATAATGGAAACACTGAGGTAACATATATACTACAGATTATACAGCACGTGTTGGATGGTGTGTGTGGTATGTTGGAGACCTGGGTAGCTGTTCTGGATGAGCTTGGATCCTCTGGACTTTATTAGCTCTGGCTCAGGGCTAGTGCCAGTTCTTGGCTGGTTCCTGTGGAGGCATTCAGAGCCTGGGTGAGTTTGCTGGCATGTGTGCAGTGCTGGGCCTGAGCTGCACATCTGCATGGCTCTGTGCCTGAGCTGTAGATTTGCTGAAGTGCACAAGAGAGTTTGGCTGAATGAATTTAGGTATGGCTGCATTCAGCTTAACCAGAGCTAGTAAATCTTCACTGATCCAATAGCTCTCTGACGTGTCTGCAGTGCCCATGCTAATGTTCTTGGCTCTGGGAGCGCCCAGGCTGAATTTGCACAGAGCTGGCTCAAGTCCGTAAAGCTCATTGACTTGCAGCAGCAGTGTCACTTTTGGGATTAATAACTTCTAGGATGAAACGCACCCTGGAAGCTGTGTTACAGTATTTTTGTGACACTGTTCCTAACTTAGGAGTTCTGATAGACCTGAGCTTGTTTTACAAGGGGGTTTTGTGGATTAATAGAATTAATCACCTTAATTTTTATGGCTTTGTAGCAGCTTAAGCTAGATGAATCAATATTGGCTAATTGAGATTGTATATCACTCATGAAATAATGCTTCATGAGCATCACACGAGTCCTGTTATTAGATGTATGTGGCTGCACTGAGAGCTCACTGAGGAAAACACTTTGCTATTTTTAAAGTTCATTTGAACAGAGCGTTTTATAAAGTTATGTTGCAATTTAAAATAAACCCCTAACTACATTACTAGCAGGCTTAGTAGTATATGACTTTATATGGCCACTATTCTTTTACTTACTGAAAGTTTTGCCTATTTTTCTTTTTTTCTCTTTCTCTCTCTCTCTTTCTTTCTCTCTTTTTTTTTTTTTTAAACGTAGATTTGAGTATCCTAAGTCAAAATGCTTCAGCAGAGAGAGCTAGAAATATTCTAGCTGTGGAGACTTCTCCTACAGACCTGGTGGGGGAACAAGCAGCTTCCCAACCTGCACCAGTCCAACCAAGTGCCATCAATTTCTCGCTTAAACAATGGAGTACCGAAATCAAGTAAGTTGGGAAGATGGGAGAAAGAGTTATCATGAGATTGATAGTTGCCAGCAGAGACTATTTCCTACTGAAAGATGTATGTATGTGGTAGGCAGAGCGTTTTAGAAGAACTGAGGGTGATGGGGTGGATCAGTACATCGGACTGTATCTTTTCAAGTAAACTGTTTCTTTATTCTACTTATTTGTTTGAAGGGCATAGCTGATCATCGTTGTGTAGCATTACTGATACCTGAAAGGGAGACTCAAGTCTTGTAAAGCACTTCTAGTGATGGCTTTGCTTTCTGAACCCAAACAGGGAGCTGGGAGTTGTATTCCCAACTAGTATTGCTTTTTATCCTTCATTGTGTAATGGAGCTAATTGTTAGCATTGCAGTAGCCATAGTATTTAGTGCTTATGAAGTATTTTTAGTGATGAAAATCAAAACAACATAAATCATTCTTCTTAATTTTCTTCTTAAAAAAGCAAAAGCGCCTGGCACAGACTTGAAATCGATGTAGTTTGAATTCCTGAGCAAAAATGTGGCAGACCCCTACTGAACAACAGCAAAACCACTTCTTATCCCCTCACTCTTAATGAGTTTGCTCTTTAGTATTAATTGCTTTAAGGAAAGCAGTCCTACTGGTTTTCAGCTCTCCTGTTACAGTTTCTTTCTAAATGTTTTTACACTTTGCCCACATAGATAGATCTTCTGCTTTACTCAAAGGGTATTACAGTGCTATTACAGAGCAGTTCACAGAGCAGAGCTGTAGCTTTGGCTAACTAGACCACATCCTTCTTGAGCTGTGAGTAAAATGTTGTTGTTTTCATCAGCAGTGTTGAGTTAAACATGTTCCTTTTAAAGCTTCCTGTTAAGCACAGAGATCTGAGAGGTTAGGAAGTGTTGTTGTTTTTGTTTTTGTTTGTTTTTTTTTTAGACTGCTGTGTAGACCATCATTTAAGTTCTAGAAAAGATGGCTTATGGCTGGATTAAGAAATATATAAGTTCTAGAAGAGATGGCTTATGGCTGGATTAAGAAATATATAAATCCTGTTACTACATGTCCTGTTTAAACTGGTAGTCTTGTATGTTTTCTTGGGTTTGCATAGCCACTTTGCTTTGGTAGAACTTAAATTTGGTCATAATAGAAGGAAGATAACATGAAACAATTTCTTTTAGGTGAACTCCTGTATACTTGAAACAAGTATTTCCAGCTTTTAAAAGCTTTTTTTTTTTTTTCCCTTTCCTTTCCTTTTTCTGAATTGGATATGGATACACTTTGGGGAAGTCTAGCTAGAGAGCAGTGTCAGGGTAAACTGCTCAGTATTGCCTGGCTGGTGTGTGTTAATGTTTCTTTGGAACTGACCAGAGAGGCAACAGTGGAGTTGTGGATTGGGAAGCACTTTTGGTTGGAGGGAAATGTTTCTGGTGGCAGTGGCCCAGCAGATACTGCAGGACGGTATTCAAGAGTTCGCCTTTCTCTGTATAGCTGTGGTCCTAATGGCTTGGAGTCCTTGCAGATCTCTGGGAATAAACATGTAAGAAGATTTCACAGTGAAGGTCTTTCAGGCTGAATGGCACCCTCCCCCATCCCACTCTTCCTGGAGATACTCAGCTGCAGTGGTTCATCTGTCTGAAAACATTCCTGGGAAATTAACATTGATTGTATCTACTAACAGATTTTTTTTTTTTTTTTTTCTTAATTCGGGGGGGGGATTATATGGAGTGCTCTAGTGCCCCCATGTGCTCTAAATTTTAAAGCAGGCATTCCCCCCTACAAGCTGATACCTGTGCAAAATGGTGTCTTTGTCAGGATTGCTTGTTTTGCTCAAACATCCTCTTCTGAGCTTTTGAAAAGTCATTTTGCAGAGCATTTACTGAGCCAGCAGCTAAAAACTGAAGTGTGTGTGATGTGTACAGTTGTGCACTATCTCTGGCCATGTATCCTACCACTGGCATAAGAGTCTGATAACCTTGTCAGAAGCTCTTTAGCTGCATGGTAATATGCTAGAATCTCTGACACTTATTCACATTAGCATACACCTTGCAGTGACATGTCTTAAAAGCTATGGACTAGCATTATGCCTGCCTGTTTTGAGCTAGCAGGTTGTAAGCCCTTAAGTTCCTGTATCTAGTAATATAAATTTGCTCCAAGACTTGAGTCTGTAGCAGTTTTCGCAAGAAAGGTCAATTTTCTTCAGCATAGGTTTGGTTAGGGGCAAGTGGATTTTCCTTCTAATGGCTATCCTCAGTTGCTCCAGAGAGGGGTAGGGCATGTAAAATCTTAATTTGGATTTATTTTGCATAAGTATGAAAGATGATCATAACTACATGCTTCCACTCCCCATATCTTTTGTTCATTCAATCCTGCAATGAGTGATGCCCAATTAAGAAGCAAAACTATTCAGTAATGGTGCAAGGGTCCTTCAGATGACAGCCTTTCTCATTACACAGCTTTGGTTTATGCTCAAACTGTTTTGAATGGAACTCCTATGAAAAAGCATTAAGTGGTCCTGTAAGTCTTGTATTTTATGTGCAATCTTATTTGTCACTTCTTGATTGACAAGCAATCTTCTTTTACTAGGCTGAACAGCATTCGTTCAGTGTGTATCACAAGAAGGTCTAGTGAGTTGTGTGGAACTAGGACAAGATGGTTAATATTTTCATTAAAGTGAAAGCTAATTATTAATCTTGGAAAAATAAAATGACATAATAGTGTGACTATAAAAACTGGTGGCAAAAAAAGCCCCACTAAAATGTTAAAAACTCTATTGCAGTAAACATATGCAAACAGCAGTACTGTTGTGGTTGATTGTTTTCCTCCATTCTCCAGCAATTCTATGCAATTTGGGGCTGGGGTGGAATCCAATCACCTTGGAATATGTGTGCACTATCCAGTATCTTATTGGATTATGACTAGTTTTAACCTCAGTCTTAGAGAATGGATCAGGGTGTTTCTAAAACTTCAAAGAGTTTTCTCTATATTGCTGGGAGCATGTATTTATCTATTAGATGTCTGAAAGACTTATCCTTCCTCCTGAACACACTTATGTGTTTGACAGAGAAGCTGTTGCTATAATTGCATTTGCATCCTAGGTAGCAGTGGTGAAATAATCATTGAAGAAAAGTGAGGAATATGTCTTGGAGTTAAGCTATGTGTATGTTTACAGAAACTAAAGTTGAAACATGCTTTTCTACTATTTAAAATCTATTTTCAAGTACTAATTGGCATATATAGACATTTAGGCCTGATTTTTTTTTTTTTTTTAAATCTTTATGCTGTCAGCTACTTTTGTCTCTTATTTATGCAGAATATAGACTTGGAAACATACTGAATTACAGTAACCTCAAGTTATATAATCATAAAATAAGACTTAAATCCAAAACATTTAAAAATACAGAATCATTAGATCATATGATCAGGTCTTGCATGGTTTGACTGGTTGTACTTGTCATACTGTGCTTAGGAAAATAAATATTGTTTTTTTAAATTCAACTACCTACTTTTAATCTAATAGAAAGCAATAAAGCAGTGCTACTTCAGTGCCCTTAACAATCCTATGCAAAAGCTTTACAAAATTCAGCATCAGCTAGGATTATTCATGGGCCTAACAGCAGTTTTTGAAGAAGCTTTTCTAGAACTCATTTGACTTCTTGTTCCTTGTGATTTTTTTCAAGCTTTAAAAGGTGGTGTTCAGACAGGCTTTAAATACTGAAATTGACCAAGAGCAGAGCAGGCGGTTGTGGAGTTGCACAGTAAGAGATCAGCCACTATTCAGAGATTAGCTGTAGAGATGCCAGCTGACACTTATTAATTTTGAGTGTCCTAGGAAATAACATCAATCATCACCCAATTTGATCTATTTAATTTGAATGGAAGGTCTGAACAATGAAATGAGGCTTCCGGCCCCCAACAGAAATTGTGATTCTTTCTGGAAGAAATGTGTAGTATAATTCGGTGTTTGTCAAGTTTGCAAACTGATTGTTGAAATAGTTATTTCTAGTATAATAGTTTAGGATTATTTTTAAATTGTACTTGATTATTTTTCAGTTCACCAGACTATAGGAATTTTGCACTGCATCATGATTAGCCTAGAGTTCACCTTGATCAGATGTTAAATCTCTTGTGAAGCTGAAAGACTGGGTTGGATCATCAAATGATCTTGAAGGTGTAATATGGGTTACTTTCGGCTTAAGGTTTGAAGAGTAAGAAGAGAGGATGTGGCTGATTGAGTGAAAGCATCTTTGTGGGCCTTCATCTTACACAGACTGTGTAGAAAATGCTGAGATACTAAATATATTTACAACATTATACCTAAAACATTAAACTGGTTCATATGGATTGATGTAGAATCTCCTTCTCTAGTTGAACAAAGACTTTACAATACTGAGCTACATTAATACTCATGGTCATAACTGTTGACTTAAAGATTTCTGATTGCATGATGGTTGTGGGGGAAGCTAGTAGGGTCACTTCATCCTGCTCATGAAATGTATTGTTCTTCTATAGAATTATCTGACTGGAATTTAGAGGTTGCCTCTGAAATGTTCTTGCAGATAATTGGCAACATTCCACCTTAGGAAAGAAAAACTGCAAAGGAGTCTGTCATCAGTGATTCAGCTACTGCAGGTCTCTTGGATGATCCCAAGTTTGACATTAATCCAGAATGTGGAACTGTAACATATATATGTTTTGACTGCATGCTGTTCTGTTTAATGCTTGGCAGTTATCTTAAAATTCTAAGCTACAATAACTGATCAATAAAGAGATGCTGCTTCTAAATTTTAATTTTATTTTTTCCCTACTGCCAAAACAAGGATAAACCAGAGGATGACACAAAAGACTGTAGTGGTCTCCTAGATATTAATATTCTATTACAGCAGAATAATTCCTCTGTTCTTGAAACATAGCGCTGTTGATAGCAGGTGCTATTTAGTAGGATATGCTTTATTTTCTTTGAGCTTTTATTTGGTATTGGTTTTGTCTGTGTTTTAGCTACTGTTTCAATTGCAGTGGTTGTCTTGAAAACCCCTTTATAAAAAGAATGCAAAATGGAGAAGTCATTGTCACTTTTCCTGCTGTCTTTTTCACAGAAATTCAATGTCCTCTTTAAGAAAAGGAAATAACGAAAACCGTAAGAGCATATTTTATACCACTGAAGAGTGGGAATTGCTGGATCCAACCCCAAAAGACTTGGAGGACTCAATGGCACTGGAAGAAAAGAGGAAACACTTGGCAGAAGGAAGTAAAGGTAGAAGTGGGAGGAAGGAACGGGAGCGTATGCCTTACCTTCTCTAGAATAGTGTACTGTGTTATGTCTGTCTCCAGGAGATAAGGGGAAGTTTATCTTTTCTTCACAAACCACATCAGAGCTCTGTAAATTCTTTTAAAAAAATTAATTCCTTATGATGTGTGTGGAGTCCCCTGCCATTCAGATACAATAGAATAAGTACGAAGCCCTGTTATCCACTGTTTCAGGTTCCCTGAGCATGTTATCATCTCTAGTTTTGTCACTTGAGTTGCAAAGTTACAGGATCAAGGGTAATGTTGAGGCTTTTGATTACTCAGCTGAGTGTCACCCATTGAAGCAGAACTGCCTTTAGACTCTGAAGTATGTATATGCATGTTATATTGGCTTGCTTCTGAAATGGGGGGAAAAAGTAGGGATGCATATGCAGTGATAGCTCATCTATGCATAGTAACTGGTTCTCACATTTGACCAGTGTCTGGAATAAACTTGTGAAGACGTTTTTACAGCTCCTTAAGAGCACTGTAGCTGACATCCAAGTGATATAATCTGTTAGAAAACATCCTTCTCTCTAAGAATACTCCTGTGGTTATGTAAATGCAGGTGAAACCATACACTGAATGCCTCTTAAAAGAACAGTATGCTGTGATATCAGTGATGTTTTTGCCCTGATCGCTTCTGAGCTGTTAATTATTTGAAGCAAAGTTTACCTTGGCATAGTTGGGGGATCTTTTATTTTCTGTAATGAATGATAAAGTTGTCTTCATGTCTTATTTCACAAGTATTAATTTACGAGCTAAATCTTTTATCTGGGAGGGGAGAAGACTTTGAGCTATATATTTTTCCCACCAAAGGAAGTCACTTGGAAAATGAGGCATGTTTAACACTATTGTATTGGGCTGTTTAAATGCTGTTTAAAGTCTAATTTTAATGAGCATATTTTTAAAAGGAAATCTGAATGCTTTGAAATGCCTTTTTACTAAGTGAACTGAACTAGAAGAAATTGTTTTATGCAGGACTGAGTAGTTCAGCTTTTCCATTCGATTTTGGCCGCATTCCACACAAAACAAGGCGTCCATTAAAAGACATGATTGGATCAAGCAAAAACCGGAACAGCAGTGACTCTTCTCCAACTGAGTGGTATTCTGGTAATGGCAACAAACTAGTCTCTGAACTGCAGCTGAAGTATCAAAGCCAGCAAGAAGAGTTGGAAAAGCTGAAGAAAGATCTTTTGAGCCAAAAGGTAATTAAGCTTTCAGACAAAATGCACAAAAGCAAACATCTGGCAGGTGATTGTGAGTTTACCCTTTATGGCCATCTAACTGCATTAAGAGCTGGTGGGTTGTTCTAAAATAATGGTGCTAAATGAACCTTTGTTTACAAAAAGTCTTGCAACAAGAAGGACGGAGTTTTACATTTGTTGAAGATTAGATCCCAGAACAAAACTTTCATTTGCACAGTGTTCGGTAACTTGGTTTATGTATCTTTCTTATTCTCTGAAGCCAGCTCTCTCAGTGTCTGCCAGGATCCTGGCAGATAATCGTAGCTTCTTTCACCATTAGTACATGTATTTCATGAGGAACTTCTCCTTTCAAGTCTTTTTTTTTTTTTTTTTTTTTTTTTTGGTGGTGGGTTTTTGTTTGTTTGTTTTTTGATTCTTTTAATTCTGGAGGAGAAGGTCGTGGAATGGGGCTGAGTTCTATCTCTCTCCTTTTTTCTTTTTTTTTTTTTCCTTTTTCCTTCTTTTTCCTTTTTTTTTTTTTTAAACTGCATCATCACAAATGGTTTTGCAAACAATAGGCCTAACCATAAATCTGTGTGTGTAGTACTGCCCTCATACAGTGTTCACGCATGTGTGCCCTCATAACTCAGATATATTAAATACCTTGGTTTTATCTAAAAGAATTTCTGCTCATTTTAAGAAGAAATGTTTTTTAGGTCTTATATGGAGCTGCTACTTTTGCTAGTTGTGTTTTCCATTGTGTGAAACGATCAAATGGAAATGAAAGAAGGAATGTATGAGCCCCATATTTACACCCATTTTAGGTGTTATCTCTCCTAGGAGTACATTTGTGCTCCTGAGCCAGCTTCTGTGAGAAATCTTACTGGTCTAGTGCAACATTGTGTTCACAGCTGCTTCTGTTTAAATAAGAAAAAGAAAAATGATGTCTTGGGTAGCTAGAGATGTTCTCGCTCTTGATACTGGGCTAGATTTAGAACTGTGATCAATGGCAGTGGCATACAAGTAAGACATTTTTCTGACAACCTGGGTGACTAGACAGTTTTTTATACTGTAGTTAACTCTTTTTAGAGAGTTGATAGGAATTGATAACCTGCTCTGCAGCTGCTGCCTACAGGCAAGATCTGTCCCTGTTGTCTCGGATTCTTTCATAACGTAATGACTATTGGCATGCATGTTATCAGTCTGGGTTTTGTTATTTTTGATAAGTAGAATGGTCAGTTGTCACTGAACTATGGCCATGAAATCATCCAGCTGTTTAGTAACTGTTAAAAGTTCAGTCCAGTAGCATTAAGATAATACTTGTTAAAGTACAGTGAACAAAGGAAGAAGAAAATCTAGATTCTCAAAACCTTTTCTTCAAGGTCCAAGGGTTTCTTCCCACACGTCTCTAAAGACTGTAGCTTGATATTTGATACTGTAGACCCAGCTCTCTCCTGTTCATTTTTTTTGCTGTGGGGAAACAAAACCAAATCTGTTGGAACTTTGTGACATTCAGTGGTTCATTCTAGGCATATCTTTATGACTTTCCAAGTCTTTGTAAACTTCCAGATACATTATTGAACTTTCAAGTTCTCAGGAATTCCGTAAAACCAATTCCTATTTCTGTCCTTGTATTCTTAATTAGTGTCAGAGAGCTATTAAAAAAAAAAATAAAAAAATTCCAGTTTCCTTGATAAGTATTGCAAATGCTTCTAGGGTTAAACTTGCCTTCCCACGGTTCCACAGTGTTAAACCATTAACCAAACATGGGAAACAGCAAAGGTAATAATTCAGATTAGTGAGACTTGTAAATGAGCAGTCTGCTGTTCTTTATTCCTTGGTGTTTATTGTTGATCTGGAATATCGTCCTTTGTGTTTGTTTTGGTTTTGTGTTTTGGATTTTTTTTGTTGTTTTTTGTTTTGTTTATTTTTGTGTGTGGTGGTTTGTTTTTTGTTTGGTGTTCGGGGGTTTTTTTTGTTTGTTTCTTTGGGGTTTTTTTGGGGGTTTTGTGTTTTTTGTTTTTTTTTACAGTTTAGCTTTTGGAGAGCTTCAGGTAGTAGCTAAGGCAAACTCTTCCTTTTACAGTATTTCTTTTCCTTTTAAGTTTCACTTTGACTTATTTGCATGTAACAGCCTTCACTTCTTGAAAGTCATAGTAGGATCTCATTCCAGCAAGGAAGTAGGGTTTTATTTTCAGGGTAACTGCCTTAAAAATCAGCTTCTCTTACATGTGTGTACCCATGATTGCCCAAGCAAAACACATAGGTCTTTCGTGGAAGTGAATAAATGTTGTAGTTGTCCAGGATCTATGCAATCCTGTGAGCAAAGATACTTGTCCTTTTTTAGTGTGAGGGAATAGAAGATGAAAATGGTAGAATTATTATAGATGTGTTTTCAAAAAAAAGTGCTAGTTCAGAGCCTTCGATGCTGTCTTTTTGCAAAGACCACAAAAATTCCTTTTCTCGCTTGTGATAGGTCAGTTAATTATTTGGCTGATTCTGTGGCAGGATTTTCTAAACAGCCCTCCAAAGACTTCCTTTTCATCAAAGCAGCATGTATTTTTTTTTTCCTTTTATTTTCTCTGCATCTGTTAGGGAAGAGAGCAATTAGTTATTTTTCTCTTTTCCATTCTATAATGTTCACCTGTTAATTTTTTGGGCTTAAGCCCGCTTCCTATTTATCTTCGTACAACAGGGCTTCTTAGAAGTAAGCCTTTTTTAGCTTCCAAATAAGTGCTGGGCCACAGTTGTCAACTGCTCTTCCCAAACCTGTCGTAGCCTTTCTAGGTAGGATCCTTAGCTCAGTGAAAGATATTTAAGCCATCTGTATAGGCCAGTCATTGTAAGGTGTTAGCCTGCTAAAAATCATGTCATGTAAGTGTTTCCTTTTTTCCTTAAAACACCACCATGAAGTCTTTTGTAAGCTGGTGATTCAGATGCAGAACCCATTCCAAAGCTTTCTTTTGCTTGATGTTAGATTTCTAAGTTATAAAACTTAGAAACTTAAAACTTCATTACTATCTTTTTTTTTTCTTTTTTTAAATTCTCAGGAACTTGTGCGACTTCTGCAGCAAACAGTCCGATCTTCCCAATATGATAAATATTTTGCAAGCCGTCTTTGTGAGGGGGTTCCCAAAGAAAAGTTAGAGCTGTTGCACCAAAAAGATGACCAGATTTTGGGTCTCAACAACCAGCTTGAAAAGTTAAATCTGGAAAAAGATAGTCTCCAACAGGAAGTAAAGAATCTGAAATGTAAAGTTGGAGAACTCAATGAGCAGCTGGGTATGTTGATGGAAACTATTCAAGCTAAAGATGAAGTGATCATGAAACTTTCTCGTCAACTCAGCGAATGTGAGGACAATACATCCTCTCAAAGTGGAGCAGTAAATTCTTCCATGGCCACGTGTACTAATAAGGAACTACAGGAACTGGACAGACTAAAAGTAAGAGTAATGTCTCTGTCTTGATGGATAGGGAAATCTCTACTCCCTATAAAAACTACTTTCTAGTCTGCTGTACTGTTTGAGGAGATCACTACAGCAGTTCTCCAAGATATTCATCAACTGAGGCTTTCTCTCCTTGGAATCTACACTTTGAACTGTTATGTGGCAATCTAAACAGGACTTTCATACTTTGAGCTGGTCTGTACAGCTATAGTACAGCGTCCCATACTTTCAGTAATTTAATCATTGGTGGTGTGGAGGAGGAGTGATGTGAGAAATAATCAAAGGAACGGGAAAAAGTGAGGGTAAGAGGAAAATATAAGCATGGAGGAAAACAGCCAGAAAGCTTGCTTTTTTTTTTTTTTAAATATTTTTAAGTATCAAAACTGAGGAAACAAAAGAGCATGTGGAATGGCTAAGGGAAGCTCTGAGGAGGAAAAAGGAGGAGGCATATAAGAACTTGTTTTACTAATGCTGCTCCAGGTGTTATCAATGCATTTATTTATTTATTTTAATCTAACCTACCTCAGTGAAGGTGTCAGAAGTTCTTAATGGAGTTACTGAAGTTACCCACTTTGCTCTAAACATGCTTTCTTGCCTTTGGATAAATGTTGTATTCCAAATTAACATTCCAAGGGATTTGGAATACAAGTCAGTCATTTAAAATATGTGCAAATGTTCATAATTTTCTTTCCTATATGTGAAACTGGGAAGTTTTAGAAAATAAAATTGAAACTAGAAATCGATGGTCTTGGCAGAAAGCAGACTGAAGTTTGTAGATGCTGTGGAGTGTGGGAGTATTGTAATTGTTGGGAGGGTTCCAACATGCCCTCATCCCACAACCTCAGGTTTCAGAGGTAGTGCTTGTAGCCTGGAGCTGAGTTGATGAGGCAAGGAAGCTTATTGCTAAGGATTTATATTTTTGTATGGAGGCAGACATCAAACTTGTACTTTAAATGAAGACTGGTGAGGGTAACCAAAACCCAAGGGGTGTTTGCCCCCACTTCTTTTATTGTATGTTATGTGCTTCTGGCTGATGCGCAGCACCATGATCTCTCTGGTGCGTTCAGCATGCAAGTTTCTGTTCTCCTCCCCACTGGTGCAGCCTTGCAGGGCTGGGCCTGCCCCGTGACAGCAAGCAGCAACCAGCTGCCTTCTGCTGGGAGTGTAGCACTGGAAGGGTTGCAAGTGAGGCACAGCGCCATCCTGTACACCTCTGTGCTCATATTTGGCCTGTGTGTTTGACCTACGTGAAGACTAAAAATACTGCTTGATCCTGATATTTTTAATGATAAGTCCTATTAGTAGCTGCTTGTTCTGTATTCTAAGGTATACTTTAACTGGTAGGCATTTGCTGTTTGTAAGATTATTTTTTTTATTAAAAATCCAGTTTGCTTTTTTTATCAACAGGACAATCTTCAGGGTTATAAGACCCAGAATAAATTTTTAAATAAGGAGATTTTGGAACTTTCTGCTCTACGAAGAAATGCAGAAGCAAGAGAGAGAGAATGGCAGGCAAAGGTCAGACTAACACAGCATGTTTTCGTTTTGGCAATGTCTAAAGCAGTTTTCAAAAATTCATTTGTAAATCTACACAGGGAACGTAACCATGGAATGGAAATGGAACGACTTAAATGTATTAAATGTGATAGCTAAAAAAAAAAAAAAAGAAATCCCCCCCCCAAACCCAGTTCTTACAGACTAATCTTTCTGAATGGATTCTTGAAACAAGTAATTGACTTTAAAATAGTGTTGATCAGTGGAACTTTTTCATAACTTATAAACACAGGCACGTATATTTCTGAAAACATTGTTTCCTCAGAATTAAGGCTATAATAATTTTCTTGAAGTATGTGGAAGACAGGATGTGTAAGGATTTGATATGTCACCAAGTAGAACTTTGTCCTCCTGAGCATGAAGGATGACTACGGTATGGTGAATATAACTTTGGAATTGTGTTTCTATATGGATGAATTTGAGTATAGAGAAGTTGCAGGTAAATAATGACAATTTCCATTGCCTGGGGCTAGGAAAAATGCATACATCTGTAGCGAAGGCAAGATACGTGTACTAATGGCTTGGGTAGGATTTGCTTTTGGTTTTTTTTGGAAACGATGGACAGAGTAGCCAGGTCTAAATGCTGTGGTTTTGGCACAGAAGCGTGTATTTACAATTCCTACATGTTATTACCTAACTTGTGTCTTTAAAATGCCATTTAATTTCTTTTTGTTCAAACATGCATAGACTAAAGCTGTTGCTTTAGAAGCAGAAAAATGGTTGAGTTGTACTTCATACAGTGTAACAATAAAGCTTGCTCAGATTTTCCGCATGGAAAAATACATGCAGTAGAAAAATCTCTGGTCTACTATTGTGCTTAAAAGACTTTCTGTAAAAAGCCACAAGTATCTGAGGTTTCTTTCCCAAGTACTTTATATACAGAATTTTACAGTAGTGTAATAAAATGCATATATGTTTTTCTTCTCCACACGTAAGGGTTGCTTTATGTTTTCTGGTGCTACGAAAATGTGAAAGTAAAGCGACTGTTCTTGACGTACAGGTTTCTAAACAACATAAACTAATAGAATAATATTGAACCAGATTTTAGAAGAAGTGTAGTACAAAGTAAGTTTCTGAAGACTTCTAATGTTATTTATTGTTTTCTGCAGTATACTAGCTTGGAAGCCAAACTCTGTCAGATAGAAAGTAAATACTTGATTTTGCTTCAAGAAATGAAAACTCCTGTTTGTTCGGAGGAGCAGAGTCCTGCTCGTGAGGTCATCACACAGTTACTGGAAGATGCCTTGAAAGCAGAAACAAGTGAACAACCAGAACAAGCGTTTTTCAAACCACACCTGGTCAGGTAATTTGGTCCTATTAAAATAAATGTATGTGTATCTTGGTCAGCAGTTCTGGTTCTAACATTGGATAATGGACAGTGGGGATATATTTGCAGGATTTGGGGTTTTAAATGTATTTCCCTTCATGAATAACAGTATCATCATGAAATCCTTTTGGCTGTATAAATACATTTATTGTTTTATTTGAGATACAGTATTAAACTTAGACTCAAATGTTGCCATATAGCTGCTGAAGGTGAGCTACTGCAGAGATGAGTTCATTTGAACTTGACCAGGTTCTTAAATAAATTGCTTAGTCTGTGTAGTGATATATATTGGAATATGGGACCAAAGTGTTTTGTATATGGGATTATAAAAATAATTATAAAGAATATACTTTAGAAAAATGTTTAATAATTGTTAAAACTTGAAAACTATGGGGAGTGGCTTGAGGGATAGTTGAAGTGACTTTAGGATGGGAACTTGAGAGTTTTAGGGCTGCTGAACACATTTTTAAAAGCCTTTTTTCCTTTTTCCATTTCAGTGAATATGATATATATGGTTTTCAGACGGTCCCAGAGGATGATGATGAGGAAAAACTAGTAGCAAAATCACGAGCTTTGGACCTGAGATCGCTTTCTCTCAGTGAAAATCGAGAGATCTCCACAGGAGTAAAATGGGAAAACTATCTTGCAAGCACAATGAATAGAGAGATGATGTGCTGTGTAGAACTAAAGAATCTTATTCGATCAGGAATTCCACATGAACATCGTTCCAAGATGTGGAAATGGTGTGTCAATCTGCATGTTAAAAAATTCAAGGACAGCACTGTTCCGGGGTACTTCCAAACTTTGCTTCAAAATGCTCTGGAAAAACAAAATCCTGCATCTAAACAAATTGAGTTGGATCTCTTGAGAACTTTGCCAAACAACAAACATTATTCCTCCCCAACATCTGAAGGGATCCAGAAGCTGCGAAATGTGCTGCTGGCATTTTCATGGAGAAATCCTGATATAGGATATTGCCAAGGGCTCAACAGGTAAGATTTTTCAAATCTTGATTTATAACTATGCAGTGAAACACTTAATGAGCCTTTCAAATGACATGTATAGCAATGTGCTTTGTACAGCAATTTGCCTTATGGGTTGTATGTTCATAATTTATAATGTTTTAATAAACAAGTAACTATCACCTTTTTTTTTTTTTTTTTTAAACAATAACAAACCAGAAGACCTGGTTCATGAAACTTGTGAAATCAGCTTGGAAAAAGCATTGGAACGGGAATTAACTCACATAAGAAATGGGCTACTTAAATGTAGTTTTACCTTGTCAGTTGTAGGGGATCTTTTTGCTTTTGTGTGCAAGATTTTTTTTTTTTTTTTTTTCTTTTTTTAAACAAGCCGAAATAAATGCTTCAAAGCTGTTTGCACTCTTAAGGCCATGAATTTCAGCACTTCCCTCAGAATGTCTTGAATCAGAATTGCAGCAATCAATGTAAGGATGATTCTCATGTTACAATGCTAAGAAAAATTTGAAGCCATTGCAGTTGGCGTTTGCCGAAATAGTTTTGGTACTTTGAGATCTGTAGTAAAGGAAGGTATTATTTGAAGCAGGTGTGTTAGTATAACACCCCCCCTCATCCACATGATATAATACTATAGATTTCAATTTATGCACTAATTTATGTACTAGAATAGGGTAAAAGACTTGAACTAGAGCAGCTTTGTAATTTGAAACTGCACTGAAGAAGTAGTAGAATAGAGGCAGTGGATAACGTAGTAGAGGTAGTGAGGTGCTGGTGGTAGCAGTAGTAGAGGTAGTGAATAATGAAGTAATAAGTATTCTTTGAGTATTCTTCACTAGTGGTAACATTCTGTAGGTAAATCATATATTTTTAGTATTAATATTGTTGCTGGCATGTCACAAGACATGTCTGAAGAACATAGCTGTTGCAATCCTGAAGCAACTTGTCTCTGGTGACTAGAAGGTGTTAGAAATGCTTTTGCTGAATTTGAACTTTCTGTGCAGCATTATTTTCTCCTGGGACGTTTTTTGTTTTACTGTAAATAATTTTGCATTTGGTTATACTTGCAGAAGTTAAAAGCAAATTAGGTATTTATTCCATGCTTTAGTCCTCTTAAGCTTTTAAAGTGTGATCTCCTTATTAAGCTGTGTAACGTCAGAAGCAGTTCATGTTGTTACAGCTCCTCTTGCATATGGAACTAAAACAAGTTTACTTGGAGAAATATATTGGAGGTAATCTTTCATATTCAGACAACTGTCAGTAACATGAAGTTAGCCTCTTTTTTTTTTTTTTTTTTTTTCTTTCATAATATTCATTGGAAACAGGAAAACCAGGAATGCAGCTGCTGTTTAATTTTTTTTTTCTTTTCCTACTTTTAAGAAATTCTTGGAACACGTTTAGTCTTTTAAAAAATTTTAGGGCGTTTTGTTTTCCCTAAAAAAACAATGATAGATAAAGACAAGAGTGTTACTTATGTTTATCTCAATGGATATAAAGTAAACTTGCTAGAAAGGGTTTTTCTGAACTCACAACAATTTTGTGTGAAATGCAAGAACCATCTGTTTTTTTTCCTCTTCAGTAATGAAAGACAAAAGTCTGGGAATAGGAGTAGTATATTTAGGTCTTGGAAGCTTCTAATTATTTTGCCTTAGTTTCTGCAAAAATGGCTTCTAGAAAATCACTTTGTTTTGCCTTTATCTGTTTTCTTATTTAACTGAATAAAAATACTTGGCATGGCTGAGAAGGCATCTTATTGTCCCATCTCTAAACTTCATTAACAGTTTTGCTGTTTAGTGCTTTCCTGTTAATACATTTATCTCTGCTGAACAGAAACAAAGGCTTTATTGTAATTGTTCTTAATACATTTTGTGATACTATAATAATCTTTTTATCCAAATAAACCCTATTTTCAGATTGGTAGCGATTGCACTTCTGTACTTGGAACAGGAAGATGCTTTTTGGTGTCTAGTAACAATAGTGGAAGTTTTCATGCCTCGTGATTATTATACTAAGACACTGCTAGGATCTCAGGTATGTGCTCCGCCAAAATAAAGCCTGGTCCTGTAAAGTGCAGCCAGTCAAAAACTTTTCTCTTGAGCTGTCTGATAGGCATTTCTGGGGGATGAGTTGAGTTGACAGAGGTGAGTTCCAGGCACCAGGGCCCTTGCTGGGATAAGGACTCCGAGTATAGCACTGGAATAACTGTTCAATGACCTGCTTGGAGCTCCAGTCCTTAATCCCTCTTCTGATTATTAGCTTCACAACATTGGCTAAGCTGATTTATCATTTCTTTCCTCAACATTGGGGGTGGGGGGTGGTTATGGGCTCTCTGGGAGAGTGGGGGTGAGAATGCATTTTGCAGTACTGCGAGCAGTATATGCTGTAGCACTCCTGTGCTTCTAGATGATGCTCTGGTATGTGCTGCCTCCTCCCTCCAAGTCTTTCTTTCCCCAGCTTGTTCTCTGCTCCCGTGCTCCTGCGCCAGTGCAGCACTAGTGACCTGTAGTAGGCACAAAACATCTGTGTGCGAGGAGCCCTGTGAGACTGGGGGTGGATTGAGAAGCAAAAGGTTGTGTCAGCAAAGGTGGTGTGCACTGGAGTTGCCACGTATGTTTTGAGTGGATCTAGCTTAGAATTGTTAACTAGACAGTCCTAGGTTTCCTTGTTAGCTCTTGAAAAACTTGCACTTACGGATTGGTAACAGTCCTACTTTGGATGACATATGCGTTGGAAAATTAGGAGCAATAATGTCCTATCTGTTATCTCTTTAGGTTGATCAGCGAGTATTCAAGGATTTAATGAGTGAGAAGCTTCCACGACTGCATGCTCATTTTGAACAATACAAAGTTGATTATACTCTTATAACTTTCAACTGGTTTCTTGTGGTATTTGTGGACAGTGTGGTTAGCGACATCCTTTTTAAAATCTGGGACTCCTTCCTATATGAGGGACCAAAGGTGAACTGAATGAGCCAAGATTTTTCGATTACTACCTGATAACAAAATACTGTGGTGGCAGTGAGTGTTGGGTGGAGGAAGGCTGTTTCACAAGAATCCTGTCTTGTGAAAAAAAGGGAGGAAATGTGCATAAATAACAAGTCAAAACATTTTACATTTTATCTGTGTTCTGCAAGTTAAAAGCTTGAGTTACATGCAAGAATTCTAAATGCTAAGTATTTTCCTTTCACCACCCTCCATTTTTTTTTATCTTTGAAAAATAAAGCTATAGGCAGTGCTGTTTACTCCTACATGCAGCTGTCAATCAGTTTTAAGTAATTATATCAAAATGAGAGCTAGTCTTAGAAAGAAGAAAGCTTAAGTGAAGGAGACAGAAGTTAGAAGTACTGAAAAGATGTAAAAATTAGTTGTAACCAAGTGCTAATGTTTAGCTTGTCTCTGCAGCAACCGTTTTATTTCTGCAGATGTTTAAAGTGTAACTGACAAATGACTATCTGGGCTCCTATCTCATAGATTAAAGGGGTGGGCGTGAAGGAATTTTCACATGTTTTCTACTTGTCGAATTGCAGTGAAATAAGATAGGTGCAGGGAAAAAATCATTGGATTCAAATACAATAATAACACTAAAGCAGATGTTGTAGGCAATTGGAGAGAAGAGGAGAGTTATAAGTAGACAAAACCTCTGTGTTAGCTAGATTTCTTGTTGGCCTCATCTGAGCATTCTAACATGCAGTGGTATTTTGGTTGTGTGTTCATTCAAATCAGTTTTAAGCATCATGGTATTCTGTAAAGGCAGCCAGGTACAGACTGACGAAGTTCAGAACTTACTGAAGCCTTTTCAGAATGAAAGGAAATAATGCGGCTTCCAGCTTATGCCAAAGTTGATTGACAAACTGGTATCAGAAATTCCTTCAGCATCAGTCCCCCAATGTGCTGAGAAAATGCAAGGCATTGGAAAACAGCCTGTTTAAAAAGCAAAACTTAATTTTAGCTCTGAATAACTTAATAAATACATTCAACAGGCCCAGCAGTCTTTGTTCTTCAACTGAATTAGGAACTCAAAGCTTCAAAGAATTAGTATGCTATAAATCCAATATTGTATTCTGGATAGAACTGCAGAACACCTTGTCTTGGTTACAGGCCACAACAGAAGTTTTTGGCAGCTTTTGGAGATCGGGGATGGGGCAGGGAGTGGCAGGGAAGGGAGAAAGAGGGAGGTGTGATTAGATAGCTCAAATGCAGCCTGTAGGAAGAGTTAACACTTTTCCTTTGAGTTTACAATAGATAATAATGAGAATCAGTGCATTCTGTTCTTATAAAGAACCAAACATTGTATGTATTTTTATCAGGTAATATTCCGATTTGCCCTGGCACTTTTTAAATACAAAGAAGAGGAGATCTTAAAACTGCAAGATTCAATGTCCATTTTCAAGTACCTTCGATATTTCACACGCACTATACTTGATGCTAGGTGGGTAACTCAAACTTGTGTGTAATTGACAGACTTGGAGTGCAGCATTGAAGTTGTCTGTTGTGGGGATTTTTGTTTGTTTTATTTTTATTTAGATCTTAATTTAGATATAAAGCAAGTAGAGATGAAACTAATATTTCTCATGAGTAGTTTTATCTAGCAGAGACAAAAGCACAAGTGATGAATGCATAATTGTAAATTTTTAGATATGATAGAGATTACTTTGCCAGGTTGGTCTTGTTTAGCAGTTGTATAACAGTAGCAGCACTTTCGAATTTCAACCATAGGTGAAGTCTGCCCCTGCATTGCGAATACAACTTATGTTGTAAAATGTTTTACGATAAATAAAACCACCACAATATTAAAAATGTGAGCTATGACTGACCAGGTTTAGATCTCTTATGCATCATTAATGCATAGGTTAATGCCACATAACTCCAGTTGATTTTAAGATATATTTTGAAGCAGAGAATAAATACAAATTAGATTCTCCTCTGTTCTTCAGTCCTTGCATAAGAATTACAGTTTGTGAATTAGGGGCTAATGTTTTTAGGTTCCTAGTTTCAAGACTGTAGAGCAGCAGATGAATCTTAAAAAGAAAAGTTATACTGGGATTGGTTTAATGTCTGAAAATGTTTTGCACAGGTACTGAAACTCACTGAATTTGAATTTAGTACAAAATCATATACTGGAATCTGAGGTGTTTGTTTTTACCATAATAAATTCCATATGAATTTAGGCTTATACTTTGGCTCCTACTGCAAGAGCTATTTAGTATTTTTACTTCCTGTGTTTGTTTTGACTGGAGAGAAGTTAAAACTGAATAATCTTACTCTATTTAAAAAGGATTGCTGGGACTGATGCAGGCAGAATGTTCTGCAACTGATTTAAATGGTAAAAGTCTTGATAACAGATGTTGCTTCCTCTGCTGAAACCTCTCCAAAAACTTTCGAGGCGGAGTTGCGTGGTGCTTTCTATTTTAGCATTCCCCCCTTTGATTTGAAAAATGCTGGGCAGTTGTTGTACTCAGCTGTTTGTGACCAAAATAAATGCTAACTCTGATTCCAAATCTGGAAGTGACAGAGAAGTATGTTCTTGATTTTGGGAAGAGGGTGCACATATTTTTAACAGAAAACAATAAATAAAACAAACTTGTGGATATTTTATAGTCAATAAATAGGCTATTTTGTAGCTTATAATAGCTTGTAATATGTAGTACCACAGCAGTATTGCCAGAAACTAAAGATTGCAAAAGAAGGGGGGGGGGGGGGGGGGAAAAATTTTTTGAACAAAATTTTGATATCTAATCAGAGCTGCAGATTTGCCTTTTACTTCCTTTTCCAATTATGTAATGGGAATGATGTCTTGGCTCTCCTGTCTAAACTTTCTGGTCCTGAAATAACCTATTTTAAAGATTTCTAATATTGCTGGAAGAGATCTCATTTTGGTGTTAACAAGATGAGCTAATTGGGTATCTGTGGCAGATGGTAAGTTCAGGTGAGGACAGAATTCAGTGTATCGAAGATATTTACAATAGAGATATACTTTGTGCTGGTCTGTAGATACCCGTTTTCTTAGGATTTTCAAAGTCGGAGTTGAAAGTAGTGGTGCAGTGCCACCTAGGGGATATGAATTTGCCTGCTAGAACTGATAAGGCATGATTCAAATTACTTGGTTTCTTATTCTACCATTTTGTACAAGTTCTACAGCATCAAAATTTAAACAATACAAAAGCGTGTAGAATGATGTCTTTCCTGATATGGACAAAAAGTAATCTTGTTGTAGAGGAAAAATTCAGAAAGAGAATTTTTATAGAATTCATGGACATCCTGAATGGGTTAGAAAAATATTTTGCACAGAATTTCTAAGTTTAAGCTCTCTGGTGGGGAAAAGTCTCTACAGATGTGTGCATAATTATATTCTAGGTTATAGGATGTCATAGTTAGGTTTTTCTGCAGATGAAAGTTGTGTTCCATACCATGTTGTGCACCGGTAGAGAAGCTCTTGGAATATGTTCTGTTTATAAATAGCAGGAAATTCTTCTTGTTCAATCAAGAATACAAACCTAGGGAGAGCTTAGCCTTAAATAAGCTGTCTAAATAAATTTTCTTAATATTTGGATTCGTCTGATAATTAAACTAGAATAAGTTAAATTCCAGTTCCCCTTTTTCCCTTAGTAAATAATGAGATATTTTTTAGGTTAGATCAACAGTAATGATGTAGTTAACTCTGTCTTTGGACTGATTAGGTAGATCAGTTACTAGTTTTTCTGTGACTGAATGATGGTATGATGGAGCATGACTCTGGAGCGGTGATGGACACTCTTGTGGTGCTTTGCTATGTGATCTGATGAGCTTGAGTTGACACTATCTCAGAGATCTCTGTACTCCATCCAGCAGAATCCCAGAGCTTTCTCACTGTATCATGAAGTTTGGCTTATAGATGTTTTGTATTATTCTTGTCTGTGTTTGTATTATCCCAGGTTTTATCTGGTCTCTTACACCAGTTCATTATCTTGGGTAACTTAAGAGCTGACTGTCCTGGGATTGAGCGAGCTTCAGTGAGTTACATGGAGGAAGTTATCCGATCTGTGATCGGGTAACTGGACGTACCAAGTGTTCAGTCTAGCCAATGAAGCTCTGATTAGCCAAGCTTACATCTTCTGTTCAGTGTTGTCAAGGCTGTAATCACTATAGCATTATGCAGAGTTTGCAAGTGGCTTTGCGAACTGTTGAGCATTTGATAACACTTTATCACTTGAACTAACTTTAAAACTGAGTGCTTTATAGAACTTTCTTGCAATACTAGTAACATCTGAGACCTGTCAGCTATGTGAAGGAGACCAGAGATATCAGCTATATACTAAATATTCGATATGGATGAAGTTCAAAACTGATTTTAAAAAACAAAATATGAATGATTGTTTTCTAACATTGTATAATCTTACAGGAAACTGACTGGTATTGCTTTTGGAGACCTGAATCCTTTTCCATTACGTCAGATCAGGAACCGGAGGACCTATCACCTGGAGAAAGTGCGTCTTGAACTAACTGAACTAGAAGCCATTCGTGAGGATTTCCTGCGTGAACGAGAGACGTGTGTAGAAAAAAGAGACCTTATTAGTGATGATGAGGAGGATAGTTGAAATTACTCAACATAAACTTTTCTTTGGGATTGTGACCAAAGTGAGTTAACCTCCAAAACACTTTATTAATCCTGTCAAACAGAATGTAAACTAGTTGCTTTTGGAAATATGCAGGACAGATTTCCAAACCCCAGCACTTTCGGAAATATTGCTTTGTATGGAGGCCAAACACTTCTGTTTACATTTATGTTCATGGAATTGTATGTAGAGCACTTAGTATCTGTCTCAGTTTAGTCAATCAGCTGAATTGCCAGTTGTTTTCCTGCAGCGCACTGTTAGTGCCTGTATGTGAAACAGTAGTAAGAAAAGTCCACGCTTTGTTTACTACATTTATTGCCATTCTACCTTCTTTGGATGTAATCATGTTTTTTGTAGCGCACGTTCGATGTGGGAGGACATTGTATTTTTTGGTTTCAGGTTGGTTCAATAAATGGCTTTCATCATGTTGTCCTTGAATAAACTAGGCATTCTTCAGGTCACAAACTAGAAAAGTATGGAGTGAAGCACAGGAAGAACTTTTACATTCTTTTGTCTTTTCCTGAAGTGACATGAAATGGATCATCAAACAGAACACTTGAATATATGTACTTAAAGTAAAGGTAAAATAAGTACCTATTTGTCACTGAGTGTTCAGTGTATACTGAAACAGTGATATCAAACATCATTTATGCTTTTCTGGGCAGCTGTGTTGATAAAGATTCTTGTTAATGCAAAGTGCTTTATAGATTAAATTCTGTTTAGTCAATTTTATTTCTATTCACTTTTTTTGATTGCAATGTCTCAAAAAGGCCACAACCAAACCCAGCTATTATGGAAAAAGAATGGAGCTTGTCACAGGAGTACCATGTTTTAGTAGCTAATTAGTTGTGTATCTGGTGGGGTGTTTTGTTTTTTATTTTTTATTTTAATGCTTCTTCCTATTTAGGGCTTAAAATAAGATGACGTCTTGATCTTTAAGAAGAAACATAGCATTCTTTTTGCATGAATGTATAACTATTGTACAATAGTGGTAGCGATAGGATTCCTAAAACAAATACTTATCAATCAATCAAAGGAGCCTAAAGGTCACAGCATGTGCACAGAAATTCCAAGATCCTTTTCCAGCAGAATAATGCAATATTCTCTTAATGTGCTCAACTTTGCTGTGAGTGTTGAATGCATGTCCTACAAGACAGCTGTAAGGAAACATTTGGGGTGTTTAGCTGTAGTGTTTCTGACTGGAAGTGTGATTGGAGGCCATTCTTTCTCATTTGATGATTAGCAATACTCTTAAATGGTTCTGAGGGCGAGGAAGGCTTCTTTCTTGCTAGCTCATCTCTGGACTTTTGCAATGTCCTTTCTTGAGCTGTTGGATCTTCAGAATGTTGGATTAGCTTAAATGTTGTGTCTGGATGCATCATGATAAAACTAGCATTCAAATACTAGGCAGCAAATTGCTCAGCTCTGGGAAAGTGATTAATTGGCAAAAACCAAAACTGATCATCGGGAACAGTCAAGTGCATCAAGCATCTACTTTGTGTGTTTTCTCTTGGTTTTCTGAGAACAAATAGGATTTCTTTATCAGGTATACTCGTGTAATTGTTTTAGAAAACTTAAGTGTGTGCAGGGAGAAATCCTGCTTCTGTTTCACAGCACTTTTTTTTTTTTGAGAATGTATTTGTAGCCTTCTCTAAATAAGCGTATTATCACTCAATTTATCTGGAAGGGAAATATTTAATCAGTGGTGAACATTGTAACTTACAGAACTAGTTTTGGTATAAAATGTATGCTTCTTCTTATATGATGTAATTTTTAATTAGCCAACAAATCCTTGCCAATGAGGGACAGATGGTATGATCATCTTGATTTGTGTGTTATTTGTGTTCTAAAATGTCCCCTACCTTGTCTGTTGTCAGCAGTAGTTTGGGGTTTTTTTTATTCCCTAGTTACTCTTGGTTGTGTACTTGAGTTAATTAGGCAGGTTTTTCATATTATTGCATGTACTGTATTCTTTTTTTACTTACAATCAGTGTTTGAATATAAAAATGGGACCAGGTTTTCTGATTTTCTAGTTATGCTGTCTTGGTTTTCAAAGAGCTGGTCTCTAAATCAATCTGTAATGTCTGCTTTTTTTTTTTTTTAATCTTGTTTTCACGTGTTAAATGAAATCTTTCTAAGCTGAAGATCTTCCTTCCAGTAGCAACAGTTGACATGTTAAGGTGAAGAATTTAGAAGTATGTACCTACCCTATTCCTACAAGTCTATTATTCCTGGGGTTTGAGTCTTCACTAGGAACTAGTCCTATGACTTTAGGAGATGTTTTCAGAGTGATTTCATTGAAGTCTTTACATTGTGAAGATAAAACTAACTTTAGGGCAACTGTTCAGGAAGTTCTCTAGCTGGCAAAACATGACCTGCAATGTTACAGGGCCATTTCTTTTTTACAGTTGTGCTGATGATTAAATTTGTGTGTGTGTGTGTGTTGCTCTGTTTCATTATGTAAGTTGTTACCCAATTGTACAGTAAAACTAAGTAGCTCTGTTTATTATGACACTATGTGAATCTAATACATGAATGTTAGGAAGCTTATGGAAATCATGTTGTCTCTGGGTATTTTGTTAGCTTGCAAATATGAAATGAGTTGATGCTGTTACACTCAAGTTCCCAGCGAGCTGTTGGCTTCGTTTTTTTAAGCACTGTTACTGATGCCTTAATTAAAACGTCAAAAAATTGCAGAGGCATCTAACCTCTGACCACTAGGAAGTCTACATAGAAACAAAAATGAGATGCATATAGCAGGAAGCAATGTCATGGGAAGCTTGCCTTGCTGTTGCAAATGTCTTTGGGTGACTATTAAGTTTTCTAGTGATGGTTAATCTGGTAACTTTGAAGAGTATTAACTAGTTAGGGACATGCAAGATACACAGGCAGTATTTAAACCTGATGAAACCAAGCAAAAATACAGTGTGAATCAGTGGCCTGCAAAAGCTGAACTGCATAGATACAAAGTGTATCTAGGGGTAAACTTCTGAAACAGCCATGAGGATTTAACATTCATGCCAGCTACTTAGTAGGAAATTGACCTGTTAAAAAACAGCCTTAGCAGTCTTTATTTGCATTATCTTCAAGATGATGCATGTATGTGCAAGGAGTTCCTTATGCATGTTTCCCAGTATATGTGATGTAAACCAGACCACTAAGCTGCATCTTGCAGAATATTCCTCTCTCTTCATACACCTATGCATGGCTTTCCAGTGAAACTTCTGGTTACTTGTTTAAAATATTCTATTATCTTCTGTTAAATAGGCAAAAAATTGGTGCTCTACACCTCTAGCTATTAAAACTGCACAGTATTTGAACTTTACCTGTATATGTGTACAGGTAGTGTTATCCAGTGTTATCAGATTGTTTGGTGTGTTGTGTTTTTTACCAGCTGTGTAATCAGTAAAAAAGATTTTTTGTTGCCCTTTGGGTGTCTTCTGTGAGAGAATCTCCCCTTCCCCTCAGTCTTTGTAAACATGGTAAGATATTTCAGCAAAGGGAAAGATTTTTTTTCTTCTTTAAGACATCGGGAATGAATGAATGGTCTTAAATTTTACAGAGTTGTATGTTCAGTCATGCTTAACTGAGAAATGGAAAATTAATCAATTTCATTAAATTATGTAGCTGTTTAAGTGAATGTTCCCTCAAGTGCCATGTTAGAAATCAGCAATATGCGGTACAAGAAATTTGAATCACAAAACATAAGTGATGTTATTTTCATAAAGATTGATGTAAAGAAAAAATAAACTGTTTACTACTTTACAGCTTGCTCTTGTTCTTTTTTCTTTTTTTCTTTTTTTTTTTTTTTCTTTCTGTAACAGGTGGAAATAGCTGCAGGTGCCATCAGAACAGAACAGTAGTAAAGCTGGTGTTTTTTTCTGATAATGTGATTTGAGAGAGTCTCTATAGAGGAACATATGCAAATTTGGCTTTGAAGCATGAAAATGTGAACTATAGACATGTTGCATGCAGGTGATGCTGACTGGGTAAACTCGTGATTGGTGTCCTTAGTTTCTTGGGAGAGGAGAGAAGGGGAGGGGAGATTAAATTTGTGTGAGTGTTCACAGGGAACACACTTCCTAAGAAACATGTGTATTTGTATGATATATCCTGACACCAAAAGCCTCTTTTTAATAGGCTTGGGCACTGATGTTCTGCTAAAGCCTTTGGTAGCCAAGTGCATAATTTCAGCTGCTTTGAAAATTTAACAAAGTACTGAATTAATTTGGAAATCTAGCCTCAATGTCTGTCTGTCAGATACGATTTTTGCATTTTGGAGTTAACCTTGATTCCCTTAAAGAGGCTATCAAGTATCTCAGCTGCTTCAGATATAAAACTTAACCGCTAATTGTTTGTGAGGGAGGAAAAATAAGAGTTGGGAGACACTTTAATTGCATGTCCAAGCAGATCTTTCACAGTAGACATGAATAGTGCACAGTTTTTGTCCTCTGGCTCTGATACAGGATGGCAAGCTGTTAAGAGTAAATATTGGCACAGTTGGAAGTCTGTTCAAAGGGGTTGCAAAACAGGATAGAGAGCAGGAATTGAGGCAGAACATGACTATGGCCTAAGGACCTCTTCTCTATACTGAAAATTTAAGTCAAAGGAATAAACAGAAAATTCTGCGAAGAGAGTGCATACGGAGCAATGTCCTCACTTGGACACTTGGCATATTTAGCTTGACTAGGTTGTGTTGCCCTAGCAGCTACTGGGGCCTGTTAAAGAACAGCTGAGGTTCCTGTTTCCTCCTTGGGAGGACTGAGCTTGAGACATCTGTTCTCAGTGGAATTGCAACAAGGATGTGAGTGTGGCTGATGCGTTGTTAAATACCTTATTCCTAAGAAATGCATTAACTTAGAAGGGATAGATTGCAGCTCACCTACTCTGAACTGAGACCAAATACCTGCAGAGTCTCTCTCTCTGTTCGGGGTGCCTCAGAGATGCAGAGAACACACTGAAGCCTGCTGGTATTACAATATATCAGGTGTTCATTCTGTGGGATTTTCAGAAGTGCTAAACATAGTTTCCTTATCTGCAGCTCCTTGACTTCACTGGAAGCAGAATCCATGTAGTGCTGAAGCTTTAAGAATTCCCACACATGAAATACACTCACTCAGATAATGCAAAGGAAGGGTGTGCTCTGCCTTGGAAGTTTGCCCCCTGGAAAAGAAGGTAAAAGGTTCAATCAGAACGAAGTTAGTAGAGCAGTATTTTCATCATGATACTATGCTGTAGAAGCCATGCTTCTCTACAGTTATACCCATCTACAATGCTAGCTTTTCAGATGATTAGACTAGAAAGCAAAACTTGGGACTACATACTGAATGTGCTATTAAAAAACCAAATAGTTATTTAATAAGAAAACTATTCTCTATGCTAAATTAGTCTGGGGTGTTGTAAAGAGAAGTAAAGCAATTAAAACATTCAACAGTAGAATATACCAGTAAATTAAGATGACTTCGGCCTTAATTAAGATACTCCTAGCCTTGAGTGACTGCATCCTGCCCATGTGTTTCAGATGAGGTGTACCTTTTGTGTGTACAAAAGGTACATTTTTGCAGTGAGTTGCCTCAAAGACTTGAGCTTTGAGCTGATGAACTGACTTGGTGATGTATTCAGGCACTGTGATTGGTGATTAAACTGTGAAATAAGCTATTTACCTGTTTTTATAAAGGCAAGTGGTATTTTTCTGGTACTTAAGCCTGGGACTCCCCCTTCGAAACATAAGGTACAGGCTTCCTTTATCACTTCCTGAAGGAGACTGGTAAATGCAAGGCTAGCAGACACTGCAGCGTTTGCTTGTGCTGCCTGCTTCAAATGCTACTCAGCTTTGAGTTTTCCTTCCTGTTCTTGTCCTGTATGCACATAAAGGCTTTTGCCCTGATTGCCAAAGATGTTACACAGAAGTCTGAGTTAGTGTTTTAAGGGTGAGCAACTAAAGAAAGATGTAAGAGCAGTATCTTACTAATGAAGAACCTGTATTTTGGCTTGTAAACTGTGTGGACATGGCATCAGGGATGAGAGTCAATCTATGCTTGCTCTTCTTGGACGCCTTGAAGGGCTGGCCAGCAGATGCTAAATTCAAATTGGGGTTATTCAGGGTCTAGGGAGAGCTTGTCCTGATTTGAAAAGCAGTTAAGGCCTTTCAGGGCAAACCATGCTGTTTTGTCCCCTTCCTTGCAGCTAGGATCCAACAAAAGAGGTGGCCTTCCCTGTGTGCCCTTCCCTCTGAGAATTTTGTAGGAGGGCTGCTTGCGACTTGCATGTGATCATGTAACATTGCAGAACTAAAGGTGAGGAATAAAATACCTTTATTTCCCTTTCAAAGCGTTCTGAATTCTTCCACTGCCCTTTGAAACCTTTACTATTGCTCCTATTTCCTGTCCTCCACCCTGTGTAATATCAGATGCAGCCTTTCCTTTTGGAATTGGGAGGAACTCCTGGGCTGTGAACACCACTCCCAGGGCAGGCGAGCAGGGGCACAGTTCAGTCCTCTTGACTTGGAACAAGTCTGAAGCCAAGTTTCTTTTTAACTGTGATAATAAAAAGTATTGCCTTTAGGCATTTGCTTAGTGTAAATTATTTTTAAATTCATCTATCTTTGCAACTTACTGCAATGGAAACAGCCTGCCTATTTATGTGTAATAACTTGCCATAACTTTACTTTATCTTAACCACATAGAAAATTGGAAGTGAAGGCAGCCTGGCATTTATATTTGATTTTGAAGGTGTGAACAATACCACATCATTCTTCATTAACAAATGTTGGATATTAACTTGCCCAGAAGAAATTGAAGGAGACCAAACAGTACTTATTGCAATTACTGTCTGCCAAATAAAGAGGGAGAAAATCTAGTTTTACAGGTTTGGGGAATGTCTTTAAGACAGGAGAGTAAACAGATGAAGGATGTCATTGTTGGTAGCCAACATTTGGTCTAGAGCAACTTGGAAAACGGTATTGCGAAAGTTTGTTACAGTAGTGCATATTAATGCATTTTGAGATCCACAGTGAGGACTGGAAATCTGTGCCATTCTATCACAGTGGTTTCTTGAAGCAACGGGGAATTGCACTGGGTAATGTTGAGTTTCAGACCACTCAATAAACAATACAGGCTTGTTTTTAGCTTGTATAGAATATAGAACAAGGCTTATGCAAATTAAGTGATTCTCTAATGAATTCACCTCCTCAGCCTGATTTCCTTGGTATTGTTTTCATATATCCTGAATGTACTAAAGCAGAAGAAATCAGGTCCTACCTCTGAGATATTCCCTAAGCAGGTTGGGAGGGCTGTGATGGTGTGGAAGGCTTTGTAATGACCGAGCATCTATGTGCATCTCAAATATGGGAATGCAGGGCTGTCACTTCTGTGGTGATGCCAAGTGCTAGAGTTATTTGCCCTGTAGGCTGCCCACAGGCAACACATTCGTATCAAAATAGTATCGTTGAAGTCACGTCGGGCAGGTATTACGTTTGTCCATGTGTTCTTGATGAAACTTTCTGTTCTCATTGCAGAGTAACTCAGCTTGACTGCTGATGAAATGGAGCCAGACTGAATAAACAAGTGAGGACAGCATTTGTTTTTGAGAGGCGGGGCCTTTTGATTTCTGGAATAAACAAGGAGTTTTTATTTTTGCATAGGATTGCTGCTGAAAACTGGGACAGTACCAGCTCTTTACCAAACTTTGGACCAGTTGCTGCCCAGAAGGAGAAGCAGGGCCGATGCCTGTTCAGCGGCGATGCCCAGGTGCGTTCCTCCTCTGCTCTGGCTGGAGAAGAAACCCTGCTGAGCGGGCAAGGTGTGGCGCGGGGTTTTCCGTGCAGTCCCCCCCTTTCCCTTCCGTGCAGCGGGTGAGGACCAGCCTCCCCCCACCCCCGCCGGGAGAACGTGACCCCGGCCCGCGGGGAGCTGCTACTGACAGGGCGGCCGGCTCAGCCACCTTCGCAGGGTCTGAAACCTCACTTCGGGCCGTGGGGACCCACCCGCGCCGTGAAACCACCACCCCACCCCCCTCCGCGAGCGCCGAAAGCCACCGTCCGGTGCCGGGACCCCCCGCTCCTCACGGGGGCGCGGCGGCTCCCCGCGGCGGGGCGCGGAGCCCGGCGGCCCCTCCTTCACTCCCTCCCTCACGCCCAGGGGCGGGCGAGCGGCACAAACCCGGCGGGTTCTCCGGTTCACGGGAGCGCCGGCGGCCGGCGCCCACCCCCTTCAGCCTCCCTCCCGGCATACGCGGTGGGGGCCCTGTGCGGCGAAGCAGCGCCTTAGGGAGCCCGGCGGAGGCGGGCGGTAAGTGGGCACTGTCCCCCTCAGCCGGCGGCGCCCAAAGCCCTCCGCGGGGCCGGGGGCTCCCCTCCCCAGCTTTGGCTCCCTCTCCCTGCTTCTCTCTTCGTCCGTCTCTCCTTTTGAGCCGCTTTCACGGTGGGGGTCCCGCCTGCTTCGGAGCTCAGAGGCTGAAGTCGCGCAGCTGTGAAGTCCTCCTGGCTGGGGAGGGCTCTGGGGAGCCGGCCGGGCCGCCCTTCGCTGCCCGCTCTTCCTCGGCGTCGTGGACGAGTCCTGGGGTCTGCAGCTGGGCGGTGGGGTCCATCCCCGCGGGTCAGTCTTGGTGGCCGTGGCGCAGGTCTGTCGGAGGTGCTGGGGTGGTGGCTTACACTCGGTCATCCCGTCCGCACAGCCTGTTCAGTGGTGTTGATGCCTCAGGCTGTCCGTGCCCGCTGTCCCACAGCTGTCGACCAGGGGAAAAGGCAGCTCCCCGGATCATCTCCTCTGTGAGCAGCTGTCACTGATCCTTGAGCAGGTCCCGCAAGCGCTGGGGAATGCGATAGTTTCAGAAGTACACCATTTGGTGTTACACACCATTCCGTCTGGCGTTGTTTCTATCTAAAGCCGTCAGGGACAGTTGGTTCTGGGTTCACACCTCAGCTTACTGATGTCGTTCAGAAAATGTTGTGTGATTTCATCGTGTTTATCTGTAAGTTCTTTCCTGTCTTCCCTCAAAGAGCTTCACTTGGATCTGGCAGGTTTCTTGACACCTGCTCCTCTGGGCAGTGAGCCAGGGGTCCCCGGGGCGATGCAGCACAGCAGGGGCTGGTTTGGCCTGGCCTGCATCCTTTTAGGAGACAGTCAAGAATGAAGGTGTGAATGAGAGGGTGGAAATGTGTCGCAATTGCTGCTGCTTTGGCTGATCGGCCGCCAGCTGCAAAAGGACCAAAATAGGCATGTTCACCTGCTTAATGCGGGAGGGAAAGAAGCTCAACTCTGACCCTCTCTAGAGGTGTCTGTTCTGAAACATTTGTAGGTGTCAGACTCTCCTATGTCCTTTATTTGCTTGTGAAAGAAACATAGATTGCACAGGCTAGATCTCACTTGACTTTGGGGCAGTGATGTGTCTTATCTGCGGTAATAATCCTTGAAGGCGCCTCGGGGACGGGGAGCGGGTCTCTGCGATGCCATGCCAGCGTGCCTGGCATTGCGGGCTTCCCCCTGTGCCCTGTCTGTCGAGGCGTTCACACCAAGCTCATCGCACAAGCATGTGAGGGCTTTGAGATCAGTTACAGCGGCAGCACTGGCAGCTAGCTGTCTGCTGGGGAGTCGTAATTAGCTGCAGAGCTAACGCATTTGGTACGTACACTTGAAGTGGAGGCTTGGAAATGCAGTCTTTGGTCATCCACTACACATGTAATTACTTGAGAGTAAACTCAGAAGGTCAGAAAGGGATCCCTTGAGAGTTAGTGGCAGGAGCGGTGATTCTATAATGGGACTGAAGTGCTTGGATGTTGGGTGTGTTTTGTGTCCTTTATAGGCACACAGGTAGTAATAGCTGCCTCAGTTTTCTGATGGAAAAAGTTTTAGGCTACTGTTGTTTTCTGACAGGAAAATATTTAGGTGAAAATAAGAGTTTGCTGAAATTAATATAACTTTTAACTGTGCTTTGATTACATTTATTTGAAAGCAGAGGGTAAAAATTACTTGGTTTTTGCTGTTGGAATTGCTTAGTCTTTTCTAGGACAGAAAAAAAGAGAAAGACAGGATAAGAAAGGTGAGAGGGGAAAGCACTTTAATGTTTATAAAAATCTGTTTAGTTTTAGCATAAGGCACCAAAACTAGAAGACAATATCGCTTGAATTTGTTTGGTGGGTCTTGTTTTGGTTTTGGTTTTTTCTCTCCCCCCCCCAAATGACTATTTTTAAACAGTCCAATTTTGATTCTAAATTGTTTTGGTCATTTTTCAGTATTAAAACACAACTTATAAGGGAAGTTGTTACTTTGGTTTGTTCTAATGTGTTTTGGATTTTGCTTTAGTATAACTATTGCTTTGTAATATAAAAACATGCCACGGGATGCTTCTGACTTTGGCAAAGGATTTAGTGATTCAGCTCATGTCAGGTGTACTTGAGAAAGTATGATTATTCAGCTTTTACCTTAGTCACTTGAAACTGGTTTCCTTAGGGTAGAAAATACCCTAAGGAAAAAAAATGCAAGGCTGGTGACAAGCTAAATGATCCAACAGTTTTGTTCTCAACTCTATTTTCTATAATCCTGCTTTTGTTCAGTGGTAGGTGGACATTTGTCATGGGTTTGACATGTGTGGACCAGTTATTGACTGTCAAATAATTTGGTAATGACAGACCATAGGTAATAACTTACCTATGCAGGGAAACCTTTTTTAAAAGAGAGAAATAGAACTTACTTTCCTCTGCTCCTCTTAAGGCGGGTTCTGTCACCCTCTTCAGAAGAGTGGATTTCTTTAGCTTCATTTCCTTTACACACAGCACAAGCTGCACTAGAAAGGCACTTCTGTGCTGGAATAAGAATATCTACATTCAGGGTTTGTATTGATATAAAATATATGTGTTTAAATTTATGCCTTAGATCATAATGAGAAACAGCGTGATTTCTTAGGGTAAATAAGATCTAATTTTAGGTATGACTGAATTTAGGAACTTGAAGAGATCAAACAGGATATATTTCTAGTGCCTGAAACCGGAATCTCAGAGTTCTGTATTCTATTTATGGTTTTGCTACAGCATTGTTACATGTCTGTAGGAAAATCATTTGCACAGGTAAACAATACTTTGCCACCTTGTGATATTTGGGATGCGTAAAGGGGAGTTGGATACAGGAGTAAAAGGTGAAGTATAGTACGCTGTATGTATACTATACTATGGACTATCAGTATGAAAACATAGTAAGTAATATGAATGCTGAGTAGAAGCTGGTCTTCGTATTAAAATGCTCACTGCTAGGAATCCTAGAGCAAAGAGACTGATAGAGAAGAGATGACCCCAACATGGGATGGTTGAGGAGTAGACATGGCATGTTCTGTGAAAGAACACGGAAGGTTATCTCTGCTGCAGGGCTTGCCTTGGAGCTCCTAAAGCTCTGGTCTGATCTACATATGACTGCAGCAGATTCCTGCATCCTCCTGGTTTTAATGAATTCTTGTGCAGACGCTGAGTGATTGGAAATCGTTCTGACTCATTGTATTGCAATATTGTTTGGGCGCATGCCCCAGAAGCGTTAGCATAAAGAGTGTATCAGAAAACGAAGTTGATTGTTGTTGTTTCCTCAGATCGTGAATGTACAACTTCTTGGTCTGAATGAGTCAAAGATGAATGATGATCTCTAATTCAGTCTGCTTTCACTGACCAGCATAAGGAAATCACCATCTAACCAGAGAAAAAAATTGTCTCTTGTTCCTCCTTTGGTATACTTGTGCTCTGTACTTGCAAATGGAGTCCAACAAAAACAGTGTAGTTTAAATCTTTTGAATGTGAAATCACCTTAGTTTCCTAAGATCAGCGTATAATATCTGGGGAAGGTTGTGTTTATGCTTCTGAATGGCATTTGTATTTCAGATGAATTTTAAGTGCATGAAGGTTATCTTTTTTATCTTATCCCCTTTATGCTGTGTATTTGCTAATGACAATTGTCTTGCATCATCAAGTGTATGATCTATTTTGGGCATCTGCTAACTGTGACTAACAGTGAGAGATATCTGCAGAAGTAATGAGAGTGGAAGGCAGCATAAGATAATGTGAAGTGATAGACATGGGAAACACCGGCACATCAGAGGTATGACTGGAGGGTCTGAACACTTTGGAACAGTTTTGAGTTCAGTCTTCAAAACCAAGGCTCTAGGCTGACCTGGATGCTTGAACGGTTCCTTGGTATTGAGAGTAAGCTTGCTGGTTTGACCTTTGCAGAACAAGGGTATAAGTTAAAAGATCAGCAAAAGGGATGGGAATTTTCTGGTTATTTTTGAGATAATATTACATGGATTCTATGCATCTGCAGAAGTAGATATGTTCTTTGGAGGATGCTAGGAAATGAGTAAACTTGTCAATCAAACATAAAGTGACTGTGTTCCCAGAGGCATCTTGGGTGGGTTTCCCATTCTCAAAGCACTGTTTTTAACTTGCTCTTCTGAATGACAAAGTCTCTCTTAGAACAATGGTTTTCTTTCAGGTGTGTTTGCATTAACGTTATTTATAGCCACGTACCTTGGATTCTGATGAAGGGAGTAGTCAGCTTGAGGGATTTACAGTCTTCGGGCAAGTCTCAGCAGTATCTCTTAATAAGTGGGCATTTTCCCATACTTGACTTTTGCATGCGCTCAGAACTTAATCTTGCAATTCAGGATGAGCAGAAGGTTTGGGGTTTTCAGCAAGGCTTGGCTTTGTCCTTTGTTTGCTTTTTCTGAAGTCTGTGGGTGTTGAACTAGGTTTTGTACCAACACTTCAGAAAATCCTGCTCTGAACAATTGCAAGCAACATTACATAAACTTAGTATAGAGCCAATAGCTCAGAGATGTCCTCATTCTTGTAAATGCTACTAAAGCATTTATTGACTGTAGTTTCAAGCCCTGAGCAATATTGGCCAATGAGCTTTCTCCGAGATTATGAAAGGTTGCTTGAGGAATACAATAATTTGCTTACAAAGCAGAATTTGAGTTGTTTGTTTTCATTGAGACAAAAAAGAGATGTTTTTGTCCCGGGCATGAACATGGCTTTGGGAAGGGAATTAACGAGCAAAGTAGCAGAACAGTTCACCTGGCTTCATCTTGAAAAACTCTGAAAATACAGGCCACGTAAGGATCAGCCAGAAAAAGTCTGAGAAAGCATGGGTATGGAAAGCGGAAGTGGAAAAAACCCCACCACATTGTCATACATCTAGTCAAGGTTCACCAATGCAAGTGTTGATTTCTACAGTATGCTTTAATAGTGCTATGGTTATTCTCGTCTTCAGTGTCACAACCTGTGTGGTTTCTATTATTTGCCTTAGGTAGCTGGATGAGAGAGATCACCGCTAGAGCACAGATATAACACGAAGACGTGGGAGGCAAATTTGTCTCAATTGCAGAGTTTTGAAACTGGGGTTTGAACCCATTTGTTAATGAAAATGCAGTAGGCCTCACAGAGCCTTTAAGAGAGCCATGACATCTCCAATGGAGACCTCCAGCAAGGCTGCTATTGAGGGCGTGAAAGCCATTGCTAGGGGCACCTTGCACCTCCCTCTCCTCCATGAGGTGTCTGCAAGTGTCTGTCGTGCAGTGGAAATGGTAACTTCTGAAACGTGACAGAAATGGATGTGTTTTGATCATGTGACAGATGCATGTCAGTCATGTCATGTCACAGCATGCATACTATCCCATGAGGTGTGCAGGTACGCACCCTTCGAAAAGGAGAGGATGCAGTTTTGATGTATAGCTGAAACATTTCCCATCATCTGATACGAGTGAAGCTGTGGGTCTCTTGGGGACAGGGAGTGGGGCTTGCCAGAATAATGCGTGTGCCCCGTATCTTCTCCTCTATCCTGGAGGAAAGAGCGTAGAGGAGAGCAGGCTGTAGGGTGGGTGTGGGCCATTAGAAGCTCCCCACCTAGTAAGTACATTGTGAAGGGGAAAGGAGTGAAGAGAAATGAATAGTCGCAAAGTCCCCCTGGATCTCCTTGTACTTTGGAAATGGCAATCCAAAAGGATGCACTGCACAGAGATGTTAAGTATATGATGAGAGCTGCCACAGAATTACACAAAATTGTGTCACTAGAGGATGGAAGCAGGTACCCCTTCTCAGCTTGTGTGTTGTGTAACTGGTCCTGAGTGCCTAATAGAGGGACATCTAATTTTGTTGATATCCCTTTACTTACTGTTACTGTTTTTTGAAAGAGTGAATGTTATTCCCAGCTAGTATCAGTGTAACTGTTGATGCAGTAGCCCTTCTGCTTGAAATAAAGCAGTCAAATAATTTTTCTCCTAATGCATAGGTTTTGCTAACATTGGCCAAAAATATATGTAGAAGTACTTAAGAGACTATTTCTGTTCATTTGAAGCAATAGAAGGAGCATATTTGGAAAGGAATTTAATTGATACTCAACATGCCTCCCATGTGTTAGAAGCGAATGGTTTATAAAAAGGGAGGGAAAAACCAAAGCAGCCAGTCTTTTTTCTGAGGTGAATGCACAACAAAAACTGGGTGCGTTTTGACAAGTTGTTGGATTTCTACAATGTATTTGCTGCTTATGGTATATGCTTTTGTTAGAGAAAAATCTTAAATATGTGCATTTCAACTTGGCAGGAACCCTGCAATTACTCTTTGGTACTTTGTCCTGTTTTATAATAAGTCTGCTGATTTATCGAAATAGCTGGATCTTCTTGCAACGTTGAATTGAGCTTATTTCTAAAGAATCAAAATAGAGCTTTGCTTGTGAAATATGCTTCACAGTGTACCACAGTCAGATGCCAAAGACCGCTATTTAAAAACATGCAGGAGCTGTATAGAAGTATAGAACCTGGAAGTCCCCACTGCGTCTGAAGCAAGCAGCATCTGGGGTTCAAAGGAAATGTACGTTACATTGAGAAGTACAGATATGCTGCTGAAGCCTAGAGATGTGTGAGAATAACTCTATGGCTCAATGTAGTTAGATTAAACTTGCACTCTCCGCAAGTTTGCTGACGACACCAAGCTGTGTGGTGCAGTCAACACGCAGGAGGGAAGGGATGCCATCCAGAGGGACCTCAGCAGGCTTGAGAGGTGGGCCCGTGTGAACCTCCTGAAGTTCAACAAGGCCAACTGCAAGGTCCTGCACATGGGTCGGGGCAACCCCAAATGCAAATAGAGGCTGGTCGATGAGTGGATTGAGAGCAGCCCAGAGGAGGACTTGGGGGTGTTTGCTGAGGAGAAGCTCAACATGACCCAGCAATGTGTGCTTGCAGCCCAGAAAGCCAACCGTATCCTGGGCTGCATCAAGAGAAGCGTGACCAGCGGGTCGAGGGAGGTGATTCTGCCCCTCTACTGCACTCTTGTGAGACTCCACCTGGAGTACTGTGTTCAGCTCTGGAGTCCTCAACACAGGAAAGACATGGACCTGTTGGAGCAGGTCTACAAAGATGATCAGAGGGCTGGAGCAGCAATCCTATAAAGAGTGGCTGAGAGACTTGGGGTTGTTCAGCCTGGAGAAGAGAAGGCTCCAGAGAGACCTTACAGCAGCCTTCCAGTACCTAAAGGGGCCTACAGGAAAGCTGGAGAGGGATTTTTTACAAGGGCACGTAGTGATAGGACGAGGGGTAATGGCTATAAAGTGAAAGAGGATAGATTTAGGTTAGATATAAGGAAGAAGTTCTTCACTGTGATGGTGGTGAGGCACTGGAACAGGTTGTCCAGAGAGGTTGTGGCTGCCCTATCCCTGGCAGTGTTCAAGGCCAGGTTGGATGGGGCGTTGAGGAGCCTGGTCTAGTGGAAGGTGTCCCTGCCCATGGCAGGGGGGTTGGAACTAGATGACCTTTAAAGGTCCCTTCCAACCCAAGCCATTCTATGATTCTATGATTTTGTTGTGGTGCTAGAGGCCTTACAGCTCTTTTACACGTTCTGATCTAAGTACTGGATGTTGTTTGGGCCACTGGGGTTAGTGCTAGTGTTCATCTACACAGGAAACACCAAGCATGTTGTAAATTGGTTGGCTGGTTATTGTATTAAAATCCATTCTGTTAACATAACTTATGTTGCTGTGTGGGTATATCCCAAGGTGTTGTGGTTTAACCCCAGCCAGCAACTAAGCACCACGCAGCTGCTCACTCGCTCCCCCCCCCGCGCCCCCAGTGGGATAGGGGAGAAAATTGGGAAAAGAAGTAAAACTCATGGATTGAGATAAGAGCAGTTTAATAGAACAGAAAAGAAGAAACTAATAATGATAATGATAACACTAATAAAATGACAACCGCAATAATAAGAGGATTGGAATGTACAAATGATGCACAGCGCAATTGCTCACCATCTGCCGATCGACACCCAGTTAGTCCCCGAGCGGCGATTCCCCCACCCCCACTCCCCCCAGTTTATATACTGGGCATGATGTCACATGGTATGGAATACCCGCTTGGCCAGTTTGGGTCAGGTGCCCTGGCTGTGTCCTGTGCCAACTTGTTGTGCCCCTCCAGCTTTCTTGCTGGCTGGGCATGAGAAGCTGAAAAATCCTTGACCTGAGACTAAACATTACTTAGCAACAACTGAAACCATCAATGTTATCAACATTCTTCTCATACTGAACTCAAAACACAGAACTGCACCAGCTACTAGGAAGACAATCAACTATATCCCAGCTGAAACCAGGACACGAGGAATAATGTGATCTCTGATCTTCTTCTCTTCCAGAAGCAGCATAAGCATAGTGCACTCCCAGGTGCTTGTATGCACCAATGTGAGGCTTGTTTTTCCAGACCTCACAGAGCTTATCAACTTAAAAGATTGTGTTCAGGAAACAAATTTCACAGTTACATAGATTAATGCATGCAACAGATGCTGCCTGTGTTTTTCTGTAGTGTGTGATGGAAGATGTTGCGCTGAAAACTCTGTAAATGGAATCACAGTGCCTTTTTGCAACAGTAGTTCAGGTTTCTGTTTGCTGTCCTGCCAGTGTGCTTCAGAAACACTGCCTGACATGAGAAAAAGGAAGCTCTGCCTTGTGTTCTCCTTGGTTCATGGTCTGCCTGCTGACATTTAATGATGAAGCCTGTAATGCTGAGTCTCATGCTAGCTCTCTATTGTAGCATGGATACTTTATTGCCAATAAGTTTGTCAAATTATTCATTAGTTGCTTTACTTCGGTCACATTTATGTTTCAAGGTGTGTTCTGTGCTTCTGGTTAAATATGTGCTCAGTTACTTCAGTGAGGGGCAAGAACCCTCTTCACTTATAGGCACTCACCTCTTTGCAGGTTCGGACCCTCACTATTTGGCTGAGACTGCTAAATTAATTCTTTTGATTGATCAATGGTAACTTTGGCTGTGAGTGAGCTGCAATGGATCTAAAGTGACTATACCAGAAATGTGTTTTACTGATTCTTTGCCTGTTGGAAGATCGTAATGAATGTCATTCTTTCTTAATATTCTAGTTGCATCATCTTTGTGCATCAATGAGAAGTCCAATTATGGCTTTGTTCAAGCAACAGAAGGTGGAGGATGTTTACGAAATTGGGGAAGAGCTAGGAAGGTAAGTTCATGCTGATGACACCACACTATTCTAAAAGCTGACATGTGGGGATATTTGCCACATCTTAAAACAATGACTACATGATAGCCTAAATCAATTGCAATATACAACAAGAGAAACACATCCTTTTACAAAAAGTGTACTTTGGATATTATTTTCTTTTTAGGTTAAGTGTGCTAACTGTTTTTCCTGTTTCTTTTCTTGCAACTAGGACAACAAAAGGTCTGTTTACACTGTCTTTTGTAGGTAGGTGTCATCTGTGTCTGTGCATTAGACTCAGTTCACCTGTCCATTCTCTAAACCAACTAGGAAACAGGAACCCACTGTGCTGTCGTCATAGATGCAGCACTTTAATTTGGCTTGTTGTTTTGAACAGTGCTGCACAGCACTGTTGTTTTCAACTGGCTCCGAGCACTGACAGACATGTTCATATCTGCCTGCAAAACACTCTGTATGTATTCCTGAAAAGATTTAACTGTCAAAATTTCAGCTGGGCTGGTTAATACCTGTATATAGCTTTTAATCTATACAGGTTTATCTGCAGGTATTAATTATAGGTGGAGTTAATGGGCTATTACCATGCTTAACCATAAGCACCTGTTTAAACACTGCTGGGTTTGTGAGCTGGATGACACGGGGCTCCCCCAGTCACTTAGCAACATACAGTGCTCTGAGTGAGGATAGCTGGTTTCCATTCAGTGTCCAACCCTCCAATTATTTTCTTTTTAGTATGCAAATAGCTAAATTGGGACTATACACATGTTGGCTTCTTTCCCAACGTCTGGCAGTTGGTTTTGATAAATGACTGTGTATGTGCAATTACCCTTTTTCAAGGGCCAATAATTTAGTTACATTAAAACACTTCACTTGAAGCTGTTTTCCTGCCAATCTTATTTTTTGCAGTGCCAGCTATTTTATCTTTAGAGTTGTTGAGAAGATTTAAGGGGGGATTTTTTCTGGGTTTGGATTTTTGTTGTTTTTTCATTTCCTTCCCTCTCACAAAGGCCTCAACTAGGATATTTTCTGTAACTACTTACTTTTGAGTATTGACTGGTTCTGAGAACATCAGCCTGAAAGTGAAAATCTGACAACAGTGAGCAGTAAAGAAATTCAGTGTGTGTATGCAGGGTGTAAAAGGGGTGCTTTTTTTAACCTAGGAGGCTCTAGTATGTGCTGTAACAGTCAAACTGCTGAAGTGAGCAACTGGAAACCAAGTAGCATATTTTTACTTTGGTTCCTGAATTGTTTTTGGAAATCCAGTGTCTTTTGAGATGATGAACCTCACTCTCCTCTTCAAGCTGATGGTTATTAGGCCTTTTGAATGGAGAAGTGTAGTTGAAACAACCTGGTAAAGGCTGGCCCTTGCTGTTTGAATCTGCCTGAAAGGCATCAGGCTGGTAAAGGCTTGCATGGTCACAGCAGAACCTCCTCCTTTCCTGGCTGCATGTCATGGCTGGTCCCAGGGTTATGTCATGGAGCTGGTACTCGCTACGTGTCGGGTGATGGGCTGGTTTAGAGGAGACTACACTCAGACATGGAATCTGAAATTGTTGCCTTTTTTAATGGGCGTATTCTCTGCAAGAAAGACCTTTTCTAGATAAGCCAGCAGAAGGAGTAGGTGTGTACATGAGCAAGAGCCATCCTTACATGACAAAGGGGGTATTAAACTCCACTACAAAACCATGTTCTAGTTCCCAGCATTTTATGTGTAATACTTCTTGTAGATGAGATATCCAAGTCTACTTAGTACTGAGGTCTGTAGGCAAAAATGTTCCCCAAAAGACCTGAAGGAAATAGGCAAATTGTAACAAGCAGACCTCTGCTGCTTGTTACGATTTTTCAAGGAAAACCCTGTAATTGTAAATTGTGACAAGAGGGCAGCAAGATTGGAATTAGCTCCCTTACTCTGAATGTGTTCAAGTTATAAACGTTACACATGCCCATGAGTATAACATCACATTGTCTTTGTCAGTGTATTTTCACTTTCAGATTTTGTGAGGAGCTCTGCAGACCTCTTGTTTCAGCTGTGTGTTTTATGTGGAGTGTCAAGGGGTTATCATGCCTCTGTATCTCTGAGCAGTAACTACTGATTAGGGCCAGCAACAAATGATATCTTGCTTTGTTAGAAGAAAAATAACACAGTAGACAGGTTGTGGTGACTGAAATGCAAGAGTCTTTTCCAATGCTGACTGATGCCCTTAGAACCTGTAGATGCCTTTTGTTAGTTCAATATGTTCGCAACAAGCTTTTAATTGCTGACTGTTACAGGCAGGTGAAAGGATTAATTTATTACCATTCTGGCAACAGAAGTCACTTACAAAACAAAGGTTTTCAAACTACGTCTGTGAAGACTCTGTCCTGTTCATGTCCTCCTAACTGAGTCTGTGATTTCTTGAGAACAAAAGTAGTCATTAATACAGGCCTAGTGCTTGTTCTAGCTTGAATTCAGTCAGAAGTTAAAATACAGGATCTCACTGACAGCCAGCATCTGTTTTTCTGAAAGTTTTTGCACAGTACTTAGGAAAGGAGGCTCCTATTAAATACTGCAAATGCTCCTTAGCAAGGCTCAGATATATCTGGTCTGGTGATAAAATTAGACCCTTCCTGTCACTGTGCAGCACTGAAGGTAGCTGCAGCAAAGGCTCTTCAGATCCAGCTGTATAAAACCCTCCCAATGGCGTGTTTGTGGACTCCTCAACCAAATCATTCTCGGAGTCACTGCTGAGCTAGAAGAAACTCAAACAATGGTGGAAATGCAGTTGTCTCCTGTGCTGAGGCAATGGTGTGAAAGAAAACTCTTTGCAGAGAGGGGGAGCAGGTTTTCCATAGCTTGTGTGCTGTAACTAGCTGCTTCGCTCCAACATTCCCTCAATCTTTTAAATATTAATCTTAAGTTTACACCTCTGTTGCTCAGCTTCTCCAAAGGGTGCATACAGGGAACAACAAGTCAAGCATGTGGCGTTAAAAAAGTTGCTGATGGGCTTGTTCATTCTAGGAGCTATACTTGGGAAGCTTATCATGGCCTATGCTGAATGAGTGCAATACTTTATTATCATATATGTATATTTAAAGTTACTTTCTGCAAGATAATATCAGTTGGTTTGTAAGTGTGAAGCCTGTGGGGACTGAGGTTCTCTAGCAATAGCTGAAAGGGAGCCTAAAAAGAGGAGGAGCCTCTAAAGTGAATTTAGCAAATTTCAACATTTTAAAATAAAAAAAAGAACCCTTCTGAAATCTATAGTACAGCTTATTGCTAGAATATTGAAATACTAATTTTTTTCTTTTTCAAAATTTATGAAAAGAGGAGCAGAGAGTTTAGAATACTTAACTGAAGATGAATATGTTATAGGGATATTTATTTTAACTAGTATAACTGAGGACTTTTAGTCTGGAAGACTAGAAGAGCTAGAAAGCAATGTGGTATAAAGTAATCAGTGCCTGCAAAGGTATTAGAAGATTCTCTTCTCTTTCCCCTTCTCCCAAGGGCAGTAGATTGTGTGATTTGGGAGTACTTTATACAGTCCTCCCAGGCATTTAATGCTGTCACTCTTTGAAGGCATCAGACTTTCTGACAGGGTCGGTTTCTTTCTGTGTCTGAGCTGTTGATCAAAAATGGATACTTGAAAAATTATTTTCCATAGAATGCTTGCAAAATGTATCCCTCCTCAAATATGAGTTTATGTTGCTAAACGTAACTTTTATTCAAGTAATGGCAAACCGCATTCTTTACCATTGATTTTAATAAACTTTTTAAGAAACCTATTAACAGTTTTGCCTGTTTTGAGGAAGATCCTGGTGTAAGCCATTTGCAGGAATGTTTGTAGCAGATCACTCTACCGGCATGCCAAAGCAATGGAAACGCTTCCTGGAAAATGTGAGGAAGTGGAGGCTAACTTGACTTCTTGGGAATATGCAGCAGGTCAAATAACTGGTTCTTGTGGCAAGGGAGGTCACAGCAAGAGACAACCAAGAATGGAAACTTCAGTCAAGGCCAGTGCAGTCCGAGAGAAGGAAGAACTGGCCTACTGAGCTAGTGGTATAGTTCCCAGGAAAGTGGCAGCCATAAAGCTCACTGGAGAGCTTTGTGATTTGGATGGGTAGTTCTGTCTAGCTGGGCAAAAGGAGGTCTTGTACAAACCTGCAGGAGCCTCTTCCAGTTGTACTAGCAAACACTGACGGTGGCAGTAGGTGCACAGAGAGTGCTAGAATTTCAGTGACGTGCAGTGTAATTTATAAAAGGTTGTACCGTAGAGTCATTAATCTATTACCTAAATGTGTTGCCAGCCAGGCTGTAGAGAGCTGTTGACATTTGTGCCTTCTGGGCAGTGTCACTGTTACATGTCAAGCCTGGGCAGAGGGTAGGAAGTGTCACGGAACTTGTCCGGAAGTGTTTCATGACAGTGCTCATTGAGAAAGCGTGTTCCTGCACGGTGGTGCAGGAATCGCACTGCAGTGTCCTGAGACAGTGTCCTGTGCACCGCCGGTCAGCTCTCTGCAGTGTACAAGGACTTAGATCGTGCTCAACAGAGACAAACCTTGGAGTGATGTTTCTGGGTAAGGAAGTCTCCCCCTTTCCTTCATTATTGTCCTTTCACTGTAGGGAAGGGGCTCTACCTTCCTCTACAATGTGTGCCAGCCTTACCACCTGCCATTCCAGTTTCTTGCCTGTTTCAGTGTCTGGGAACTATGCTCATCTCTAGCCTCAACTTTCTCCAGCTTTTGTCTGGTTTTGCTATGTTTTCTGCAGAGGTAGGCAATCTTGTATAGATACAAGATGCATAGTCTGGTGAACTGGTCTTCATAGGAAATCAAAACTAAGTCTTCCAGTATGCATGAGAAACAGGAAAAGCATTTTGTTCACTTGCTAGTTTGAAATCCTCTCTGTTGGGAAAGACAGACAGTTTATTGCTGATACAGCATCGTGGCCTCTGAGGAAGGCAGCTGGGCATTAAAATTGTAAGAGCTTTTCTTCTGACAAGAAAAACAGGCAGAGCTTGCTGAAATTGTGGAAAGTAGAGTACTGAGATGGCTGTTTTCTGTGGGGTCCTGTGCCTAATCATAGAAACCCAAGTTAATGCCTTGTTAATGCAAAAGGTGAGCTAAATTTGAGTGGATCGGGCTTAGACTGTGGAAATCAATTTTATAGCAAAGCTGTGACATTTTTCTGCATGTTAGGATGGTTTGTATTTCACTTTGAGGAATTTTCTGCTGTATGTGCTTAAATTTCACTACCTAGTTGTTTCCTCATGTTTCTTGGGTTTTTTTAGCAGCAGTGTCATGATTAAAGCCAAGCTAGATCTTTCACCTATGGCCTATCATGCCTCCTGTTGTCCCCCCTCTCCAGCTACAAGTTCCTGCCTCCTTCCTGCCTTGTGTGGGGGGATCAGCTCCGCTCACTGAGACAGGTGAAACCTTTTTCTCTGGGTGAAGCTTAAAAAGGACAGCAAATGCAACATTTTACCAGTGGTAATGGGACCTTGGAGCTTGGCACATAATCCCTGTTCTGACAGTGTAACTAGTAAATATTTATTTACGTAATGACAACAAAAGGCAGAGATAACTGAGGGATTCTTTGTAGAGGAGGAACTTGGAAATCTATGATAAAAAGTCATGTCATCCAGCTAAGTGGACTCCTTGGTAAACAGAGGGGCGTGACTGCAGCTGGGAAATTTACCCTTAACACACATTGCACAGTATCTTCATACCAGGAATGTTTTTTCTATCTACAGAAATTGTTCAGTATTGGGCTTTCTCAGACATGAACCTTAACTCTGTTCTTAGATTAATTTATAATTTGAATTAGTTCTTTACATTTGGAAGAATAACACACACAAAGCAAGTCTTTGCTTTTGATGCAAAATGTAAGTTTAGTTACCGAGCACTAACCAGCACCTCTACTACTGTTTCTTGTTACAAAAATCTCTTATGTCATGTGTTTGATGTATATTGAATTTTTTGTTGAAACAGTTTTGGCATCCAGTACTTGGTCACCATCACTATGATTGTAATCAGCTGTCTGATGCAGTCATTACTTTTGGATTTTTTTATTCCTTCTAGCAAAATGAGTGATATTAGCTTTTTGCTTTTTAAACAAATTTCCCTGCTAGTTTTCAGTGTTCTTTCAACTGTGTCCAAAATCTTTGATTTGTTACAGGAAGTGCAGAGAAAATACGGGAGAGTTTTTGTTGTTTGTTTTTGTTTTTTTGGGGTTCCCCCCCCAATAACAAAGCTGCTCTACCTACAGTAACTGAGAACTGGTCTTGGTTATTTAGAACTGGCCTTAGTCTTACTTAGTAACAAAGTTGTGCATTTTTTTTTGAGTGAATTCCTTATTACCAGCATCTCTCTCAATGATGGAAGTGATCTCAGTGTATCTCCTGAGTCCATATCTGGCTTTGAAAGTATAATTAGAGCTGAGTGACCCCAGTAGGCAGTGCTCAGAAAGCTCAAATTCAGTAATGTCTTTAACCCCTGAATATTAAGCCTAATCCCAGTCTTTGCTTTGCCATTTCTGTAAAAATAAAACTATTTTTTCCACTTTGCATTGCAGTAGAAAGCAGATGGAAATTTGAACAGCTGAGAAAATAGACTCTGTATGGTATTCATTCCATGCTTTTTAAATGAAAAATGTTACTTATGAGTAAAAATACACATAAAATAAACAGTGCAGCTCCCCACTGGACTAACAACAATAAAGCATTGGACAAATTACTAGCATCTTGTGCAGAATAGGGCTTGCAGATACTTGTCTGATGGTCAAGCTTAATTGAGCTCAGGTGACATCTATTAATAATTGTTAAAACTCTACATTGGTGGTTTTGAACTGGAGTGAAAACCTGCTGTAATATCTGAGTGTGACGCGCAGTGATGCTTTGGTGAGGAGAGATATATAAAATCACTCAAAGAGCTAGATTTGTTCTATCTAGTGCCAGCATATTTGGGTTGGAGTAACTGGCCTGTTTTGGGCAGCCCATATTGCAGATTCATTTACACCACAAGTGGGTGACTGTATCCTAAAGCCAGGGCTTCTAATCTTTACTTACTACGGAATATACAGCTTCTGTGAGAGGGTAGTTAACCTCAATATCTGAGTTTTGTGGCCCTATAATCCTCACAGAGAGAGAATTTCCATTGTTCTGTCTGTTGCGTATGTAGGAAGAGCGGTGGGAACAAATAATGTAGCTTCTGTGCTGTCCTGCTTCTGGAGTAGATTGTTTACTTCAATATAGTAAAGATTAAATAAGATGAGGAGATAACTTCCACCTCTTATTTGGCAGACCAGAAGACTCCACAAAGAACAGTGGAAGGGGAGTATCAGCAACCCTTTGTGGTTTTGGCCTTACAGATAATTTGCTAAAATCTTGATTAAAATGCCAGCATGATTTCCATCTTTCATACGTGAGGAAGGAGAAAAATCATTTAACCATAATACTGCTATCCTCTTAAAATTTATCTGCTCCCAGGTATATTATATATACAGTCGATATCTAGCTGGATTTGGACCTTGTAACACAAAGGTACAGTGTGCTAACTTTCTGCATGCATATTATATATGTGCTGGTGTTGCTCCACATAGCAGAAGGAACAGCTTATCAAATCAGCTATTCCTGCTGAGCATGAGTCAGCTTTGACCTTCCCTAGGTCTCTGGACTCTGTTCATTACCACTCCGAGAGCTGATATTCAATCTAAAAGCTAAGTGTGATAAGTGGGGAAATTTTTTTTTATCATGTGCATTTTATTCCTGAGCTTCAGATTATGTAAAATGCTTGCCAGGCTATCAGGAATTTGTCAGTGCTGTATCACTGCAGACTCTGCTACTCCAACCTCCAGAGCTGATAAGGGCCACATTGCTTGTCACTGTGTGATTGGCAAGTTTCCAAAAACATTTAACAGCTTCAGGAGATGCTGATGATGATTCAGTAGGTGGCACGATTTCTTGTGATGCAGGGCTAATGACCCAAAATGGTGTTTAAGGCATTAATTGGCTGTAATGCAGATACCATGTTACTTTATTGATAGCCTGTAATAATTCATAGCATTGTTCAGAAACATTAGATTTAATAATCTTGCTTTGAATTTCAAATGGTTTATTTGCTCTCTACTTATTCCAGTAAACTAGATCCTTCTGTTTGAATCCATATTCCTCTATTGTTCTGACTCTCCTCTGGCAGTGGACACAGAGATCGTCATCTTTGGGCCAGGATATGTTGGTTATCTTTGCATGAGCTGTAAAGAGATGTGGTTGAAAGGTGCCAGACAGTGACATTATCAGAGTCAGCATATGTCCAAAGGTGCTCGGCACCTCCATGTTGTGAATATTGAAACTTGCCCTGTAAAGTCACTGTATTCTAGAGTGCTATACAATCAGTTAGTAAAAACATGAGTTGTGGTTGTGAGTGAAAATGCCAGTGTGTTCAAAAGTGGTAGCTGATTTCTTTTTCTCTATCTATATAAAATAGTGCATCTCGTTAGGTTTAAAAATTAGCATATTATTAGAGTAGTGGTATTGTGGTACTTTTCTCTATACCATTAACTGGTTTGGTTAGAAGTCACCCTGAGACTGCACGGGCACTCAGCCTGAAATGAAGCCATGTTAGTTGTTTCTCACATGATAAAAATTTTCTTCCAGTCTATATCACAGGGCTGTGGTAAGTTAGTGATATTTCTATGATAATCTTGTGTGAAAGGTTCAAAAGAGAGCCGTAGTATATTGTGAATTGGATTTACTTCTGTGCCTTTCACACACGAAAAATTTATCTACTTTTTAGTAGCCAAGTAAAATTCCTGTTAAATGCTTTATTAAGAAAAGTTTTAGATCATTGTCATAATCTGGCATCAGCTGCAGTTTAGGTTCTGTGTAGTTAGTTACTTTAGGAGAGGTAGCCATTTCATTTGCATTTTGTTTGTAAAAAAAGCACCCACCAAACAAACCAAAACTCCCTTCCCCCCCCCCCTCCCAGCTTAAACAGGAAGTACAGTGACATTTGTGATAATTTTGTTTGTAAAGCTCTTTATGAAGTTATAAGAGGTGTCAGCAGAGTATTTAACAGATTAAGGTTTTGGGGTTTTTTAGTTTCATTCCATAAAGTCTTATGGAAGCAGCAAGGTACTTTCCCTTCAGTGACCTTGCCATGCTAGGATTTCTGTTTTGTTGTTTCAGCTATCATACTCTGGTTTCTTTGTAAATACTTTGCTGTTGGACATACTATGTATTCACTGCTTAGATTGAATTTCTGCTGTACCATATCCTGGTTTAGTCTAAAAAAAAAAAAAGAGTCTATAAAAAATAAAGTATACTACAAATTATTGCTGTAGTCCGTTTACAGAAGGGTTCCAGTTCTTCATGGCTGTAACCACAGACTTCCTACAAAAAACTTCCAGGAAAGTGCTTTTATGCATATATTCTGTGAACCTTGCATGGCCTTTGGTTTGAGCTGTGTTTCATAAATGAGCTGAGAGCATACAAATAGATTGTAGAAGAAGTTACCAACAGAATCCTTTCTTGGCTGGTGGGAAGAGCATGCCAATGCAATTACAACTAGCAGAAATCATCTCTGAAGCGTAAGGAAAGAGGGAGGAGAGTATTTAGCTTGATAAAATTATGTGCAGTAGAGCAATGGCTCTAATCACTTAAATTTGAGAGGAAAACAGCTTTTTCAGGCTTGAGATTTTTTAAGAAAGGTATTCAGCAAGAGTTCCCAAGGGCTTTGGTTTGAAAGTTAACAAAAATGCAACCATGAAAGGATAAAATTATTAGTGTAGTTTTTCCAAGGAAAAGAAATAGGAGTGAAAAAGATGGAAAAGTAATAAGATGCAGACTTTTTAAGCTTGAGATCGCAAGTTAAAACCGATCTGAATTTAAGAGTGGCAAAAAGGCACGATGAACAAAACTGTTGACAAAAACAATTGTTGTAACTGAGAATAAAAGACCCTTCTTTGCTGAAACTAAATAAACCAGCTTCTTGAATGTAGAGAAGTCCTGCATTCAGGTTAGCTAGACACTATTATCTGTGATTATGTTTATGTATATTAACTTAAGAATGTACACATGATGATTTCATAATATATTTTTAGGATTTTTACTCGCTCTAACTGTAGATTTTGCAAAATCAAAGCAAAGGCTGCTGTAAGCTCACTCACTGCAGAAAGGACAATGTGATGCTAACAGATGGTGAAGCTGACTTGGCTTATGACAGTGTAAAGTAACTAATTGCTGTCGGTTACATTTATTATGTAAATAAAATTGGTTTAAGAGTTAAAGATGTCATATTGATTCAGAGGTCAGAGACTATATGACACTTGATAGGGTGTAATTTTTTTTTCTTGCTGTCAAGTGACCAAACATAATTTATCATCCAATTAGAGAAAGAGAGCCAACGACTGGCAAACTTTGCAAAGTCTAGTAAACTTAAAATTAGATCTCTAAGCTGTGTTTTGGCTTCCTAAGCACAGGCAACCACATATGTGAATTACGTTGTTTGTCTTTGTTTGGGGTAGGGTTTTTAATAGCAAATAAACCCTTTTAGGCTTGCATTCCCACAACTGAATGTCTTAAATGTGAAGGAAAAAAGGACAAATACAAAATTCATGTTTTTATTCAAACTGTATGCACCTTCTTATATTGTGAAAGCTCATTTTTTCATTTTTCCTATCAAGTCCTTCCTATGGTAAGCTGTTGGTTTTTTATGATAACGGTGCCTTGTGTATGATGTTGTATCCCAAATCTTGCTTTTAGATACATAGAGCATGTTTAGGGTAGTGGGGAAGGATGCTGTGAGACTGAAACATTTACCCTACTCTTCTATAGAAAATGTTCTTAAATCAGAATTGTGTGTTCATAATTTGATGTAAACATGAGTCAGAACCATCTAGTTCTATCCATGGATACGACTGCTGTTTTCAAGGTACTGCTGTAAGGTAGACGGATGAAGTGACAGTGACATGCCTGAGGCAGCCCCACTTTCTGACCGAGCTGAGCTCAGCACCTTGGTGTTTCTGTTTTTTTCAGTACATGGAGTGGAAGCAGTTTAAACAGGATCACTCAAAAATGTTAAAGTGTGTCTTTTACCTTCCCAGTGTCTAATATAATTCTGAATTACAACCAGGCTTGAGTTTTGTTGTCTTCCTACATTGTATAGCTTTGAGACTTCTGGTGTGAGAAGTTTCCTTTGAGGCTCTTGCATTGTCCAGAATGTAATTATACTGTTAAAACCAGCTGGCTGGCATACCAACCATAGTTTCTTTAACTCGGCTTCAATCTTGAGAGAAGTGCACATCTGAGCAAGAACTGAAGTAGGCTAGGAAGAGTTCAGTGTAACCTTGTTAAAACATAATAAACAACAACAAAACACGTGAGGGAGGAGAAGATCAAGGGGAATGGAAGGTTATCTCCATTTCCCTTAAAAGCATTTGCTTGTGTTCACTCTAGTTTAATGAACTTTTCCATCTGGTGCAGCAATACCAAATGTGTCGATGTTGGTATTACCAAGTTCATACTGCTGTAGCTTGGTGTACTTTAGATTGCTATTTTCTGTTCTACTCAAATGGAAGGAGGAGACTTTCACCTTTTTTGGAATTTCACCTCCCTACACCCGCTGTAGGTCAAAACCAACATCAGAAAAGAATAATAGATATTCATGGCACCATTCAAGTCAAAAAACCGTGTGGAAAAAGTATTGCCGTGTTTTGCCCTGTGCAATAGGCCATGATTGTACTCTTTCAGCAGCCTGGCCATATACTGCTGACATTGCTGAGCCAAGCAGCTTCTCATTGCAAACCCCAGCCTCGAGCAGACACCTCCCAAATTGGAAACAAAAGGAATCCCAACTAGATGCTCAGATCCCCAAGTGAGGTTGCAAGTGCTCTGTGAAAAGAAGGGTTAAACTATCTTGCATTTGCAGTAGTCTGCGTGTGCATCTAGGCAGTTAAAAGACTGGTGTTGAGATGCTGTTAGGTTTTATTTTAGTTTCCTTTCTGGTCATGTATTCTTGTGCAGGAACACCTAATGAATAAAAATATGAATGATTATAATTGCAAGTCTAATGATTTCTACAGACATGGAATTAATTTGTAGGTCCAGCTGTATGCTTACCCCTCATAATTTTATCTCATTTTTCCAGTAGCATTACCTGCATTTTACAAACTTTGGGAAATTAAGTACAGAAAGACTAAGGTGTTATTTTCCATCAAGTATGTAGGAACCTTATTACCATTAAAGTTGCTGGGAGGTTGCAGTCTGTCTAAAATCGCTTGTAAATCCGTTCCAAAGTAAATTGTCCCGCCTCATCTAAGGAATGGAGTGTTTCCTTTTGACTGGCAGAATGCCAGAATGCTGTCCTTTTCCAGGTTCACTTACTTTTCAAACAACTCCTTGAAAACATACTTCAGTGTAAAGCATGTCTGTCAACATGTTCTAACGTAGCATCTATTTTATGGGAATGTCAAGTTTTAACAACTACCAAAAAATAATAAGAATAAAAATCCTCCTTTTTAGAATTCTTTAATGAATGAAATTAAGATGAATATGGACAGAACATAAAGAAATAGATTGAATATGCAGAAAGGGAACATATGTTTGGTATTTGGGAAAGAAATGGTTTGCTCTTCTCAAATGACAGACAGAATCAGCTTCCTGACTCCTCCCTCTTCTGGCCTCAGAGAGCCTGGCTGGAGTCAGGTAACCTGTACTGTCATCTCAGTGTTTTGTTTTACATATTTTCAGCATTTCATGACAGCTACTCAGTGATGTGGTGTTTCTGGAGTATCAGAGGAAGATTCATATAAACCCATACCTATACAAACAGTTGCTTTAAAGGCTCTCTTTATTCTAATGCTCCACAGCAATACCACTGTTATGCACTGAGGCATTCCAAACTGGAAGGCTGCACTTCTGTAATTTTCTCAAGTCAAATTCTGCCCCAGAGCATTACCCTCCAGAACCAGTATTAAAAATAAACTTTGAAAAAAGAGCAAGAAGTTATCCTGTTATTCTGGATTGTCCAGTTTCTCTCTTCCCCACATCTTTTCCACATCCTCTCCTGAACTGCTGAACTTGTGCTCCCCTAAAGCATGCTTCCGTAAATAGACTCCAAAACCAGCCAGTAATATTGTTTCTGTGTTCTTATTCAGTGACAAATCTCTTAGATGATAGTAGCAATGTGAATAATAGGTTGTCTTTGTGGCTAGGATAAATTCCCTTATTAATGATGGATGGATTTGATGTTGTACCTAATTATATTATAACTGACAGGTTGCAACTGCTATTGTTTATACTCTTGAGCTGCTATCACAATTGAGGACAGACTATGTTGATTCTGACAAGGCTTTTGTACAGCTGTCCAAAATATTTCTGAAAGGGAACAAACTTCATTTCTTTAAAAAACAAAAAAATTAGGAAGTGTCAGCCTCTGACCTTATCTTGTGTGTGTTGTAAATACTGCTGTTTATGATCCAAGTCACCTGCACTTCAGTGATATACTAAAACCCATGAATTTTGGCTAAGTCATTTGGCTGAAATTTGGATATCTGAGCTGTGAAATTTAGTTTCAAGTCTAAAATCAGCCACAGACTCTGCATGTGAAATTAAGTAAATGGCTTAATTTCTCAGTGCCGTCAACTCAGGTGTCAGAGACACACACTTTCCTTTCTTCTACTTTTTTCCTAGCCTAGATTGAAAGTTTTGGGAAGCTGATGCTGTTTGATTCTGATGTGCTGAATGCAAATGCATTAGGAGGTTGCAGAAATGCTGTTGTCTTGGTCCTTGACTTTAGAAGCTCTGTAGTTAACAAGAAATCCAAAATGTGACCGTGATTGTAAAATATCAGTGAGACATTCTCTTTTTTTGTAGCTGTATGGACCTCCATGTGAACTATTCATTGTGTCTAGCAGAAAAGTAGAGCAATATGCTACCTCCTAAACACTTGTTCAAAGACTTTTCTCCCTGCCTGTCCCTTCTCCAGCCTTTAGCTCTTCTCTTAGTGTGCTTCAGTGTATCAGTACTTGGCAAAGCATTGGGCTACTTGTGTGGAGAGATACACCAGCTGCTGCTTTATGGCAGTCTTTAAGGTGGTTGGAAAATACTTTAGCATTACCCTGTGATGCTTTAATAAAGACCCTGGGAATTCAGGAACAAGCATGGGCAAAGCAAATGTGCTCTGCACCAAGTAGGGAAATGGGTAAGCGTGGCTTATGGACAGTATCGTGGGTAATTCCATTGTAACTATCTTAAATGTCCTAGGCTAAGAAATTGTCCATTTGTATTTTTCCCTGTGGCTTGCAACCTCTTCTACGCACAAACCCTCAGTCAAGACTGTCTGCAAAAGCCTGTTTTTAAGGGATTAAGGAAATAGCATACAGACTGGGACAAGAGCAGGTAGAGTGTGCGTTCGTGGGTACACATGCAGCGGGGAAATAGTAGATTACAAGGGAATGAGTATTGTCATGAACAATTGTCCCAGACTATAAGTATGTAAAAGGAGAAGTCAGCAATTCCTATGCTGGTGTCATTATTATTTTTGTAAGCTTTTAAGTAAACAGAAATGTACAAAATTCACAGTATCGCTGGACTTTTTAAATGCTAAAGTGACTCTGTTCATTCCCATAATCCGCAGTCATAAAATAATATATTCTCTCTGAACTTTGCTGGCAAAATTTATGTCCCCAGAGAGAATTTAAGGAAGCACATCAACGTTAGTACCATGTCTCTTTAGAAAGTCTGAACCAAACAAGGTGCATGTCTTATAAAAAATGAACAAACAAAAACCCCATGAAACCCACAATGTTTTACAGTAACAGCTCTCAGCACTACAAAATGAACTCTTTTAGCAGAATGTTTAAGGCAAGTTTGGGGATTTGGTAGCAGCAATTTAATTCTCTTAGCTTCTTTAGGGTTTACATGTAATGATAAAATCAGGAGGCAGAAAGAAATACGAATGAATGAATGGATTTGACAAATGCCTACAGTCTCAGTTCCATTTATGATTCATTATTCCTAAAAGGAAAACTACACTTGTCCCATCCATTCCTACCTCTCTCCTGAGAAGTGTTTAGGATACGTATGAAAATGAAAAACAAAAAGTTGTTCTTCAGGCTGTCTGGTGTTGTTTGAACCCTTTAAAATGAGAGGCTGCCTCTGACATGGAGTGTTAGCGTTTGACAGCAAGCGAGCACCAAGTGACAGCTTTAATGTTTTATTTCTTTGCCTTTGTAGGTTTAAGACAGACTCCAACCAGCTGTCTGTGTTAATGAAGCACTGAGTGCATTATATAATTATAAGGTTCCGAATATAATTGCTGTGTATGCTGCATAATTTAAGTTCCAACTGTACTTGCATCTCTCATTTACCAAGCCAGTGAAGGGTGTAATAATATTGAAAACAATAACAGCTTAGTACTTCTTCAGTGTAGTCATCGGGGGGTTGCACTTAATGAGTCTGTGATTCTTAAAGAGATCCTGGCTGAGAAAATCACAGTAGCTAAAGGTTAAGGTTATCTGTAAGATGAGTCTTTTCCTTGGAAGTCTGGATATAATGCCCTGACTAAGGAAATATCTGATACTAAACATGTATTCTGGAACTGGGAAACCCGCCAATTTTTGCAGAGTGAGATTTCAGACATACAGTGCATTGTGGCAGGGGAGAACAGGGCTGCTCCTGGGTATAAAAAGGAGTTCACTGTCTTGTTTTGTCTGTTTGTAAAGTAGTTGGACATCAGCAGAGACTTGTGAATGTGATGAGACAAATGGACTTGGGTAAGATAGTTCTTTTGGTGGTAGGATCTTTCATACCTGTTGGGCTGTACGCATGACAGGCAAGGGTAACTGTTTTGACTGCACTGTTCTCAGAGGCTTCCCTGCCTTATTTATTAGTTGACTGTGGTTTCCTGGCCATATAGCTTCCTAGAACTTTCAAATTATTTCTGCTCCTTGGTGGAAATGCTGTGAAATATTTGTGATGGTTTTTGCAAAAGTATGATTCTATCAAATATTCATTGGTAAAACCTGAGCCTTTTCTGACTAAGGAATGCTTGGTAGTATACGGAGTACACATGGTAGACTTAAAGTTTCCCTGGTTTTCATTCCAATTACTATGAAAAGGGCAGAGCATGGATTTGAGCTGGTGTTCCTTGCCTCTAAATCACTGAGATTCTGCAGATATTGGCCAACTGCCTCTTCTTGCTTACCCCCACTTTTGATACCAAGCTTGCCAGTTTTTCATATTGCTGTTATCACAAGATGCATTGTACACTTAAACAAAGCAGACTGAAGTGCATGACCTTATCCATAGGCTCAATTCTCCAGCTATCTGGTGCACTTCACCACCATGGTAGTGTTTGTAACAGTACATACATGATCTATTTGCAAGGTGGATTCCGTGGTCTTTTCTTTTCTTCTTTCCCTCTGCCAAAACAAAGTGTTGATAAATCCCTCCTGTAATCTAGCAGTGGAAAAATAAATAACAAGAAGTAACCCTCAGCTTACAGTTTCTGGCAGAGGAGGTTTAGGGTGGTAATAGACTGTTCTTGCTACTTAAAATTGCAGATGAACTCAGGTAGGCTATGAGGTCCTCTAATTAGTGTCCAAACAATAGCAGTCAACTTTTCCTTCCATTCGTACTCTTGTAGATTTTATTGCAGAGATACTGCTCCAAGACTTGCCAGCAGCAGCCTGCTATCAGACTTACTGAACACAATCTCCAAATGCTGCTACTAAAGTGATTTTCCTTGACAGTTATTCTCGCCACTACAGCACTTCCCCACTAGCTCCATGTTTTCCGCCAGCTCAGATTCAGTGTCCCATTTTGTTATGTACTTTACACATCGTTATGTCCAGGTCTGCACTAATAGTTGTGGAAAGGTTAAAGTAATAAATTCTGAAGTACCATTAGGTACAAGAAGGTTCATCAGAACATACAAATTGTTTAAAAATGAGTGTAGTTTATTTTAAGATATTATATGAAACTTATTGAAATCACTGAATCAGTAAAAATACTGGGCTTCCTATCGGGCAATAAGAGCGAGCAGTGAGTGAATGAAACTCATCATCCTGAATGGAATGCACTGACCTCATTTATGTTTGGACTGACTTAAGTTTATGTCAGGACCAAATGTTCTTACTCCTCATTGTCACTTGAGCTGGAGGTGCTTGAGCTAGGAGAGCAGTGAGTCTGCATCAATTAACATCAGTGCTTTTTGTGCTTTAACCTAGGTTTTCTTTTTTTTAAAACCTGTCAGTTTTTGAGTTTCAGTTCTTTAAGATTTAAGGAAAACTTGAGAATTGGTGAGTGTTTGTGTCCAAACAAGGCAACTTTGCATGAATTCTGTGAAAAATCTTTATCCTAACTTGATTTTAGTGCAGACTAGTTGAAGTTTAGAATTTGTGATGAAACCTCAAGCCGTACAAGTTTCACTAACTTCAGACTAACAAGTATTTAGATATCTTCATTGATCAACCTAAAGAGTTAATATATATTTAAATCTATATTATATGCCCACTACTCTTGCTTAATTTGAGTATTACATATTTAAATCAAACCTAAAAAGCTACTGGTGTTTAAGTCTGCTGGATGATCCTTCATGAAAAGAAATGTGTTTCTGTTTAAGTGTGATTTTTTAATTTTTTTTTTTTTTTTTTTTTTCTCTGCCTTTTGGAGTCACTTTGGACAAGAGCCTATTGCATTGCATGGCACAGCACTGTTTATTCTTAGTATTTCAGTTACAGTAGCAGGAAACTGAGACACATTTGTGCTAAGTATTGTACAAATATCCTTAGGCATACTGTGTGGAAGCGAGTAAGTCTCTCTGCTGTTTTGCTGATGGGGCAAAAGTGAATTGCTAAAGGGAATACAATACATTTATGGCAGAATTCAGATCGCTCAAATCCCTCCAGTACTTTAGCTACAGACTGTCCTTTTCTCTTAATTTTTTTCAGGTAGAAGTAGCTCTCTTAACATGTTGTGTGTAGACTAAGTACAAACATACAGTAATAGCTTATGATTTAATTTACTTGTTTGTATGTCTGTGATGATTTTAGTGTGATTAAGCATTTCTAAGATACAACATGGTTAGCATTGTCCCTTCTAAATGGGATGAGCAAAAGGATCCTCTGAATAATGACTGCTTCATTCCACATTCTTTCCTTATGTAGAATTTGTATTGCTCAAATCCTGCTTTAGCTGCAGACCACCTTTCTTTCTTAATTTTGATAAGACATCTCTCAGCTTGATTACAGTTCTTTTTTCAGAAGACAATTGAGAAGGAGGGAACATCAACTCTGTGGAAATGTTGCCTTCTCTGTGTCCAAAGTGCTTCTCAAGAGCATGATGAAGAAAGAAAAGCTCACACAAAGAACAAAGCAGGGTCCCCTACTTTCCTATTGAAGAGTCAGTAACACTCTCTCATCTTGAAAGGTTCCCACCACTGACATGAGGCTGCAGCCTGCAGGGTTGGTATTATTTGAGTTAATCACCTGACCTCCAAGTGTTCTCCTCTTATGAGATAAGGGGGAAATATTACAGTTGGACTGGAATATCTTACTTTAGGAGCCACAGTGAGGAAAATTTTATTGGCAAATGGCAGCTACATGCCTTTTAAACTTTAATGCAGCCACTTTACTGTTTGGTACAGCGGGAAATTCTTTATTCCTGAATTGCAGTGAGAAAGCTCTTACTTACTCTAGCTAAATTTACAACTAAATTATCAAGTGAAGTGCAGAAATACGAATAAACCATTCTCTTATTTGAAAATTGGTTACTGGAGGCCAGTTCTACATTTCCAAAGGATTATCAATCCTTTGAGTTCTTTCCAAGAGATTATTCTTAACAGAAATACAATAATGCATGCATGTCCTTTCAGAACATCCAGTGGTGTGTTGGAGACTTGAATGCCTTAAGCATTATCCAGTGAAGGAGTGGTAATTTGAACCTTTTGAGACAGATCTTATTCATTTAAACATGAACTGTTTTTTAGAGACTGTAACATTTGTCCTCCTGTCTTGTCACACACTGCTTGGTTTTGCTAAATTTCAGACACAGCAGGAGGCTACCTTGTTATGCTCTAGTGACTTTAACTGCAGAATTCTGACGGTCCTCACTATTGTGCCAAGAGCAAGCTTGTATGGTTAGCAGTGTTGCTCAGGGGTTGCAGGATCAAGCTTTGTATACGAATGGCTTATTTGGGAGGATGTGGTTATATGAAAGCTTCAAGAGAATTTTTGTTATTTTCTTGTCCTTGCAGTGGCCAGTTTGCTATAGTGAAGAAATGTCGAGACAAAAGCACTGGTATGGAGTATGCTGCTAAGTTCATTAAAAAACGTCAGAGTCGGGCCAGCCGTCGTGGAGTGAGACGTGAGGAAATTGAACGGGAGGTTGCAATTCTGCAGCAGATTCTGCATGCCAACATCATCAAGTTGCATGACATCTATGAGAACAAGACAGATGTGGTCCTCATCCTTGAGCTGTGAGTAAGGGGACTTCCTATCCTCCAGGGCAGGATGAGGTAAATAGGAACCGGAAAGGCCTGCACAGGCTGCCAGAACATAGAGGCACTGTTAAAATGGGGCTGTTGTGTTCTCATGCCTCACAGATCTTGGCAAGAGAATTGAAGGAGGTTGCTGGTAAACAGGCCCCCCAGTTCATCCATGTGCCCTGAGGATACAGGTGCACCTTGACATCAGCTGAGGCCATTGTTACTGAGCCAGGGAGTGTTGTCAACTTGAGAACAGTTTACTAACAGAGGGATTACCTCATGTCTGCCTGGTGGTGCCCTGATGTGAACCTTGGAGGAAGCACAAATGGCCACTGAATGCTCATTTCATTTTTTTCTGCTTTCATCTCTCCCAATGCATGTGAAGCCACCAATTCCTTTGCAAAATTTGCAGCCATTCTCACTACTCCCATATTCTCCTCATTTAGAGGAGACTAGGAGAAAGAGGGGAGGAGGGTGAGGGAAGAGGGTTTTTTTAATCCCTAGGCTTTCACTATCAAGGATGAATAGCAACAGGCTGGGAGTGAAAAAGAGCTGCTCACTCTTCTCTTGTTCCACCATGTGATGGAATAAAACCCTTGCCATTTAGGTCCTGCTGACAAGTGAACCTCCCAACCAGTGGATCTGTGGACTGCTGTAGCTTCACCCCTGCACTGTGACCCGTTGGACAGCCAGGCTGCTGGTTTAGGATGACTATCCTAAACCATATGTTGGCTATGTAATGCAAACTGGTTTGTACTGTTTAAGAAGAGATTTAAAACCAGCTAGCAGCAGCTTCTCTGTCTGGGCTGAGGGGATGGCGGCTGGTTCTGCAGAACCTCTGTGTGTCCCTGCCTAGAAGAATAAATGCACAGCCCAGGGAAGCTGGAAGAGTGGTCAGGAATCATCTTCACAAAGCCTTGGCTAAGGAGCCTTTGCTTAGTTGGAACACGAGTTTGCATTTCAGGGAGTCATCTTCAACGCTTTTGTCTGTATTTAATCTTACTGAAAGGAAGTGAGAAAACCTGGCTAATAGGTGTTTACTATGTAGAGAGATGCTGGTTTATTAGAATATGAAGTAGTATCAAAATTGCCCATGTCTACAATAGCTATTAAATTACCTGTGTGAATTCTGTTTGGCTGCTTGTTTCACCAGCCTAGAAATACTGCATCCCAAAGACATCAGCTATTTCTTACACCTTGTTCCCTTTCCTGTATGTTTGATGGAACTGAGGTGAAACATTTGAGACAGATGCAGACCACAGACCAATAATATAATCTCTTATAACACAACTTGTTTTCAGTGTGTTCTGCTTCTTTCTACTGCCTGGCTTGAGATTCTTAAAGTCCGCCATTTGGACAGATGTTTTGGAAAGCCGTCATATCATTTTAACAGTGTTTCAAAGTCATATGTTTTGGGGATTGCATGCAGGGGTTGGTTATGTGATGTTAATGTGAAATGTGTGTGGAGGGTAAAATTTACAGTCACTTCAATGCTGACACTAATGTATGTGTGATGGAATTTCTTCAGTTTTGTGAAATGTAATGTGATATGATGTAGAAGGACCCTAACAAATAAAGAGGAGTAGGAGGCTGATCTTTTTTAAAAGAAGAAATACCGCTTTCCAGCCTGGACAGGAGAACTTTGCTCTGTGTAAATAGCATTTTTGCCTCCTGGCCTTGCAACCTAATACGAATCAGAATGACATTGGAAGAGTTATTTCTGTTCATGTGAGTTCAGCTTATATTGGAGAGGCTAAAGTAGAGGTTTTGTGAGAAGGCACTAGTGATATCCCAAAAGAACAAAGTGTTGCTGTTGCAGAGCTAGAGCAGGTCACATAGACCAGCTGCAGCAGTTTTCACGATTACTAGTGTGCAATACCAAAGGAAGATTGTTAAAGTAACTGATCTATCAGACTGTATATACTGAAGTGTTCGATGCTACAGGAGATTGTCATCACTTTAGATAGGTCATGTAATTAATTTCAGCTTCCCCTGCTCACCCCAGGGATGCAAATTCTCCACTGCGAAGCCAGGAAGGGAACAAAGTTGCCTGCTGCTGTTTGGCTTTCTGTTCTCAGTGCTATTTGCCAACCATTCTGATGCATATTAGATTTGACCCGTAGTGGCTGGGAGGTCACAGGAAGATCGCTTGCACCTCTGCATTGCATCTGCAGCTGAATGCTGTAGAACATTTCGATGTCCCTAAAGTTGACAGTGTTACTGTTGATGTGTTAGTTTGGAAGTCATTTCAAGAAAACTTTGCAGTTGCCTAATGTCAATTATTGAGCGAAAAAATAATCTGCCATGATAAAAATTATTTCACTTTTTCAAGAAATGAAAAAGTGGAGGCACCGAGTGGCTGGGTCTCTTTATACCCAAACTTATACTGGGATAATGAATTTGGATGAAACTTGGCACTTGGCTTGTTGCCATCCTGGGTGTTTCATGGCTGAGGATCAAGACTGTAATAGAAGTGAGTGACTCTGTGTGCACGGATGATCATATAGACCTACACCCAAAGCATCTCCTTCTGTAGAGTTCATAGTGTGTGCAGTTGGTCTATCTTAAGGAGTTGAAAGGGATATAAATTATCTTAGTGCATGTGCAGATTTATATCTATGTGTGTTTGTGTGGCTCAGCCTTCCTAATCTCCACTGAGAACCAGGGGAAACCCGAACACTGTTGCACAAAGCAGTGAGTAGAATTGTATGCTTGTGCTCATCAGAGCCAGGAATGGAAGTAGCTCTTCTAATAAATGGAGCTTTGCTGGTCAGGATGTATGGTCTTGGCCTAAGGGGATGAAATTTGTCATGTAGTGAAGGAGGACAGACATCAATTTAAGCTTTTTTGGGCTGTGTCCTGCTCTCTTGTAGAATCAATACCACTTAGTTTACAAAGCTCTGAGTCTTAGAGGAGCTGTGCAGAAGATGACATACCCTTTATCTGTCAATTCATGATACTAAAGTAGGGCTGTGAGCAAGGAGACACCCTGAGTTCTTCTGCTTATTACAATTTTTAGGTAATGAGTAAATGATGCAATTTTTCTGTATGCATGAATCAGGAAATACAGAAACACTGTGGCTGAAGTTACATAGATCATATGTTCCCTAGCACACTTGCCTTGACCTTGTGTATGTAATCCAGGCGCTGAGGCTTTGATCCCTGAGTGAGATGAAATAACCACTAGCTTTCCAGGGGAGCCAGCATTTAGGCCAGGGAGCATTCCTGAAGATTAACATGACTGCTGGCAGATGGCATATGAGTAATGATAAGCATCTGTTAATTTTTAGGTATATGTCTATGGCCAAATGTTGGTCTCTGTAGCCGTGTGCTGGAAGACAGGAAAGGAGCTTGCTTTTTCTGACTGGCAGCTACTTTGTGCTAAAACAACCTCCCATTTCATTACCTTCTGCTTTTTCCTGTCCTCAAGTAGCCTGATAGATTCTGTGTGTCCTGTTGTCAGGCTGTAGCTTATTTCACTTTCAAAAGGCTGGATGCAGCAGTTTTGACCGGATTAAGGCCACTGCATTCAGCTGCTGTGTACAAATTGGGGATGATGATAATAGCTAATAAAGTTAATTAAATTCTCTCTGTAAACAGATGATCTCTCTTCCTGACACTCTGATATCAGTCACATACTCCCTGCAGCTTATCAAAATAAGTGTTACAGCACCTGGCCAGTTAATCTTATGTTAAGCTACGGTGGACTTCAGCTTCAAAAAGAATGTCCCCAGTATGCTTGATCAATTGAAGAAGCTACCCTGATGTTTAAAAGAGACTTTGGCTAAAATGTTGACCCTCTCCCAAACTCACTGTGCTGGCACAGGCAAGACTATCTCCTATTTACACAGGGGTTGATTCTACAGGTGTTGTTTCTTCTGTTCAAGAGCAGGAAGAACATTGCCAAGTCCACTGCTGTTAAGTGCAGTTTGGCAGGTACACAGTTTGCCCTTCCTTGTGCACATTATTCAGGGATATGCTCTCCACAGCTTTTTGTTACCTCACTGTTCTCTGTCTCTTGGGCCCTGCCTTGAGGCTGCTTTGCCCAGACAAAAGCAGCCTGAAGGCAGGTTTGATTGGTACGCCAGTCTCCTCTACTGGTAAGTGTCAGGGTTGTGTACACAAAATAAACAGCTGTTGCCAAGAAGGCAGCATTGTCGTTTGTCTTCTATTGGACTTTGAAGGAAGAACAAAGGTATCCTTTGCTTGCTTCTTTGTTTGCCATGGGAATAAGGTGACACGGTAATAGGGAAAGAGGTGGAAACAGAGTAAGGATTTTTTTCTGTAACCTAAGGTCCTTTGAGAAAGGAGCATTTGGTCTTTTACAGGTGGTGCTGATTTAAAACAAACACCTCCCTGGATGTTCAAATGTAACTTGTAGTGCAGTTATGAGTGCTTTACTGCAAAGGAGTTAGTGCTGATCTGCTTTTTTTCTGGGACTCCATAATGGCTGGCTTTTGGGATTGCTAGTGTCTTCTGCCTGAGGATTTCTCTGAGTTCAGGTGCATAACTTGGATAAGAACAATCCTGCACTAAATTGCTTACTGCTCTCTTTGTACAATTTACTCAAACCTGTTTTTAAAGCCTGAGTCTTTGTTAATGAGAAATCATCACATCTCTTCTATTGAATTTTCCTTTAGATTACTCTTTTAAGATCTCTGCAGCTTAACCTAATGTCTTATGCCATACCACAAGAGACTGGAGATTAATGGACTCTTTGTAATGTATGCTGATCTCTGACCTTCAGAAAATGAAATGCTCATGTAGTTGTTGTAAGAGGGAGTCTTTTGCTGATAAAGTAACAGGGACTTCAGACTCCCCGAATCTTTTCTTGGTTTCCTGTTTTATCTTTATCTTGTATTCTGTACCTTGGAAGTACCTCCTGCCTAGCATGATTCAAGGTTAGTGTGAACTAGAGAGAAGAGGGAGAATACAGCAAGGAGCTAGCAAGTAAATCTCCTGTGATCCTCGTTCTTGCAGGCTGTACGGTTTCTTCAGCGATGCCTTGGGCATAGTTGGTTGCTCAGAATGTTGCTGAGGTTGCCATTGGGGCAAAATCCCTGGTGTGCCCTGAGCAGCTAACCCAACTGTTTCAAGTGACCACGCTTGGGGGCAGCAAGAGAGAAAGGGAATTAAGTACTTCCAGTCTGGGCAGCTGAACAACTTTCTGACATTCCTTTGTGTAGCAAAGGAGATTCCTGAAAAGAAAGTTGCCAGATCTCCTCCAGGCAGGAGGGTATCCTCTAACATCCTCAGCACAGTCCTCTGTGTCAGGGGAAGGCGAGGGGAATGGCTTTCACAAAATGGCTCAGCTTGTGTGCTTGACTTAAGTGGTATCTTCTTTTGCTGGGGTTGGTGAACTGGAGGCTGGGCTACATGGGCTGTTGGCCTGGCCCGAGAGAGAACTTTTTTTATTCTTAGTCCTGATTAAAGAGTCTACCTTAAGGAACAGTGACCAAGGAGATTTTACAGGGTAAAAGAGAGAGTAGTGTGCCTGTGTGGTTAAATTCCAGAAAAGTACAAGAAAGTATCCAGGTACTGCTGGCTTCCTAATGACAGGGCCATAGTGCCTGCCAGAGGTGATTGCTTAAGTGCAGTATGAATAGAAATCATTAAGGAAACAGAACTTGCCTGCTCTCTGTATGCAGATTTCACCAAGAGACCACCAGGTTTTACTTACAGATTTCTTTACTGGCTTGTCACAGTCAGCTGTAATAATTTTTAAACTAATGAACCAAGGCTCCTAAACCTACTGCAATACGGAAAGGAGACCGTGTTCCCTGGCTCCTGAAATCCACAGGGTAAAGCAAAACCTGTCTAGCAAGGCTGATGGTAGTGCTGACACCCTTGGTATGTGTCACCTAAAAAGAAAATCAGAGACCAAATTAATGTCTCACAGGCTAAGTAACTGAGATTAATAGGAAGGAGGAAGGCAGCAGCCAGAGACAGCAGTTGCAACATATTCCTGGGTCATATAAGCTTATTTTTGTTCGCCAGCCATTTGGTTGTAACAATCAAAACATCAAGTGACTTCTGCCCAGGTGAAGTGAGGTGACTTCTGCCCAGGTGAAGCGTCCTGTCTCAGGTTGCTTAAAAAGTTTCTGACTATGCGGGAGCTGTGAAAAAATATCCAGTAATCAACGGTGAAGTCAATAGGCCCTGTGTAAATCTCTGCCTTTGGAACAGCAAGGAATGCTGTCACCCACAGCAACAGTAGAAGCTAAGAAATAAGCCCAATGTCTCTGTGGCTTTTGACACGTTGTTTTTGTTTGCAGTTGACTTCTCTGCAGTTTTTGTAGCTGTTCACAATAGTTTACTCTGAAAGAGGCAGAGTTAGGGAATCACCATCTTGTCACCACCATTGTTGTGTAGGAGCCTGGGGTCAGCGGAATGATTGCACGAAAGACCTCTGCAGTGTACAGTGTGATCTAACTTGTCTGTGAGTCACAGCACTTACGTTAACTTAAAGCATTTGAACCTGCCAGTTCTTTTACAGGTATTTCATCAGACAACAGGGCCAAATACTTGTTTTCCAAAATGACTGTTAGATCTCTCAAGTCTTGTGCTTGCACTCTGAATGGTGAGCACAGATGGGTGACACACCTGAGCCCAAGAGCAACAACCACTTTGTCAGTGCCCCCAACAGTAAATTTGATTGAGAATAAATCAATAATATCAATGACAATGTGAACTGGAAACAATAAGTGTAAGCATAATTAAATATCTAGATCATCCTGTTTCATAATATATACAAAAATAGCACTGGAGCTCTCAATACAAGGCACAAAAATGAAAATAAAAGTCTTATGTACTAAATATGCATGGAATGTATTTTAATTTTGATGTGAAAACTCATAGTAAGTAATGGCACTTCCATGAGTTGGGAAAACAATTTTAGGTACCTTCCAAGCTGCTACAATCTGCTTTCTTTTAAAAAATTCAGCACAAAACAAATGCTTTCCTGTCAGTTATGTCGGGCAAGAATCTGTACTGGAACAGTGTAATGGCTGTTCTAGAAAGGAAAGAAATTCTGTTGGCAGATCTTATTGCCTCATGTTTCTGATGGCAAACAATAAGAGAAGTAATTCTTAAACAGTCGTTGACTATTACAACTTGTTCTATTTCCTCTGTCTCATACAAAATGACAATGTTGAAAAATAGCAGTTGAAGTGGTTAACATCAAAGTCTACCTATTGAAATATGTACATGTCTATAGATTCATCAAACAATGTACCTTTTTTTGGTCCTTTATAATCCTTGACAAATCAAACCTTGCAGCATCAATGAATTAGGGAAAGCTAGTCTTTAACTTACAGGGGAGAGAGCTGAAGCCAAAAGGAAGTTTTGGTACATCTGGAACCAGAACACAAAACTCTAGTCTGCAAGAGTGGCCTTTTTCTAACTGTATGGAGGTTTTTTGCTGCTTCAGTTTCTGTGCTTATGTTTATTTTATGTCTTACAATGCAGTAGACAGCAGGACGTTTTCTGGTGTGTTTTGCAGGGTTTCTGGAGGAGAACTTTTTGACTTCCTGGCACAGAAAGAGTCTTTGAGTGAAGAGGAAGCAACCAGATTCATCAAGCAGATTTTGGATGGTGTCAATTACCTTCACTCTAAGAAAATTGCTCACTTTGATTTAAAGGTAAAGATGCTGATTTAGACTTACTGTTTTGATGACAGACTGCACCTTCTACGATTTGTTAGATATCTGTATTTGATAACATGCCTAAAATAATAGGTAAGACCATTTTAAATGCCCTTCACAGCTGAGTGCTCCAAGGAAGACAATCTCCTCTATCAGGCCTGTGGTAACTTTTGGATGGGCCTATATATTTACTGACTGAGAAAAAGAAATTGTAAGTCTTCATCCTTCAGCTGTTTGTATTTGTGGTATCATCCAAAGCATGCTGTGAAGAAAAAAAAAATTAGACATAAGAAATGCATTTTTGGGAAGAGGAGGGCCAGATCCAGCTACAAACAACTGTTGCTGCTTCCAATCCCCACTGTGTTTAGAATTACGTGAGGCGTATGTGTCATCCAGTCCAGTCTGGTTAACAGAAAGACTTCTTGCTTTCTTAGCTGCTTTAGGGTCTTGAAAGCACATCACACAGAGCTCTCTTCCTACCATATCAGGTTACATCTGTAGCTTTGGTCCTTGACCTTGATATCAGTACAACTGGCCTAGACAATAGAGAAGAGACTGTCTCTCTCTTCTTTTGATTGTGGCCTCCCTAAGTGAACATGCTTCTCTGAAGCTAGGAGTCTGTTGTCCTTGGGAGTGAAACTCTTTGAGACTAGAAGGAAGCGCTTTCTCAGTAGCAGACTCACAGCTACAGAACTGGCTGCCTTAAACATTGCTGCTTCCAGAAATACATTCAAAATGCACTTATCCTCTAGGAAAAAGTAGAATAAAACAGAGGAGGGAACTGTTTTAAAATGAAGGAAAAAGGAAGAAACTCTACTGCTAGATTACATGTTCCTTGTCCTAACTTTAAATCTAGGTTAGTTTATTACCGATTACTAATTATGTGTGTGCTATAGATAGACTTCTCCCAGATTCTCAGGATATATATGCTGATTCCTTATGCTAAATGTGTGTGTAATGCTCTCTCAGTCTTAAATTGCTTGGTCTTGCGTCAGTGATAATGGCATATATGTAGTCGTTGCAAGTGTTGCAAATCACATCTAACCTAAGAAACTGGTTAGCAAACTACTGTCCAAATCTTCACAGGGTACATGTGAAAAAGCATAGGAGATGTGGGAACATATAAAGGATGCGCACTTGATTTTGAAATTACTTCATGAATCCAGAAGCCAAAGACTGAAAGTTTTCACCATGTATTAGAAAACAGTGTAATATCCAGTGGCATGAAATTATTGTAAGAATATAGGTGCAACTTTTTCTATACTGATCTCTAACTATGAATCTTGATACTTAATAACAGTAATGTCAGGTGGTCAAGGAAGATGTTACAGGAAATGTGAGATAGACATCAGAAAGGATAAGTAAAGAATCATTTCACTAATGGTGAATTTCAAATGACTTAAAACGTATTCGCAGAATAACTGTCCTGGGTTTTGTAGGACCGGGTTTGGAGTTTTGCTAACAGTAAATTAGACATGTATTTTTAAGCAGTGATCTGACTAGGTAGAGGATTATTCATAATTATCTCATCACTTGCTAGGGCTCCATCGACTGTAGTGGAGCTACAGTGACTTACACCACCTAAGGAATAAAACAGTCCAAAAGGTAGTGACTGTGACTTTTTGCCATTTCAGTCTGTTCTGTCTGCTATAAACAAGCTTACATCATGTATCTGGGGTGAACGTATATGCCCTAGATCCATGGAAGAAAACCAGACTTGTTAGCCTGAGGCTAAAATATTCTTGGTCCGATGACTATGACAATAAATTATTCATATGGTCTCTTTCCAGTGCAGCTCTGACTGTGAGTATGTGTTAGCAGGAGCCGCTTCCATGTTAGGATCTGCTGTGAAAAGGCTGCCAGCAGGGAATCAAACTGTCTCACTGTTGCTCTTGAGCTTATGATTAAGTTATGACAAATCAATGCATTAAAGCTCTTCATGGGAAATAAATTGAACCGGTAGTTTACTCTGAAACCTGTGAAATAGGGCCATGGTAGGGAGTAACTAAGGCTGAGAAATTTAGTTGAAGAAATAAGTTTATGAAATATCTGCTATATCTGGTAAAGAAAGTCAAAGTCTGCAGCTGAAAAATTAGTTTTAATTCCACAGTTCTAGCTTTGGCTTTTCCCTACAATGCTGTGAGAAATGCTACGTGTTCTTTTAATAGCTTACTATTGTATATGAGCTAGGACGTCTGATCCCAACTTTTTCCATTTTCTGGACTGTTCAGATAGCAAATCCTAGATCTTTTCTGGCCTTGTAGTTGCAGCTGTGAATTTAGTCTCAGAGAAGAGCATTTTCCTTCCCTAAGTAGATTAAGATGTGACTAGAATCCCTCAAGAAGCATTTGATAAGACATCTTCCAGTGGGTTACAATACAGTATAGGAACAACTGGGCAGAAATAGTGATGTTTCCCAGTGTAAATTCCAAGAACAGATTAGTAAAATTGCTGTCAATCAAGATATTTAGTGATGCAGCTCTCCTTCAGGATCAAGCAATGGCACTCTGTCTCTGCACCAGGTATCTGCACTGCTTCAGCTACCTGCTAGCTGCTGTTCTGTGTGCACCAGTTATTGTAACTGAGGCAAATCCATGGGGTCAGGGTGTGACATCTTCCCAGGAGGACTTGCAGGTCAGGGATATATTTTCTGTTTTAAAAGGGGAAAAGATAAACTGAGCTTCCACTTTGTGTTACATCACAGTGCTGCTGGGCCGATAATCTAGTGGCATTATCTTGTCAGATTAGGGAACTACATACAGTTGTGTTAAAAACTTCTGTCTCATTTTGGAAAAAAAGGGTATCTTGTTTTCATCCTGGCAATAGCCATCATTAAGAAAATAAGCTTAGGAGTGCTAACAGGAAGATAAAGGTAGTTTTTGCATGAGATAAAATTAAAGGAATGAAAGTATTGCTCGTAGTAGATTTGCTTTGCTTTTATGAAGTTCAGGTCCATTCAATGATGTAAAATTTTACAGTTGTCATCCCTTTCTCAATAGAATGAATTGTAAATGGTTAGGCACAGGTATGTATTTCTTGTTCTACAGTGTTGTGTATGTGAAGAACAAAAAGCACTTGAGAACTCTGTTACTTTCCCAAGATATTAATATTATAATAACAGTGATCTATTTATTATTATTTTTAGCCTGAAAACATTATGCTTCTAGACAAGAATATCCCTATTCCACACATCAAACTCATTGACTTCGGCCTGGCTCACAAAATAGAAGATGGAGTCGAATTTAAAAACATTTTTGGAACTCCAGAATTTGTAGGTGAGTGACCGACCCATTCCTTTGTCTCATATTGCAAAGCCAAAAGGTGCTTTCTATAAACCAGATGTGCTACCCCTGTGAGAGTAGGTTGCTGCCGAATAAATATTTAGAGATGTAAATTCAGGATTGAGATTACGAAACCCTGCAAATAGAAATTATATTTTTTTTACTTGTTGCCTGGGGCAATTAAGCTCTCTGCATTGTAGTACACGGGTACACAATTACATGGGTATCTCTAGCATGGCTTTCTAGATAAACCTGCCTCACACTGTACACCTGTTGCGTACACTCTGTACAAAACCCTCACCTCCCCTTGCATTTTTCCACCTGATTCTCTTTTTGTTACTCACTGATCATAATTCTAATGTCTCTCTTGGATTTTAGGTTAATCCTACTCCTTTCTACTAGTTTCAATTAGAAGTTTTGGGGGTTGGGATGTGGGGAGAGAATTGTAATTCATATTCCAGTTAAACTTGACTGTTACAGATACCTTTTTTCATCTCATTACCTGACCTTGGTCTTTTCTCTTGCATGCAGTCTTATATGGGGATGTTTTCCAATGAGGAAATGTTTCTTATAAAGATAATAGGGTTTGACATGGATAGCAATGTAGTCTGGCATGTAATTTCAGCCTCTTGCCCAAGAGCTGTTTCTGACTGGTCATTAGAAACTAGCTTTAATGGCATCAGTTAAAAACAAAACACAAGCTCAGATTCTTAGGGGTAATAGTATCCTTGAGAGGTGTAATAATTTGTTATTTGTTATAATTTGCACTGCAATTAGTATATAATATCTGCTTCACCCTTAGTCTTGAGTTGCATTATGCTCTGCGTTACTCTACGTAATCTCTTCTGGATGCTTGTGAACTTGAATTCCCATCATGGCTACAAAACTATAAACAGTGCATCCTATAACTACCTTTCCTTTTCCCACCCCCCCTTTCTCCCTCTTGGTAATTCTTGACCTGCTACTCAATCCAGCCTGGTAAAAATTTGTTACTTCAGTTGCTGATATTTGATTAATTTTTTCTTACAGCTCCAGAAATAGTAAACTATGAACCGCTTGGACTAGCTGCTGATATGTGGTAAGTTTTTAATGTTGTTTGGGTTTTTTTTTCCCCAGGTTGCTCTACTGTTACTTTTTCCCAATTTGCTCTGAATAGAATCCATTCTACTGCAACAAATTAAAAACAAACAGGACAAAAAACTTGAGTGCAGTTAATAACTCTTTGTTCTGTCTTTCCATTTTTATTCCTTTTTTTAAAAATTAGAAGATAGGCATTTAATTTCTTTAAAGTAACAATGAAAAACTTTAATGATGGCAGCTATAGAGTTAACAGTTTGCCACTGTCCACTGCGGAGGAGCACTCTTGAAACAAAACATGTTCCTGTAGCGTTTGTGACAGCTTTATTTGTAAGACCACTGCATGCAGAGGACACCTGAGTACTAATCTGATCTGCTGCGAAGGCAGGCAAAAGAAGTCACCCCAAATTAAACATCCTTGCTTCTATTTCTTTGGTTTTTTGATGTGTACTGTAGTAAATACATGCTAAAGTAGAAATACATAAAGAGACTTCAACTATCCACATTACTTGAAGTTATATGTAAAATTCACATTTTCCCCGAAACACCATTCTTTGAGAGATACTAGCAGTTATCTAAAACCATGATGGCTGTCCTGCCTGTATAGCAGCTACTATTGACTTTTTCATATTGTGTACATTAAGAACAATACAGGTCACGCAGAACCCCTGCAATTAATCTCCTTTGTTTTTTAGGAGCATAGGAGTCATCACCTACATACTGTGAGTACCTTAGATTCACTCCTGTAGAAGTGTTCCTAAAGCTCTATTGCACTAGTACAATACAGCTCTTCCCTTTAGTCATTTAAGAAAGGAGCTGCATACACGGGGTGCGCAGCGGTTTGCCTAATGCGCAAATGTTATCCTGCAGCCTTTTCAAGTTTAAAATAAGGGGTAGAAGAGGGGCATTCTGAGCAGATGAAGAACAAATGTCTCTAGCATCACTGGGCATTTCTGCTTCTTATGGGACCTCATCAGCTCCAAATGGTAGAGGATGGAAAAACCCAAGCATGTTGGTTGCTCATAGAGGTGCTATGAGCTACCAGTGTGTGGAGGAATAGAAATAGCAAATGTCATAGTACCATTTACAAGGTGAGTTATTTCAGGTGAAAACAGGGAAGTTTAATTTGCTTGTAAAGGCAGCAGTCTAGACTATTATGTATAAATATGGTCACTCATACTCAAAAAGGTGAATTTAAGCTGAGATAGGAGCAGAGGAGTTGACCCTGGGAACTGAGAATTTATCTTACAGGAGAAAAAATGGCTTGTTAAAGCTAGTAAAGCGAAAGCTAGTTGGGAGTATCACTGCAGTCAGTAAGCACAAGGGGAAAAGAAGCTGTTAGAATAAAAGCATGTCAACGAGTGATTAATAAATAAAAGCAGGAAATCATGACAAGCTCAAACTCTCACAGAAATGAAGTTCTGTGGGCATCCTGAGGACAAGCAGTTGAGAGAGTTTTAAGATGGAGCTTGGCAATTTGTGAAACTGCTTGTGTGACAATGGTTGCATACAATGGAGGGACAGCACTCATTGCTTCAAGAATTCTTTCCTCTGGTTTGATATGAGAACTACAGAAGTGGCCAGGGATCCTTGGACCTAACTGCTTCCATTGAAATCAAGCTCCTGTGACTGCTGGGGAGCAGTGCATGGTGGATACTGCATGCTTGGAAATGCCTCTCCCTAACGTTCGTACCCTGGGGCTTCTGCTGTTCCTTATAACACTCAGAGGACTAACTTGCTGCCAGACTTAAAGAAGGTGCACTCTAGTATTAGAGGGATTTGCACTACACAGCTCAGGGGTGAGTATAGGAGTATGGAGGCTTGAAGGGTAGGGATTGTCTTTTCAGGGTGGAAAAAAATGTGGTGGAATTCAAGATCCTTAGGGCAGCAAGGAGGGCACACAGCAAGCTCTCTACCCTGGACTTCAGGAGAGCAGACTTCAGGCTCTTCAGGGATCTGTTTGGTAGAGTACCATGGGATAAAGCCCTGGAGGGAAGAGGGGCCTGAGAAAGCTGGTTAATATTCAAGGATCACCTCCTCCAAGCTCAGGAGGGATGCATCCCAACAAAGAGGAAGTCAGGCAAAAACGCCAGGAGGCCTGCATGGAGGAACAAGGAGCTCCTGGACAAACTCAAACACAAAAAGGAAGCCTGCAGAGGGTGGAAGCAAGGACAGGTAGCCTGGGAGGAATACAGAGAAATTGTTTGAGCAGCCAGGGATCAGGGTAGGAAAGCCAAAGTCCTGATAGAACTAAATCTGGCCAGGGACGTCAAGGGCAACAAGAAAAGCTTCTGTAGGTATGTCAGTGATAAAAGGAAGACTAGGGAAAACGGGGATCCTCTCCGGAAGGAAACAGGGGCCTGGTTACCTGGGACATGCAGAAGGGTGAGGTACTCAATGACTGTTTTGCCTCAGTCTTCCCTGGCAA
>NW_010972775.1:4106776-4150107 GCF_000737465.1 Haliaeetus leucocephalus
GAAGCCCTGAAGAACTACAGCCCAGTCAGTCTCATCTCTGTGCCTGGCAAGATCAAGGAGCGGATCCTCCTGGAAACTGTGCTGAGACACATGGAAAACAAGGAGATGATTGGCAACAGCCTACATGGCTTCACTAAGGGTGAATCCTGCGTGACAAATCTGGTGGCCTTCTATGACGGGGTTACAACGTTGGTGGATTAGGGAAGAGCAACTGATGTCATCTACCTGGACTTGTGCAAAGCATTTGACACTGTCCCGCACAACATCCTTGTCTCTAAATTGGAGAGACATAGATTGGACAGATGGACCACTCGGTGGATAAGGAATTGTCTGGATGGTCGCACTCAAAGAGTTGCGGTCAACAGCTGGATGTCCGAGTGGAGACCAGTGATAAGTGGCGTTCCTCAGGGGTCCATATTGGGACTGGCGCTGTTTAACATCTTTGTCGGCGACATGGACAGCGGGATTGAGCGCACCCTCGGCAAGTTTGCCGATGACACCAAGCTGTGTGGTGCGGTCGACACGCTGGAAGGAAGGGATGCCATCCAGAAGGACCTTGACAGGCTTGAGAGGTGGGCCCGTGTGAGCCTCCTGAAGTTCAACAAGGCCAACTGCAAGGTCCTGCACATGGGTTGGGGCAACCCACGCACAAATACAGGCTGGTCGATGAGTGGATTGAGAGCAGCCTGGAAGAGAAGGACTTGGGGATATTAGTGGATGAAAACCTGAATATGAGCCAGCACTGTGCGCTTCCAGCCCAGAAAGCCAGCCGCATTCTGGGCTGCATCAAAAGTGTGGCTAGCAGGTTGAGGGAGTTGATTCTGCCCATCTGCTCTCCTGAAACCCCACCTGCAGTACTGCATTCAGCTGTGGGGCCACCAACATAAGAAGGACATGGACCTGTTGGAGCAAGTCCAGAGGAGGGCTGGAGCACCTCTCCTGTGAAGAGAGGCTGAGGGAGCTGGGGTTGTTCAGCCTGGAGAAGAGAAGGCTCCAGGGAGACCTTACAGCTGCCTTCTAGTACCTAAAGGGGGCCTACAGGAAAGCTGGAGAGGGACTTTTGACAAGGGTGTGTAGTGATAGGACAAGGGGTAATGGCTATAAAGTGAAAGAGGGTAGATGTAGATTAGAGGTAAGGAAGAAGTTCTTCACTGTGATGGTGGTGAAGCATGGGGACAGGTTGTCCAGAGAGGTTGTGGCTGCCCCATCCCTGGAATTTTTTAAGGCCAGGTTGGATGGGACTTGAGCAGCCTGGTCTAGTGGAAGGTGTCCCTGCCCATGGCAAGGGGGTTGGAACTAGATGATCTATAAGATCCCTTCCAACTCAAACCACTCTATGAGTCTGTGAATAAAATCCACTTTTGGGCTATACTCAAGGCTTAGACCCCCAAACCTGTAAAAGAGCTATGGTGAGATTCAGTGCAACAAATTCCCTTCTGTCCTGTGGTGCAGAAAAAGATAGGGATACTGGCTGAGCCCAAGCTCAGGTCAAGGGGTTTAAATATTGTCCAGACCCTTGGTTTTTATCAGCACTCTGGTCTTCAGTGACATGTGTCCTTAACAGGTCATTAAACTTCGTAAATTGCTGGTTTTGTATGTTCATAAGTGATGAGAGGAAAACTTAGGAGTTGAAGGTAAGCAGGTGGGAATACTTACCATGTGGTTACAGTGGTGCACAGATGGCCAGGTGCTCTTGAGGTTTTTCTTTTGCATTGAGAATTCAGTCCTGGGGGCAGAATAATGAAGTGCGTTTCTGTACTGTATCCAGTGTAGGAGGTCTATTTTACCTGGTTGGCTAGTAATGGTTGCTGTAGTAATTAAGGTTGAAAATTTGTCTCCCTACAAATGATCAGAAAAAAAGAGCATGCTTTATATGATGGGAGGAGTCAGCTTGCATGATATGCTATGTACTAGAAATTTTGTATGCCTTTAACTAGTATTGCCTGTTAATTTTAAAGCCTTTTGTTCTGACGAATTCTGAATAAATGGGGTGTATTTAATGATACCACCTACTTTAACAAACATGGCAGCCATCAAGCAGATGCTATTATGAGGTGCAGAGAGCAAAATGCCTACGAGTCCTTAGTTCAATAACCAGTGGAATGATTCACTGGGTTGCAAGGGCAAAGCCTTAATTATTGGGGTCTGCTGTTAGATGTTTACAGGCACTGAGTCAGGATATAACAAAAGTCATTTGCATTAGGTGTAAGGATTTGAGATTCCTCCCATTTCACAGACTTCAAAACTGAGTCCCAAAGAGAAAAAAATAATTCAGAGGAGAATAGAGCACTGTTGGCTTTGGCTTCCAGCGGAGGGCCAGAAGGTGGAATTACAGCTGCTTCATGGCACGATTTTGGGAAAGGGAAAAGAAACCAAGGCTCTAGGGCAGGTTTCCAAGCTTTAGTTTTGGAACAACGCCCATGGTCTGTAGCAAGGTGCATGCTTGTAGCCTTCTTTGTGGATGACAGAAGTGGAACAAAAGCTTAAGAAGGGAGTATGTTAACCTGTTAAGAAGTGAGATTGACTGTGGCTTATGGGGTGAAATTTACTGCATCAAAGACAACCGGAGGACCTCACTCATGCTGCCTTGCTGTGTCAGCTGCTTTGGTGTCATTGTGTGATTGTAGAGGGAGAGGAGACACTTTATGCACTGAAATGTTTATTCTGTGAATAAAACAACACATGGTAGCTGGGGACTGGGCTGAATGGCCCAGGTGGTCCCATCTAACTTTCTGCTTACCCCCAAATTCCCAGTCAACATGGTAGTGGCAATACAGACATGCTAAAAGGTCTGTTGAGCAGGATCATGCAAGCAAGCAGTTTAGTATTCAAAACTTCAATTTAGATCCCAGGAGTTTGCTGCAGTCCCGTTTTGAGCCCGCTGCATCCTGAAACTATGCTGTCAAACCTAGACTAATAGATAAGCATAATAATAGTCCAGAAGATTTTTAAAAAGGGATGGGATCAATTTCCTTGGTATAAATAACATTTCCTGTAAAACCAGACTTTTGCAAGTCAGCATCCCTGTGGACTGGGGGAGGGAAGAAGAGGAGGGGAGGGAAGGCAGGGCAGGAGGAGTCTGAAATGAATCTGTTCTGACCCTTGAGTTTTATGGAGCAGGGGTAAATAGTCATCAAAGGTGAAGGTCGTCAGTCACAGTTGAGAGATAGGCAAAGCAGGATAAAAGCTTCTTCTGTCAAAGTAAAAATTGCTGAATGGCATTTTATTATGATGCTGTCTCCATTATATCCTTGCAGTTGGAGCAGAGTGCCAACAGAGTGAAATGGCCTCAAGTTGCGGCAAGGGAGATTTAGGTTACATATTAGGAAAAAAATTTTTACTGGGAGGGTTGTCAGACATTGGAATAGGCTGCCCAGGGAAGTGGTTGAGTCACCATCCCTGGAGGTATTCAAAAAGTGAGTAGAAGGGGTACTTCAGGACATGGTTTAGTGGGCATGGTTTGATGGTTGGACTCGATGATCTTGAAGGTCTTTTCCAACCTAAATGATTCTATGATTCTATGAAATTTTGCATTGTTCAGAAACAGTTGGATTTTATTGCAGCTAAAGTCCTTTTGTTTGTGGATTCCTTTTAATGACCAGCATGGCCCTACCTCTCTGGCAGAGTTGGCCCCTAGGCAAGGCCACGCACCTGACTTCCAATCACGTGTTTGTTGTATTTTGGTTCCAGCTGAGAAAGGTCTCCTGGCTGAACTCACTGTGCAGGGAACTTGTCAGTAGCTTTGCAGACAGAAAAGCAGTAGGGGCAGGGCTTTTCCTACCTGAAGAAAATCTATAGAAACACTGCTTTATCCCCTTGAAGCTGATAGAAGCTTCTACCTGGTAGTGTTTATGGGTTCACAGGGATCGAGACTCTCCTCAGCTGAAGCCTTTTCTAGTTAGGTTAGTAATGACTTCAATGAGACACTTAGGAGAATTTGTGCATTTCTATCTGTGTGCACACATTAGTGCTGCACTAGAGACTTTCAAGAGGAGTCTGACTCATAACCACAGATGTAGTGAGCCAGAGCTGGACCTGTTATTTCCCACATGGCATGGCTGCTACAACATGAGATCCACAAATGTCCTGAGAGTACACAATCACTGTAATTTCATTAGAGGACCTCTGCTGTTTATTTTTTCCAATTGATTCTTCTTTCTGGCTTATCTAGACTTAGTGGTGCATCGCCTTTCCTTGGAGAAACTAAACAAGAAACGCTTGCCAACATCACAGCTGTGAATTATGAATTTGATGAAGAATTTTTCAGCAATACCAGTGACCTGGCAAAAGATTTTATTCAGAAACTCCTGGTGAAAGATACACGGTAAGTAAAAATTCAGAAAGATCCATTTGTTTCAAAGATAAACCTAGTGAAAAGTAGCCTGACGAGTAATCTGCAAAGCCTTCCCTCCAGTGTGTATTGCTATTCAAGAGCAAGACAGGAGGATGCTGCTGTGCCCCTAGTTAATCACTGCACCCAGAAACCCTAAGAAAAGGAACTAAATCTCCTCAGTTAAATTTCACTTTTGGGACTGAACTCTAACATGAGTCAAGCTGGTTACAATAGAGTGTGTAGGTGAAGGGCTGAAAATAGGGTATAAAATCTCTAGTTCAGGATAACTACCACTCCAATATTTCAGTCTGTTATGAACTACTTGCAAGGAGGTGACATGATCCCACAATATGCTCCCAGTGGTGCAAGGGCAGAAAAATCTTCACATGTGCTCATAGTGGAATTGTTTCTTAAGTTTCTCTGCATCTGTTGCAATCACCTAGAATTTGCATGACACCTATGCGGATCTTTATTCCCAGTTTATAGGAACCACAGACCTTTTTTTAGTTTTTCTTCCTTTTAATAAAGTGCATGCTGAAGTAGCATCTCCTTCCCCATAACCCTATTTATCCTGGAGGGAAGTCAGGCCATGGCAGTTCTTTCTAATGGCTTCATTAGGGGAGAAAATAGGTGTTAGAGGCAAGCCGTTTAGTCAAGATTTCTGCAAATCCTCAGGCCTTAGAATAGGCTGGAGTAGGTGGGGTTTGATAAGAGCTATGCACAGGTCTAGCAACCTCGTTTTAAGAAAGGACAAGTCAGCGATATTGATATTTGTCCCATGTACAGAGGCAGTCCCTGTGCAATGCTGTGTTTCTGCCTTTGATTCTCAGTGGTCTTAATGTGCTGTTCACCAAACTGCTACAATGCAGAAGGAAGTTAGAATTGATCAGGTTTGATTAGGTTTGAAGTATTCCTCTCAGAAATGTTGCTTTTGGGAAATGGCAGCTCCTGCAGTGATGTAATACCACGTTCCAAAGGACAGTTTTGATATAATTAACGTTGTATACCTTAGTTCAGACACAGTCGTAATAAAGGTGTATGGAAATAATTTATTTTCTAAGTGTATAGGATGAACAAAACAAAGTAATATTTTTATCACTTTTTATGGAAGGGTACACAAAAATACCGGTAGATTTTGATCAAGTAAGAATTAAAATTGTGTGGAATGAGGACAGCACCTTACTGAAACTTAGAACAGTTACTAAACTACATGCAAGCAGTATGTCTCATAGAGAAACATAACCCTGAAATTTGAGAATTAATCCTGGCATTTTCTTGATAAATGCTTCATACGAAACCTGGGAGAAGTGCAGGTCGATGGACTTGTGTACCAGGTATTTCTCATTCAAGAGTGGGTTTTTTTTGTGTTGTTTTTTAGGAAACGGCTTACAATTCAGGAAGCTCTGTCTCATCCGTGGATAATGGTAAGACTGAAAAAAGAGACAGATCTTGTTTTTTACCATAAGCAAAGCAGAGATGATATTCACACTCTTATTGGTGTGTTAAATGGAAAACTGCCCTCTAAGTACTTAGCGACCCTAGGTGTCTCAAAGAGATCTACCAGGAAGAAATTGGTTGGGTCTGACTAAAGCCTTGGATTTCTGCAAATGAGTTCTTTTATTATCTTAACTTTCGAAAAGAGGGTGACAAAGCTTTGATGTTTGTTGCATGTTACAGTATCCTACATTAGACTGGGCTTTGCAATTTTTTTCCATCCTTCTCTGTTTGTGTGGACATATACTACGGGTTGGGTTTAGTGCTTTCTTGAGCTGAGAGCTGACTACAGTCCATGTGGAAAATAGAATTTTTCTCAAAATATAACTGCTGTACCAAGTGTGCTGATTTGCTTACATTTGTGTGTCTGTATGTATTTTTTCATCATAAACATCACTTGCTTTTGTGGATAAGTCTCTTACTGAAAATACATTTAGCTAATCTCAGCATGACTAATGAGGGTGTCTGAAATTCAGTTTTTGCTTTGCACTGCACAAAAACATTAACTGGAGTGGTTTCAAGATTGTTATTTTTCCTCTTATAAATATTGATAGCTTTGAGACTGTTAACTGCTAAAAATTAACATGAAAATAAATTGCGGCCCTGTTATTTACACTTATCACATTGGAATGAATGCACATCACTTGTCATGTTTGTTTTTGGGTTTGTGTGTTTTGGGTTTTTTTTTTCTTTTAATCAAATGCATGAAGGAAAATCTGTGGGAGCTAAGAATCTCCCAGCATTGTGGAAGTTCAGGCTGCATCCTCTGTGTAGAGTTTTTTAATCACTGCATGTCTTGTAAACATTCAGTAATATTGGTTCCTCTGTCTGACGACTCACCAGCTGAAAGAAGAAACAAAAGTCCAAGAAAACAAGAAGGTTGAGAACACACAGCTGAAGACAAAACGCCTGAGAGAGTACACCATAAAGTGCCATTCGAGCATGCCTCCCAATAATACCTACATCAACTTTGAGCGCTTTGCCCGAGTAGTAGAGGACATTTCACTTATGGAACAGGGTTTCAGCACTTTGGCTGCATCCCACGATTCCTTGCAGGAGGACATTGATGCTCTGGTTTCCATTTATAATGAGAAGGAAGCTTGGTATAAAGAAGAGAATGAAAGCGTGAGGCACAAGCTGTCTCAGCTGAAGTATGAATACCGTAAAATTGAATCCCTGAAAAGATATCTACAAGATGATATCAAGACTGTAGGCGCTAGTCTTACAGGCATAACTGGGAAATATGCTGATCTGCAGAGTCAGTATGAATCTCTCAGTCAAGAACTTTCTGAGGAACTCAAGTGGATACAGGATTTAATGAGTGGTTTTCAACTGGAAAATGAAGCCTGTGTGAATGGAAACTTTGACTCTGTTTTCAAGAAAGATATTAATGAATCACTAATGGAGCTGTTAAATAGATCTCGCTCTGAAGAATTCCTTGCAGGGTTGAATCTTGATGTAGCAGAATCAAATCAGTAATGGCATAGATAGGTTAGGTGCAGGGTTTGCTGCCTCTTTCAATGTACAGCAGTTTAAAAAGTTTTCAGTGCATAGATTCTACACGAAAACATCACCTAGAACCAAAATAGAAATTCTGATATATTGCAGGAGATGCTGACCAAAACCATAAACTCCCAGTGGTTTGTAGTGTTGAAGTTTTTCCCCCATATTTGATGTCTGAACTTACAGGAACTAGATTATCACAGTTGTACAGACACATCTAACCCTACAGTCATTTGCACTGCCTATATCATACTACTTTGTGTATTACAGTTCCTGAAGATTACTAAGTAATTAACCTGGAATAAAGAGTAGGTCAGTCTGTACTTACTAGAAGCTGGGTGCCTGGAAACTAATAAAAATCTCATGCTAGCATCTGTGGTTGGATGAAGGAAACAGTCATGTAGATCTGCTGGAGGCAGTTCTATAGACCATATGAGAGAAATATTTGTAAAGGTGAAATCTGTCCTGTAAAACAAAGTAATTGCTGTAGTAATTTAACATTTAGCAAGTCCTGTGGAAATTTTGTGTGAAATGGCTGCTGATGAAGAAGAGTTAAGATTATTTTTTTAGGCCAGTTATGCAGGATGAAATCTTTTACCATCAAAGGTGTTACCTGTTGATTAATCCATTGTTTTAAAATTCAGCTAAGTTTCCTGTGCTATACCAAAGAAATCCTATTCAAAAGACACAACTGGGAACTTGTAATGAACTGATCAGATAACTGTGTATGTAATTTTACAGTGCAAATATTAATTTGTGAGTAATAAGTGATAATATAGACTTCTGGTTTGCTTGCTACAGTAAAGAAGATGACAAAGCTACAACTAATTTAATCTATGGTGTGGCATTTGAGACTAGTGTTCTTGCTGTGAAGATTTTTTTTCTTAAGTTTAGAAAGTAAAAGAAAAGTTGGCCCAAATTTGAATCGTGCCCTGCTGTCTTGTATTTCAAAGAAGTCACTTGGTTATACTGTATGATTATGCACAGATGTACCCATCTTGGTTCTGGACACAATAAACTGTTATTTATGCAGGATGCAATTGTTCCCTGATGGTGTAGTTAGTGACTGAAGAAGAGATGTCAAGCTTCTGTGTACTGAAAAGAGTTGCCAGCCTAGGTTCTGCAGCTAGTTTAGAGCCCCTTTGCTTAGCGGTATGAATTTTCTGCAAGGTGACTGTTAGGCAGCTAGAAGAATCAGTGAGATAGTATCCAAGCATCCCTGCATCACTGCTCAAGTCCATCTAGAGTGCATCTTTATATATATATTAGAGTATGTCTTTCACTGCCCAGCCTCCGTCCTCCTTTTCCAGAGAAGTGAATGACCTAACTGAATTGAACTGTTGTTGTTCATAACATTATTAAGAATAATGTTTCCTACTTTGAGATAGAGAGATTAAGCATACTCTCATCCAGTTTGTGTAGAGTACAGTGGACCCATCACTACCATGTCCTCATAAAGATGTGCAGAGGGTGGTGAAAATTCAGAGTTCTGAAAACGGTTATTCAATAGGGGTATTGTTATTCCTGTCATTGTACTTGGTGGAGGATGGAAACTGGATGTGCTTGCTGTGGCATCTTTGCACAAGATGTAAAATTTTCAAAAGCTCTGAAGTAGAGAGGATAACCAGGAGATGTCCCTAGCAAGCTGGTGTTGATGGTTGGGGAGAATTGGCTCCAATGTGACAAATAGTATTGAGAATTTTACATATGTCCATTTTTTATTCTCTCAGAACACTTCAGTCATCACTTCTGCAGGTTCCTTTGAGCTGGAAGACCTACAAGATCCTGTCTAGGGGAACCGGAACACAGGATTTTTTTATGAGGGGGAGAGTTTTAATCCTTAAAAAGTAACTTAAAGCCTATTGAGAGTTAATATTGCAGAAAAGACTCTCAAGAAAGAGAGTCTGCCTTCCCTCAGCCATGATCTCATTCTCTGTTCACGTAGTTTTTCTTTATGAACAAATGCACTGGCACGACAAGAAGGAATGTTAAATGAGGCCACTCTGTTCCTGTGTGTGTTTGGGTGAGGTTAATATTATTGTGACTCAGTCCTTGAGGCTAGTGCTCTCTGAGCTGAAGGAGGTCACTGACATACTGTTTTTGAGAAGATATTCTGATGATTGAGAAAATGACAAGGTCACTGGTTTGCAGGTTATTTAGAAATTGAGGCAGTTATTAACAGTCTGGAATACTGTCAAGTGAGCTATTTTGATTCAGTGATGGTTCTACTGCTGAAAGGGCAGTCAGAAATTTTTCATGATGATTGTACAGCTGACATTTAGCCAGTGACATTTTTTCCACTTAAAATTGATTTCTAGTAGGTGTTTTGTACCACCATGCTAGTCATTTGCAGCATGAGAAAGTAATATTTGATGCTTAAATGTCCCACTTCTGTTGTATGCAAATGATGTATACATCTAAATGAGAAAGAGGCCTAGCTGATAGCTCGGCTCCTTGAATTACTGCTGAGATACCTGCACAAATGCTATACCTATAGCATGTTGTTGTGGTTTCAGCCCAGCCCATAACAAAGGACCACGCAGCCGCTTGCTCGCTCCTCCTGCCTCCCTCCGGTGGGATGGGGAGGAGAATCAGAAAGGAGAAAAGAAAAAAAAAAAAAAGGAACCTCGAGGGTTGAGATAAGGACAGTTCACTTGGACAACACAGAAAGAGAAGTTACAACAACAACAACGGTACGAATAAAAGAATATACAAAACGAGTGATGCACAATGCAGCTGCTCACCACCCGGAACCCGACACTCTGCCACTTCCCCCACCGAAAGCCAAGTGAGAGAGGACCCCCCCAGCCCGCTCCCCAGTTATATACTGAGCATGATGTCGCATGGTATGGAATAGCTCCTCGGCTAGATCAGGTCAGCTGTCCCAGCTGTGCCCCCTCCCAGGTTCCTGTGAAAATTAACTCTATCCCAGCTGAACCCAGGACACGTGATGAGAAAAGTGAATTTGTTGTCTCATAAACGTTATCAATTATTTTGCTGAAAAAAAGTTTAAATTCTTACTGATGGGTCTTCCATTCGCCTTTGGTACTCTTGCTTCTTCAGGTGTCTGGCTTGGTGGTTGGATTCCAGTCACTATAAATATTTCTGGGTTATCCACCTCCTAAATGTGCAGATCAGAACTGCTGGAATGCTTGTCACTCCATAAACTCCATACTCTTTTAAGAGTTGATTCCTGGCCTTTCTCTTGTCACTTTTACCAGATCTAGTTTTGAACCTTTTTTTTTCCTCTCAATCTGTCGAATACAGTTTTCTGGTCTATGCAAATTTTGAAGTGGTTTTGGAGTTCAAAGGCACTTCATTTGCAGGAGGACTGCGTCAGGGTTTGTGGAACATCTGTTCCTTAACGCCAGACTGGACACCAGATTGGCATCCAAAAATTTTAGGCACGTGTCTGAATCCTGATATGGTTTTTTTTTCCTTCCTATTTTTCCATAGGTATTGTAATCCTTTCCTCATATATTTATTGCCACGTTATCAATGTCTTGTGTTCTCATACTCGGCGTTGTTAAAGGACAAATCCTGAGGTTTTTTCAGATATGCTGTAGCATGTATCCTCATCACCAATACTAAATGGCAGCTAACTTTTTCCCATTTAATTTCTGTGATGTCAGGAAAACATACTGGAGTAAGTTTGATGGAATGCTGTGAAAATGGTTAAGGAATTGGAGTGTCTGTCAAAGGGGGAAAGGCCAAGAGAGCTGGGATTGTTTAGTGTCAAAAAGAAAAGGCTTGAGGGGGGATCTTCTCAATCTGTATAAATATGTGGTGGAATGGAGTGAAAAAAAACAGAGCCAGGCTCTCCTCAGTGATATCCAGTGACAGGACAAGAGGCAATGCGCACAAATTGAAATAAAGAAATTCCATTTGAATATTAAAAAAAGCAAATAACCTTGTTTACTAAAGGATCAGTCAAATACTGGAACGTGTTGCCCAGAGGAGCTGTGGAGTCTCCAGCCTTTGAAACCCAAGTGGGATGTGGTCCTGGGTAGCTGCAGTAGCTGACCCTGTCCTGAGCAGGGGGTTGGACTAGATGATCTCCAGAGGCTCCTTCCAAACTCAACTATTCTGTCATTCTTGGATTGTCCAGTGTTGACCAAAGCTGGTCATGGATTTAATTTTCTTGAGCCACCTTCTAATTTTGCTTGGGATCTGTCAATCTCAGACTAATTGCAGAAGATTACTCACAGTGGCAGGTTACCTGATCCTTCCTGAGATTTTGATATGCAGACAGGATTTTATTCACCAGCTTTGTGAGACACAGGAAAAGGGCTACTCTCTGGTACCAGTTTAATATTTGGGTTGTAGAGTACAGCTAGTGCTCTCCGAAGTTATTCCGTATTTCACATTCACATGAATTCACATGTTCTCCATCTTCAGATCTGAAATGACTGCCTCAGACTTACCTATGATGTTTAAATCAGTCTGGTAAAAGAAAAACATGTAAAAGCACAATTCAGAGAAGATGTGCCAAAGTAAAATGAAGAGCCACATGCTGGAAGTTAGGAAGGGGCCCTAATGTTACCTTTGGTTTTAAAATATCCTTGTAAAGGGCAAGATGTGGAAACGTCTATCTGAAAATTTAGAAGGTATCACGGGACCTGACAGTGTGATGATGCTGGGTTTAGTCCTATTCTGTCATGATTTTTAGCAAGCATGCGCAAAACCCCTGAGCAGCAGTGTGCTGCAGTGCCATTGATGCGCTGACAACAGCTCCATCTCCTTACTGTCAGGCCTCTGTAGAACCTTTTTGTTGCTCTCCCAATGCCTTTCAGAAAAAGGGACTTGAATAAAAGCTGGCTGATATGAGCTCAGTCCAGAGAAAATGGAGATGGTGCAGGTGTGCACTGAGAAGCACCTTAGCAGCTTTACAAAATGAAAGCATTGCTTTAGCACCCTCTAGCATCCCCTTAGTTACCTCCCTCTTTTGTTTGGCTGTCCTTCATCCTGTCCTTTGGCTAGAAAAGCTGTTCCCAGACTTTTTGTTTGGTTTTCTTGTGTGTGGATCGTTATGAAGCAGAAGGCAGAAGTGGAGGCTGGAGCAAAGTCCATGCCATGCGATACACCTTTTGTGCCAGGTCGAGTGGCTAGAAAGCGGCAGCAGTGGAACTTCTGAGAACGATTTTGTGCCTGGGATCAAGTGTGACCACTGACTGTATGCTAGTTTTAGGATTTTGTTTGAGATCAAAGGGGTCCTGTCCAGGCACAGGGTGGAATAGATTTCATTATTTTTCTTCTGCTTTTACCTGTATGAATCCACAGCTTCCCCAGACAGCATTCTTTCCAGCCAGCTCCAGAGCACATGAAGAATCTTATGTATTTCATGCATCAGAGGGAGCCAAGCAATAAAATTGCTCTCTTATCTTCCAGCCAGTGGACAAGAGACAGGCTTTGGTTCGGCAAGCATCTGTTGTTAACATGGAAAACTTCAAAAGGCAATATGCTAGAAGGCGATGGAAGGTATGACAGCGAGCCTTTAATCCGTCTCATATCAGGCTTCCCAAGCCTGATGGGGTCAGAGGGCAAGACAGAGCTGGAATGTAAAATTTTAATACACAGTAGATAAATGAAATGTGTTTGGATATGTCTGCACTGCACATGTGTGGTCAAATTCTCATTATTCCTTCTCTCCACAGCTTTCTTACCGTATTGTGTCATTGTGCAACCACTTATCTCGTTCGCTGGTGAAAAAGGTCCTAATACAAGAAGAAAGTTTGGTAGGTACATTTCTCAAATGGGCAGAAGAGAAGGACCAGTTTTACTGTGCAGTGATTTTTTGCTGTCCTTATATGGATGCACAGCCCAACAGGATGGCAATGGTTTTGAGTGGGAAACCAGATTGGACAGTGGCATCCCTTCTGTGTCTTTAATGCTGCTGTAAGTTGTGCTACTGTGACAGAAATGTTGGGCAAGGAGAGATGGGGACTCTATAAACCCTTTAGGTGCTAGCCATGTTTATTTTGTAAAGGAGCAGCATGGAGGCTGCAGGTTATGTTTGGATAGCATAGCAGTGACCGTTGCTGTCTGACTGAGAAGTGAGCAGTTGCGGAGAGAGTCTTCACTGCTGCTCTTGTGCCTAGCTGTGTGACGGAGGGTGGGGGACCCCTGCAGTGCATATGACCTTCTGGAATGAAACTCTGTGAGATTTTTGTTAGCTCTAATTTTCTCCATAGATGATACAGTAATAATGTTAGAACATCATGTTTAGGAGCGTGGTATCTCATTTGTGTGGTTATCTCATTTACGTGACTGAAACATTTTGGCCTCTCTATTTCAGAGAAACTGTGAAAGTGACAGTGAGGATCTTTCACAAAGAAAAGCCACTCATCAGAGGAGAAGCAGCATATCATAATGTAATGAGAATTCCATGGGCAGGAGACAGAGGAAACTTTCATCCTTGCTGAAAAAAACCAGCCCTGACAGCAGACCTTGACTTCTTGTCTGAATCCTGGGTATGATGCTTCTCACTTCTCAAACTACACCAACAGCTGGATGATGTTATTAAATGCCTACTAAGCATTTTAGAAAGCTGGGGATCCAGATTCCCAGGGAATACCGCAGCACAAGCACCAACTGGAGTGCTTTTATATGGTGACCATTTCAGTGATACTTCAATCTATTTGTGGTATCAACTGCACTCAGGATGTAGGGTTTCTACTGATACTCTTTTACTGCAGAATAATTCACATTCCGCACAATGATTAAGACTGTGCATTATTATTTCAGTCAGGGAAATTGTTACTGAGTCTTAAGGAAAATTCTTAATACAATTTTTATATTTGTTAATAGCATAAATATTTGATGGTAGATATCTGACAGGTTTTGTTAGCTGTGTGCACTACTCTGTTATTGCTGTCATTGAAGAGAAAATCATAGTGCCATTTTACATATCATAACCTTGATTTCGTGAACCTAGCAGTAAATGGTTCTGTACTGCAGTAAGAATTGCACTCTGGCCGTCGTCTCTGACTGAATACTAACACAACTGCCACTGTCAATCTCAGTACAACTGATTCTGGCCACTGAGAGGATGAGATAGGCCAGAGCAATTTTTGGATTAAAAAGAGAAAAAATTCTGTAGTGACTTACATGCACTCAAATACAACGTTTTTACAGAATGATGGTAGGATGCCTCACCAAAACAGGGCACTTAAGAAACCACAGTATATGAAGAAATAGTCTTTATTAAACTTTGTTATTGTTTTAATTTATTGTCGGCAAATTGGAGATTCATTAACACCTATTTGTATAGGTGTTGTTTACATGTAACCCGAACTGCAAACAAACATCTGCGTTCTATTCCGGGGCTTGTATCCAAAATTGAGGAAGTAAGCACTTTGGTATTGATGTAACGTCTTTGTGCTAGGAAGTTGCATCATCTTAACTGTATTAGTTTCTAAGCCAGTATTGTTCAGTTGGTACCAAAAAATGTGCATAGACCAGGTTATTTTTTCATTGAATATATTAGCTGTTAGAAGTTCATATTTATTTTCCCATTTAATAAATTAAAAATCAGAAAGCAAGCCTATGGAAACAACTATAGATGGACAAGGAAACTGGTTTTGTTTGGCTTTATGGTTGTCACTTCTAGGCTGAGGTTTTAGACCTGAAGGTGTGAACTGGTATTGAAAACTTGTATTGGGTTAATTTTCCCTGGTTTCCAGTTTCTATGAAAGAAATAAAAATATGCTACTTTTATTTGTAGCTTTGTATCCTTGCTTAGGCAGAGACTAAAATGCAGTTGATGAGAAAGTATTTCTATGAAAGGAAGGAAATGTGCAAGGAGCATTGGAGAAGAAAGGCAGAAAGTAGGATTTGAGGGAAGAAACAAAATTAAGGAAGTGGGAGGAGGGGGGGAAGCAGTGGAGAGGAACGAGTATGAGGGGGACATGTAGGGAGTGGAGGTGAATCTGGACTGGGAAGGTTGAAGGAAGGGAAAGAGAATGTAGGTGTAGGAATTGTGGAAGCAGAAGAATGAATGTTTCGGCAAATATGGGACTGCATTTTGATACTATTTATTTAATTTCCTTTTATTTCATGTCTTGTGCTGCCATAGCCTGTGACATATGCCTGGTCAAGGGATGAGGAGCAGCGCATGGGCTTCTCTTCGCATTCAGTTAAAAGGTGCATTTCTGAGCTTTCTGTGTAATTTTTGAGGCAGAATCCTCAAAAAGTGCTGTAGTAAGGTATATATTAAGAGGGACCAGTAATGGGAAAAACTGTTGTTTCACTGTCTGGAGGGAGTCTTTCATAAATAGAGCACTAAAAATATATATTTGGATAAAAAGCTGCGCAGCTTACCTACCAAATTTTGCTTCCTGCTTTCCCTGTCCCATGCGTTACCATTAGTTTATTCCCTGGGCTAAGGAAAACCAAATAAACTCTGAGCCAGTGGTATTTTTCTGAATTCCTGGAGTTTCAAAACACCTTCAAATTGGAGATTGTGGGATATGTACATAAATCGCACTTGTGAAAATTAAGCCCTGGTTAAAATAGCTGTTAGGTTGTTGCATCAGAATTGTGCTCTCGTGGAGATGAGGTAATTCTTTTTATGTTAAATCGTAGCAACTATTGAGCAAGATGGGATGCAGTAAAAAGGCAGACAGAGGAGTGCAAGGCAGCGTGAAGCCGTAAGCTCCAGCTTATTAATTCTACATTAATAAAAGATGTAAGGTGGTGTTTTAACAAAGACATTACAGACAGCTCATGGTGTTTGGTCTTCAGTCATCTTTTTGCCCAGGTCAGCTAAGGACAGGAGTGCTGGCTTAGTCACAGGAGAGCAGCAGGGCTGGCCTTTTTCTACGGCGCTCAGTCATTCGTAGCCTCACGTGGCTCCCAAGTGCTGTGGCATTAATTGCACGGAAACCACAACAAGCAGCACTCTGTCAAGCCAAACTATTCTCTCGACTGTTCCAGATAGGATTGCGCTGTGAGTGTATAATCTCTTGTTCTCAGGACTAATGTTTGTGATTTATTAGGAAGTTTTACTGTGTTTTTCCAAATGTGATGGTCTCTCTATTTATCACCCTATCTACTCCACCAAGGTAGAAATTCAGCCCCAATTTCAGGGAGGCATAGTCCGGTTAAACTCCGTTTACAGCACTGGAGGACACCTTCCTCAGTGCAGGGCTTAGTTTCATTCCTTACCATTGGTGGTTTTTGAGCAACAACCTAGAGGTTCCTTTTTTTTAAGGGAAAAAAAAAAAAAGCATTGAAGGGAAGGGGGGTGGTGGGAGGGGAGATGTAGTACACTTCAATAAAATAATTTATGTTACAGAATTTACTTTGGAGGGGGAGAAAAATTGATTTTTCTGTGTATTATTTTGGAGCAGTAAGGAACCTGGAGATAAGTGGTAAGCCTGAAAAAAGCAAGTATTTTTTATTAAAATAAGACTATTTTTATTGCTTTTTTTAGTGGTGATGTTTTAAAATCTGTGTGCCTATATTTTTATTAAGAGAAATACCGTTTTTTATGCACCTGGAAATAGCACAGACTGTCAAAAATAACAAATCTATGTTACCCTGATCTGCTAATAAAATTTTGCAAAGCGGGACGAGTGCCTTTCTTTCTTTCCACACAAGCTGGTGCACGGGTCTGAGGCAGGTAAGGGGGGGGTGTCTGCCGTGGTGCTTTGGTTTGCGTCTCCGCAAAGGTCGGTCCCTCCGTCGCCACTCGGAAACTGGGCACGTGTGGGCGCCTCCCCCGCCGGCTCCCGCTCCCCTCACGGCTGCCCCGGCCCCGGGCAGAAGCGGGGAGCTGCTCCGGGGAAGCAGGTACGCGGATTAACCCCCACCGGCTGGGTTGGGCAGCTGAGGAGAGAGAGGAGGAGGGCTCCCTGCCGGGGACACAGCGCGGGGGTCGGGGATGAGCGGGGCTTGGAGCCGCAGAGTTTCAGCCGCTGAGGAGAAAATGGAAGCGCTGCCGTGAGGGGCCGCCCTCGTACCGGGCCCGGGCCCCGCGGAAGAGAGGGGAGGTGGGTCGGGCCAGTGGTGCCGAGGCCCCCCCGGAGCAGCCGTTACCGTTATTGCCCTCACCTGTGGGACACCCCGCGGGGAGCTGGAGCTGGTGGCGAGCGCAGGCGGCTTGGGTTAGGGGTAAGGGTGGGCTCCCGGAGAACGCTGATCAAAATGGCAGTTTCAGGAGGACCGTTGCGTTGTTGCGGGGGACTGCAGAGGAGCCGTCACCTTAGCACCAGGTAGCCTTTTAGCTGGAGCAGGTTTGCTGTTAGCCACATGCTGAAGGAAGAGGGAGGGCTTGCTGGACCGCCATGGACCGCGCTTCCTCTTCAGGATCGAGGTCCCTACACCGCACCCCTGTGTCCCACAGCCTCAGGGAGTGAGGTAAGCCCAGCTCCTGACCCTAGAAGCTCTGTGCGCTGTTTCTGGTGTTAGGTCTGGTTTGTGCCATCTGACTCCGTTTACTGTGCATCTGGTGGCTTTTTTAATAAGTTTTGTTCCTGTCTACATCTGTATGTAGATCAGGGAAGCTGTATGGGGCAGGGATAAAAAAAAAAGGTATGTATTTAATAGTGTTCAGGTGAGAATTGAAGAGGACTCAGAGGCATTTCTTTTACCTCTCTCTTTTCCATATGGTCACTCTGAATTGGGTGATACTCTTTGTATTTTTCACTTAAATGTTTACTTTGTCTTCACATAAACCTCAAACTTGCTATCAACTTCAGTGCTTGAGTGGTGGGTAGTATGTTATTTTCAGCATGTGTGTTTCAGTGAGAGGACTTAAAAGCAGTGGTGGGCCAGATGTACCTTACTGTTGGGCAAGGACAGGGCACCATCACCTGGAGACAGTCATGAGCCTGACAAAGTGATATTACAGCAGGCCTTATCCAGCTGGGGCAGGAGGAACCAGAGTGCTTGTGGGGGAGTAACCAGAGCTGTGCCCTAGCTGGGGTGACCAGGTGTGTTGCCAAGGCTCAGGGGCAGAAGTTTGGTCTGGAGGCAGACCTTGTGATGAGCTGAGAACATAAAAGTTTCAGATGGGCAAGAAATCATGGCCTTCATCAGAGTGAGTGACTTTGCTGAGAGAAGGGTGGTTTGAGGAAAAGTCACGGGGAGCGCCGAGGAGGTGGAGTATGGGCTTTGGTTGTGTGACAAGATAGGAAGGAATGGCTGACCTGGTTGTAGGCCTGTGTGTGGTGTTTGCATGGGAAGCCTGTGACTGTGCCCTATGCACAGCATACCCCGTGTCTGGAACATGAGGCTATTGGGTTATCCAGAGGCCTAATAGTATGGACCTACCTGCAGCTCTGCATGCCAGAGACTTGGCTTCTCAGGTTTCCCCTCACAATGTCATTGCTGGTGTAGTTTGCTGTTATTTTTGAGGGGTTAGGTGAAGAGACTGTCACTGAGCATTAGCTTTTTGTAGCAGTTTGCTACAATGCGTGACCATCCATCTCGGAGGTGTAGCATCTTCCTGTCCTACTTGGGGCTGTGCTCAGTCACAGGTCTTTTTAGGGTGGGAGGTATCTGCTCAACCAAATCAGGTAAGAAAAATTGTAGCACATCTATAGTTCCTAAAATACTTTTTTTTCCCTGAGGATGAGCCTCATGAGCTGCATAAGACGCTTTGTTAAAAATGATTGTTGGAGGTATCCTGTAGTAGTGTGTGTAAATTGTCTTACTATAACAATTACTTGGAAAAAAGCTTCTAAGTAATTCAGCTGCCTTTTAAATTTTTTAATTCTGTCTACCTAAAATATGTTGCAATGTATTGGTATGAAATTTGAATTTCATTAGACTTATTGTTTTGAAACATGGAAAAGCCTTTCTAATATTTAGCTTAGAGCCTCTCATCCAGTTGACAAAGGACAGGAAATGCTAAATAAAGGGTAGTCCTAGTCATGCAATTCAAGTAACAGAAAACCATGTAAGGATGGAGTTTTGGTCTTGGTGTTGAGCCTTAATCTTGTCTCAGCTCCTGCTGGGCCTTTGAAAGCTGCAGCACATAAAGTTAAGTCCTCAAAAGTCTGCTACAAGCAAACTCTGATTTTGAAATGTGAATGACTCAAAGTCCATGATCATGAAAAGTTGGGAATATGTAATGCTACTCTGTCATCTAGAGTATTCCATTTCCCCACATCTGCACCTGGGTCAAAGCAAGAAGAAAGGCTTTTCTCAGTCTGGCACAGGAGTACTCTGTAAGCTAGTGGTAGCAGAAGTCAATATTTAAATGTGCAGTGTCCCCTGCACAGCATGTATCTGTGCCTGTGTTTGTACTGTTATGAGGCAAATCAATGAATTAAGAGAGTCCAGATCCTTTCTTGGTGTTTGGTTATTCTGCTGGGAAGAAATCATACAGGAGTCTGTAGAATATCTGGAAAGATATAAAGCAGGCAGATGTGTAACTGGAGTAGATAGAGAGCCAGTTGCTGGCAACAGATCACTTACCAACAATGGTCTGTCATGCCAGGGTCCAGAAGTAGACCCTGGTATTTAGCAGACTGTGACTGGGGCCCAGGGGTGTGCTGTTATACAAATACTGGCCTAAATTTATTTGTGATTCATTTTTTTTATCTTAAAGGCTGAATTCATAGAGCTATTCCATTTGACGTGCATGATGTTGGAAGAGAGATATTATACAGGAGAACATACAATTTCTGAAGTTATTCGAGCAAAATCACTATAATTCCATTGTAAATGGGACCATGGTAAATGAAATGATCAATTAGCAGGGCAAGCTGTATAAAATGATTTAGATCTCTAGTTTTGGGCTTTCTAGAGCATGTAAGGCAGTTTATGATTTTCTTGTTGAGTGTATCCTGGTGTTACTTATAGAGAGATAAGAATAGACATGCATGTGGAGCTACAAGTACCTTGGCTTTTGCCATAGCTGATAGATAAAACTTTTTTTCAGACCACAGTCAGAGGTACCTGGGTAATGCTGCTTACAGGAGGTGGATCTGTGTTTTCTGTATGTAGAGATGTCTCATGGTTGCATGCAGTGAGGTTGAACCAGATGTATTCTTCAGCTTCTGTTCTCTGGAGCAGTAACTGCTTGTTTCCTTCATGTAGTTTCTCTTCCTAGTTAGCTAACATCTACATTGCAGAACTGATTTCCTGGGTCTCAATGCTCAGAATCAGTTGATGTAACCTTCTTTTGTTTTGAAAGCTGAGGCCATTTAGCCTGCAATGGTATGTGCTTTCAATGCATTTTAAGCTAAAATACATAAATAGTTCTTGTGGCTTGTGGCTACCAGAATTCTCACCTTTTCACAGCTGAGAGCCCTAATCGCTGGGGTAGAGAACAATGTTCACTCTCTTTGGTCTGAGCAACCTCTTAGTCCTGTATGTGATATAGAAGCAGCAGCACCTCTTGTAACTGTGTTGAACGAAAGGCTTGACCTTCCCCACAGGAGAAGTTTGGTGCCTGATTATAAGGGACTGTTCAGGGCTGCCTCCAAACAGAGGTAGACACTTTCCCACAGTCCAGTACAGCACCGAAGGAGAGGAGCCTTGAAGAAGAGTGAGGTTTCAGATAGGTTGTTTGGGGTTTTTTCTTAACCTCTCCTTGTCTTTCTGGGGTAATTCCACATTCATCTCACTGCTTCTGGGAATGCCTAACTTTCTTCAGGTAATACAGATATAGAGTATAGGTGCTTTCTGCCAGCTCCATGTGGAGGGTGGGAGTCTTAAGTGCCTACTAGGTAATGACTAAAGGGCTTACCCAGCCCTGATCATTCTTCTGGTTTTTTGTGGCAAAGCAGAGACTTGTGGCTGGTCTAAATGCCATGCTACAGCCTGTTCTTTTAAATACGGAACTGTATTGCTAGGAGGGTTTGTCTTTGCCCTTTAGCAGAGGAGAGAATGATTGGGAGAGGAAGGAGTTTGTTTTCCTTCATGCTTGCTTATTCTTGATACAAACTGTTAATGTAAAAGTGATCCCAGAGCCTCAGTTGACAGCTACTGCCATGGTAGCCTCATTTCAGACTGGAGCCCTCTTAGGAAAGTGGTGTCAGGTAGAATCCTCTTTTAATCTTTGCTTTTTCTCTTTGGCTAATAAGTGTGACCTTCTTTACAAGTCCTAGCATTTGAACGGGGCGGGGTGTGTGTGTGTGCAGTAGTAATTTATCATTATCCTGTGAGTCATTTAGGGCCCATTAAGAATTAGGAAAATTTTTTTTTATCATGTTTAGAATGATTTGAAACCTATGATAAGGTGCTGAAAAGCAGTTGAAACACCCCTTTCCCTCAGTTCCCCCCTTTCCTTCTTTTTTTTTTTTAATGGTGCTGAAAAGCATTCAGTGTCTTTCAGGAATGACACCTCCAGCTGTTTAGCTCAACCTGGTGTATTAGGTCACTGCACTTAGTACCTAAGATATTTTAGTTCAAAAACTACACCTTCACCTTGAACCACGCTACAGGGATTTCAAGATTATTCTTAAATGTCTGTTTCATGGGTTTTTAATGCACTTCAGAGGGTGGGCAGTTTGTTGGGTATGCTAATTAAGTAACTGTAGAGTTGCACCAAGGGTTTTGAACATTAGCACATCTCAAAGTTGCTGTTTTGTTTTAGTGGAAGAGTTCTCACAGCCACCCAAACATGGGTGGGATGCACCTGAGGTGACACAGACTGCATACCATAGCACAGACTAAGTGCTGGAGATAGCTTTATCAACAAGGTTGATCTGTTCAGAAGGAAAATGTGCCAGCTTATGCTTTTCATAAAATAGTGTGGAAAAAAGTGATGCAGTTTTCATGGAAATGAAAAGTTTGGTTTTGCAGCGTAAGTGCCAAGGAGACAGAAAACTGAAGTTCAGTGGATATGTTCTACTTAGGAATATATTACTACAGGATGGTTTGGGGCAGATGGGACAGGGGAGGCAGGGCCTGAATCGCTTGAGAAACAGCAGTGACCTTCTGTAAGAATATCTGGAAGGAAAAGACCCCTGAACAAAATCTCTAGGGAACAGAATGAAGATAAACATGTTAGTACACTTCTCTAAATTATCAAACTGGAAGTTTGTTTTCAAGACCATGTGGGTTCCTTTCTTACTGTCTTGCTTTTGAAGTTCTTGCTCTCTTCCTCCCACTGAAGCTTTCTTGCCTCCTTCTCCCCACCTGAAACTGTACTTCCACTCAGATTCTTCATTTCAAGGAGCACTGGCTGTTTATTTCTTTAAAAAGTCAAACTGGGAGAATTCCAGATGTTCGTTCTCTTTGTTTTGAAAATTGTTTCAAGAGGCTACAGACTGTTACAAATGTGACTGAGAATTTTTTTCCATTAATGATGATGTATGTAACATTTATTCTGTTTAATGGCTTTGGCTCCGCTGAGTGAAGCAAATCCTAATGGACTGTTCAGATGGGTTCCACTTTTGAGAAGTTCAGGTAACAAAGTTACATGGGCCAAAGAAACGGGGGGTAATACAGGCTGTTTCACCACTGGATGTCACGCTTAGCCTGCCTGTCTCAGTTTAGAACTGTCTGTGCAAATAATTTGTGTCCTGTGTTAAAGGTAGACCAAGCAGGGTGTACTCATACCACTGAATCTATTTGCTGCGAGAAAACTATCCTAATAAAAAAGAGGGCAATAAAACTCTTTTCTGACAACTTCAACCTGAAATAAAAACAAAATGATACCTGAATGTAACAAAAACGGCAATGCTGCCTGTGAGTTTGGGACGTGACTTTCAGCACCTTTTGGACAGGCAGTGCATGCTCTTCATGACAAAATCTGCACTGGAAATCTGTCATGCTTGAGCTTCAAGCAATTTCTGTAATTAATGTTAATTAAAATACTTATGACCTGCTGTGATCTGAAGTGTCTGTCTCCCTTTGTCAGCTGTTGTTACTGCTCATGTATAAGGGGATGCTTGATCTTTAATAAACTTTGCAGCACATGATCTGCAGGAACTTTCAAAGACCCTGGGAAGAACAGTGTTCATCTGGGAGGCACAGATCAGCACTCCAGGCCCAGCAGGTGCATTTTAGAAAGGCAGCTGACTGACCTGTCCTTAATAGTGTTTTTGCTGACATTGGAGCTTCTTAGAAAACATGCATAAAATCAGAGGGCTGAGTTCTAGGGGTTGCTGACAGCTCTTCAGGAGTTGCTGTATATATCTCAGGTAAGTGGTTCATTGCATACAGCTGAAGCCACTTTATGCCTTTGGTTTGAGTGATGCTTATTAGGGAGGCAGCTTTCTTGCCCCCTAAAAGGATATATAATGGACAGTGCATTTAAGGGGAAGCAGCTGACAATGTATTACATGGCAGATAGATGTTCTTCTGAGGCTGTGGTGGATGTAATGATTCCTTCTCCTGTTGCCACTTCTGTAAAATGTAGCCTGGAGGTAACACTAAGTGATAAAACTCCTGTCACTCCAAATGGCATTGTCCTCTGACAGGAGGCCTCCAGCTATGGGGCTTTCAGTTCAACCAGATAACAGGACTGACTGTCTTTGAGGGAATCCTTCAGGCTCCAGAAGGGTGGCTGAAGGCAGATGCTTGCTGAACAGTCCCCAGCAGGGTTTGGGCTATGTTCCTGCTTCTGCAAGTGCAGAGAAAGCTGCATGCAGATATCAGGGAACATCTGTGAAAAGAAGTAGATTCTCTTTCTAGTGGAAGAATTGGTGAAAAACCTTCCACTGAGGCCGTGGCAGGCAAACTTTCCTCAAAAAAAGGCTGTGTTATATGGGACCAAAAAGCACCTCGCAAAACACGTAGTCTAATATCTTTGTTCATGTCTCCTACTTGAGTATAAAATGAGCTTAGTGAGGCTTTCTTGGAAAGCTGATAGAACACATGGCCCTAAATGACTGTAAATCAATCTGATTCCATTCACTCCATTGCTCATGAGTAATACAGAAGGTACCAGCTCAAGTAAATACCTCTCGCATGGCTTGTTATACTATTAGTACTATAGTATTATATACTATAGTTATACTATTTAGTACTATACCTGTACTAAAACCTGATAGTGGGTTGTAAGATGCACTTTCTCTTATTGAATCTCAGCACCGGAATTTAAGACCAATAAGGCAGTTAACAAATTTGTAATTTTGTTATTTTTGTTGGGGAGTTTAATTAAGCAATTGTATAGTAAGTATTATTAAGAGGTAGCTAAAATGTTCTTTTTCTTGGCCTCATGTAGTATCAGTGTCTTTTCTCAGACTACTTTGAAACTAATTAAGCCTACCCAAGATGATGTGCAGTAATTAAGAAAAATATAGGCCACATAGGCACATATGGCTTGGGGCCATAGCATGCCAAATGACAGAAGACATGCAGTATATAGTCATTCTGGGACTGTGCTGAGGAAACAGCACCTGGTGAAAATAAGTTAAGATTGACAAAAGTAACTGCTTTGTACAGTAAAACTTGGGTCCAGGGAAAGCAGGCATTCTGATGTGACTGTACCCAGTATTCTGGATGTGGATAGGGAGTTGTTTCTGACCTGACAAGTATGTGAGAATCAGGAGTGATTTGTTCTGATTTCAGAGCAATTTCTTATAAAAGTTGATGAGTGTGGTCATATAGAAATGGTCTGAGTAAGTGATTAGTGGTAATGAAAAAAAATATGGTGTGATAAAAAAATCTGTCTTTCATTAGAGAATAAGACTGGATCTCAAAGCCTTTGATCATGAAAAACAACAAACCTATATTGGGATATTGGGATGCAGTAAGGCCTAGTTCATTTAGACATGATTGTGAAACCCTTTTTAGAAATATGCTATGAATTTCAGTTTTAGAAAGCCTGTTCTAGCAGTTTCTTTGGTAGTGAAAAGTTTGGCTTCTGATGTAATAAAATTTCTAAACTTGGTAGATTCTTCATTCTCTACAATTGTTTTCTCTGTACTTAGAAACACTGAACAGGACTGTAAAGCAACAAAGCCAAGGCTCTTGAGGTAATTAAGTGAATGCTGGCCAGCCAGCAGGATGGGAATGCGTTTTTGATATTTCTGAATTTGAATGGGCTTTCAGCTTGTTGGAACATGTTTGGGGTTTGGGTTTTTTGTTTGTTTGTTTTTCTTTGATAAGGGTACAAGGCAGAAAACCCTGAGGTGGTTAACTGTGTACAGCTGAAATCAATGTCATAGCTTTAAGTCAGTACGTTGTTTCCTTTTAGGTTTGGTCATTTTTTTTTCCCCACCACCAAGTCTGGTAAAACTACCTAGCCCACAGTATACTTTGTATCACTTAGAGCTGGGGGGATGCCAAGTATTTTCTATAACTTGGGTTCATACAACAAATGTCAGCAAATAAATAGAGAATTAACTTGTGACTACCCTATACACCTTGACACAGTTGCTTTCTTTGTGCAGAATGGGAGTAAGTCCTTCTAGACTAGAATTCTCTCTTTGTGCTGATAGTGTTTTGCAGCTGTGCAGCATGCACTTTACACATTTTTTAAGGATTGCATAAAAATTAAGTCAGTGGGAAATTAAGTCTGTTACAGATCAGCATATAGAAGAAGGATAATGGTCTGACTCAGACTTATTAAAGGGTTGTTATCGGAGGCTTCATACTACTACAACTCAAGGTATTTGGATACAGTAAAAGTCTTCACCTGTAAGAAGATGCATACCTTTTTAGTGGTCTACTTGCTTAGACTTGTGTATTTGTAATGCATGACAAAAAAAGTGCGTTTTAGCCTTATATTATGCACAATATTAGAAGAGGTGTTCATTGTGAATTGTTCACACATATCATAAGTGAGTTCTAATTTCCTCAAGGTGTCTAGTTGAGAAGGTTTTTGTTTGGGACACTTGTTTCTGAATTCTTAAAATAATTTGTACTGTAGTTGTTGCTAACATTAGAAGAAACTTTTCTAAAATTTCAAGCCTCTTAACTGCTTGGGAACCAAAATGTGTAAATTGCTCAGTTTGAAGGAAAAAGTAGTGAAAATAAGATTAGGAGCAATTGGGAGTCGCATACTGTGTATGCATACGTGCTCATTTTGTTACAGTGCATGTTAAATTATCTGTTTCTCAGGTGTGACATTGGATTCATGCTTCTGCATGGTCTCTGGACAGATTATGTATTCAACTTTCTCTCGTTCTTCAGAATGTAGAGTAAAACATCTCAGAAAAAATGGAAACTCTGTTTTGAAATTGAGCAAAATTAACTTCCAGCATTCTTATGGGAAGCTTAGAATCAGTTGAAAAGCCAGTTTTCTATATTGAATCAACATTAATGTTCATTTAATATCAAATTAAGATGTTTTATTTGGTAACAAAGGAAAACTAAGAATCTTTAAATGGTCTTTCAACCATATTTTTTTTTCCCCTGGCTTTTAATGCATTTTTATGTTTGTAGCTGCTTTGCTTATCAACTTCCTAGAGAACCAGGGAACAAAAGATTATGTAAAAGTTGTCTAAAAAAAGTTTATGAAAACCCCAAATTTGCAAAAATCAGAAAATTATGAGAAGTTACAAAATATTATGTACTTTTCAAATCAATTTTTGCTATGCAGCAGCTTTTTAATCAAGCTTCCATAGTGTTTATGTACAATAGACTTATCCTGTTCTTAATTGCTATGTACAACTATTGCTAGCCAAAAGAAAGGTAATGTTATTGTCAGTATCGTTCTAACTGGATGAAGATTTTTCTCTCCTTAACAATTTTTCTTTCTAATGACTATTGCACCTTTCATATGCTCTGTTGAAATAGTCTGTTACTTAAACTCTTTTTAGGCATTACAGATCATACCAGATGTGCGGTTTGCACCTGAATGCTAATTCTTAAGTACCTTGGAAGTGACACACCATTTACTTTTGATTTTTGTTCAGTAAAAATGTAAATAGGACTGTGATTTTTTTATTTTTTTGCTAAGGGCAGTTACTTCAGAGTATGTGTACAGCTACAAAATGTTAGTCAAGATCTCTTTTGATCCAAATGCTAAAGATCAGTGGAACAGAGACATAACGTGATAAAAATTTGTCTGGTCTTCCAATGTCTTAGCTAATTAAACCACAAAAGAACCTAGCAAATTTGTTATAGTATTGTTTTTAAAATCTCATAACCATGACAGTAACCATGGTATCTGAGCACCTTCTAGTCATGGACGGCTTTCATAATGGTGTGAAATATTCTTGAAGGACTAGCAAGAAACTGATCAACTTGACTTTTTTTGCCACCTAGGTTCTTGCTCAGAAAAATCACTGACGTTCACAAAAAGACTTAAATTCATGCTTATCTTTAAATGTGGGCTTAGAATCTTAACTACTTACTGAACTGTAACTTCAAGAGAAGTTAAGCATCTGATCACTTTGTAGCCAAGATACAGAACTCACTGCTATGGAAAGCTGCTGGTTATTTGCTAGGTGTTATTTTTGTTCTCTGATTCAGTATCCTAAAATATTAAGTGACATTGTGTGTTTGGAGGTGTCCCATGGTTGAAACAATATAAAGCTGCAGTCCAGATGCCCTATAGCTATTTTGTAAGGATAGCTGTTGGCTGTGGTAGGCTGGCCAGTTTCCCATTTCAGTAATTGCTTTTGGCATCCCTGAGATGTGCCCTGCTGCTTCAATGAGATGCAATGTCTGTCTTTTGTTTCCTGCCCTATATTGTCCTGTAGTCACGCTCCCATGTCACATTTGTATGTGAAACTATTGTGCAGCACAGCCTGATTCCTCATGCTGTAAAAACCATTATTTTCAGATAAAGAAGAACATTTAGAACTGAATTAAAAGCCTAACCTTGAGTTCTCTGAAGGATGGGATGATGCATCTATTCCAGTTGCTCTTCTAAAGGATCTTTGACCTATGCTGCTCTTGTCTCCCCATTTAGATCTAAGCATCCCTGGCCTTCTTTGCAAAGCCTGAAAATCCTTCTCAGCGGCCTGCTTCAAGGGAAGAGCCCTGCTCTGTGCTCTTTCCATTGCTGTAGACTTTCTGCCTGTCTTGCCTCAATTTAGGCATGGCTGTTGATCCTGGGGCATGTTCAAGCAGCTGGGAATGGAATGAGCACTGGTTTGAAGCTTCAAATGTCCCACATCAGTGCCTGGAAAGGTGGACAGGCAGGTACCATCCCTCCTGCCCTCCCTGTTATTTCACTATTTTTTTGCCTTATTGTCTCCCTGTTCTATGTGCATGATGGCCTAATCTGTTCTCCAGTGCTCAACTCTGGCACAGCTTCATCCCAGTAATTCCCTAATAGGGAGTGGGACCATAAAATAAACCCAAAGGGCTGTGTGAGTGCAAGGGCATGTCCTGGCAGAGGTGTGCTAGGGAGCATCATTAGCAGTTCCCACTGTGTCACAGTGCTTCTGCCCCAAGACTTACCAATAATGGAAAAATAATAATCAGATAATACTCTGCGTTGAAGTATGTATTATGTCAGGGAGTTTTCTCTTTGCCCAGGCCACTGTGACTATATTTCTGCTTCAGACAGGCATGGCATAGGCGAACACTATTTTTCACTATTGATGCTGGTGTATTTATAAAAATTGGTCACTGTAACAGTATCATGTGTTACATGATTCCTGTTTGTACCTTGTCCTTTGAAATCTGGAGGCAAGATCGGGAATGTTTCTTCAGGCTACCATCTATTTCAAGTTACATTCTTCCTTTTTATTAATGCTTTAAAGTCATAGATAGAATTTTTGTGAGGCAGCAGCTGTAGGCTTGTGATTTGTTACTGTGCAGCTGTGTCTGCAGTGATGGTGCTCCTGACATCTAGCAGCAATAGTGATGTAAGAAGAATAGTCTGAGCAGGATTTTCCTCTGTTGGTAACAGCATTCTCAATCCATATGTCCCAAATAGCCTTCCTGCAAAACTGCTGCTGCAAATACTACTTCTGAACTACCTTCCTGTAGTGTTGATTCCTAGTTTTCATAGTAGCATTTCAAGGAGGACACCCTTACATGAAGTGTGCATGATTGAAAATGTCCATATTGCTTTAACTGCCTCGGTGCTTTTGGTTTAGTTGGATCATGCTTGTTGCATCCCTTTTAAACTGTGACCAAGGTAAATGACTATTTTTTTATTATTTTCAATCATTAACTTAAAAAATCATTCTTCCCACAGCACCCGAGCAATCATATTAATTTGTATTGTTTTATTCAACTGCTGCATGAAAGGGTGACATCAGTTTCAGTTTTATTTCCTTTGGTCCTTGGTGTGTGTTTCTTAAGACACCAGTTACATGGAAGACAGAGCTAAGGACATTTATTGGAGTGGCATCTCCAAGTGTTAGAATAGTTTGCTCTCTGTTCTGTACAGTTACACATCCTACAGAAGGCTTGTGAATGAGGGTGGGCACCTTATACTTCAGGCATTGAAAATATTGCAGACCAAGCTACCAAGCTAACTCATTCCTATGCTTCCCCCATCTTCTCTGTTGTACCCAGTTGATGCTGGAGCCTCTCCTCTGCTTGAGGCTAACATTAGCTAGCATTAAATTAGGACACACTGCATTTTCAAGGAGCTGGATCACACAGTGTTTCACTAGATTTCCTCCGTGCTGTGCCTAAACAACAGGCACCCCCTGCCACCAGTGAGTGAAAGGCAGCGGCTGCTGCACTGAGCAGGGCCCACCTGGAATAAAGTGCTTTTGCAGGCTGGCTGGCCTTGCAGTGCAGTGCAGGTGGGCCAGCTCAAATGCTGAAGGCCATGAGGGGAAACTGAACAATGTACTTAAAAAGGGGAGAAAGGGTTGTGGATGAGGGAAGCAGGGGAGTGACACTGAGGAGGAGCTGGGAGAGGTAGGGAAGGGTCACTGTATTGCATAGTGGGGGGAGCAAAGTTTAGAGAGGTGTAGGTGCTAGCAGTGGGTGTGGGCTCATCTGCTGTCCTGAGGCATGTTCCTGGTTGATACCTTCTAATATGATAGGAATTTTTATTTCTATGACACCCCATAGCAACAGAAAATAGATGTCTACTGTCATTCCCACATCACCATGCTGAAACTAACCATCCTGGTAGTTGTCATGTTAGTATGTTTAATTCTGTAGCTTGGACTTTGATCCCAGCACCAGTATTCAACACTGCGTAACCTCTTTCTGAAATACAAATGGGAGAGCACGACCAAAAAGGATCTTAAAGCGTCTGCCCCATTTCAAAGGCTTGCACGTCAGGTATGTAATTGTACATCAGTATGATAAACTCTACATGTGATAGCAGAGAGTATGAACTTACTGAGTGCTTCAGCTGGAAAAGATAACTGACCTAGTGAATTTCTAATCTCACTCAAAAAATGCTCCTTTCAGAATTTTTCTGTCCTTTTTGGTGCTTCCTTCACCCTATTAATGTGTCCTTTCTGTCACTCTGGCTGGTTATTTAAATATGGGGGGAGGGGGGAATCTTTAATCAGTACTATATTATTGTGTTGTCTTTGATTTATCTTCTCCATGCCAGAAACTACTCAATAATAATTTCTGTGATTACTTATGTGCAGCATAAACAGGGCTATATTTAAAAAATTAAGATAAATCTTAAGAGTAATAAAATGAAGCAACCTAACACAGAAAGCTTTTGTAAAAAGCCCAATCAAAATTGCTGCGTCACAACATAATCTAAATGAATTAAATTGCCCTATTAGCTAATTCCTTTAGAAGGAAAAAGGAAAATTATAATTTTGAGTATTGGCTACATTACTGAACCAGTTTAGTTTAACTGAAGGTCATGGATTCTCCCATGCACTTAATCACCTGAATGGATCATTTTTCTTTGTCATTTCCATTGTTTATAGTTGACAAAACACTATACAAGGGATAGACACATTTAAGCTAGGGCAAAACCAGTCTCTTGCTACTAAACTGGAAAAGAGTTTAGTGACATTTTTAGTGAATACAGTGCTGATTAGTTGAAAGAAGAAAAAATAACATACAAATGCAGCTGTTCTGTATTTGCACTACCTTGTTAGCATTTTCCATGGACAAATGACAGGATGTTATAGTTACCTGTCAATTGATGTTGAAGGATGTTTTGAGGCTGTATTCAACCGTTGCAGCTAATTGCATACCTTTATTTTTTTTAAGGACTGAAAAACTTGGAATGAGACCCAGTATTGTATAACTTCCCTAAGACCTTATTTAATTATATCTTGGGCAGCTGGGCAATGCTGGACCTTCATGCAAACTCCAAGGGTTAATTTCTGTCTTTAATAAAACCTCCTTACTGAAGTTTGGAGGGTGCTGCTTCATGTAAAATGTATTCTGTACTTAGTTCATAACACACTGAACTAAACTATTCACAGAGTTAGAGGCTGCTCTTTGCTTGGCACCCAGAAATCAAGAATTGATGAGGTTTCTCTAATATTCGTTTAAATGAAAGTATTTCAGAAATAAGAAAATAGAGAGAGAAATCGGGAAGGTATACAGAAAATTTAAAAGGAGGAAAATTTATTGAAGAATGTCATGGTGTATTAGGGAGTGTCTTGTTCTGTGTGTATCTCAATGGTATTCAAGGCTCTGAAATAGATAGCATAGATTTGAGGTTTTGTTGGGTTTACTGCAAACTGTTGTCTTCTGGTAGAATTTCACACATGGGATTTTGTGAATATTTATGTTATATTTATTATAAAAACTTCTTTTTTTTCACTGACTGATCAAAGCTGCAATTTTAGCCTGCAGAACTAGGCTCTTCTAGTCTGAATGTGAATGACAGTACATCTGGTGATTTAACTGAAAACTGATGTTATACCAGTTTCCTCAAGCATGAGGGCTTGAAAATACCTAAATATTTCTTCAGGTGATACAGCTTAAGGGAAACTTCAAAATGGTGTACTGAACTGTTGGAACAGTGGAGGAACCACAGCTTTAAGAGTGATGTTTTCTAGGGAAATGTCACCTTGTAACAAGTTATGCTGAATATTCGAAGAAAACAGGTTGAAGGGAGAGTTTTGGGTTTTTGCTGAATTCTTGGAATTTGTAAAAAACCAAACAAACAAAAAAAATCACATTCCACACCTGTGAGTTGCTTTATGTACAGAATTTTTATTTGTTAGCAATTTGTTAACATTCCAAGTCCAGAAATAGTGTCCAGAAACTTCAGATGGGGATAACTTGCATCCCATCCTAAATGTGCAAATTACCCAGAGGATGTATTGATGGACTGTTCCTCAGGACACCAGCTTGGTTAAATAGGATGCCCTTTGCAGCCCTTTCTGTGCAATGGGCAGAGCTTCCTATTCATCTAGCCAAAGATTTCTATATAATGGAACTGCTTTTCATTTCAAAGCAAAACTTTCGTCTATTTTGGGCATTTTTTTCTGTTAGAAGAATTACAGGCTTTTGTTAAACAAACAAAAAAAAGACAGCTACTCAAAGTAAGGTGTTGTGCAATAGTTCCGTTTCGTTCCTGGGGAGAGGAGCGAAAGGTTATTAATGCTATTTTCTGTGTGATCATGTAATTAAATTGATTTAGCACTATCTACCTAGAGCTTAAGATAGTACATTTGGAGAAAATTCAAAAGTAAACGTAGGATGGAGTTTTAACTGAATTTGTTGTGTATTTGTCTTGCTCTTTTTTTACTTTGCCCTTTTTTAAAAGTTTTGCTGGCTCCTACCTGTTTTCATAATTTCCCTTGTGAAATCTTTATATTCTTTTTAAATTTTTATTATTGTTTATGGCAACATTTAAAACCAAACATCACACAAAATTAAGAACCTATTCTAGTTATGTTCAGCTTGTATTAAATCAGACCTTTTACCATAGCTGTACTCTTCCGATGGAAGCTGCTGACCTGCGTTGATCAAGTGTGCATTGCTGCAGCTGCTGGTGAGATCTGATACGAGGAGGCTGGCTCTGAAGATAGACTGTGGCTCTGGTTTTAGCACACTGAGTCTGGCCAGTACTTTCTCTGAGATTCCCCTCTGAAATGAGGAGGGGAAATTTGAGAGGGGAATTTTGAGAAATTTGAGAATCCCCCGAGATGAGCAGCTCGTCCCCATGAATTGGAGGAAAAACTGGCATGAGAAATAGTTCTGACTGGACCCTACATATTGTTAAGAAGTATGTGTCTGAAATCTGCCTGGAAGTGGAAGGGGTGGGTAAGGATGGGGGCAAGTGGGCCAGTATGCAGATTGGCCATAAAGCGGCATGTGCGGACGTTTGACCATGGATTGCGTAGGCTGTGTGGGACAGCTGGGCCCTCTGGCCTGCCCGCTCACTGACTGCTGCATGTCCTGGCTGGACTGCTCTGGTGCCCGTGGCTGGGTGCTGTGCTGTACACCTTGCCTCGCCCTCACCTTCAGGGCCTGCATCCCAGCCAGCAGCACCCAGCTGCTGTTCAGGGCCTTTAAGGAGCTTGCAGTTTGGCAAGGAGGAAAAATAGGCAGCTTGAGGGAATTAAAAATAACAGCAAGAAAAACCTGTTCAGTAATCAGCTGAATGCTGGGGGAGGGGTGAGGAGGAAGATCAAATAGAGTGTAGCCAGCTGTATGTTTGCCCCTTAGCACAGCATTTGGGCATGGGGATCGATTATACCAAATCCTGAATGTGTGACTGAGCAAACACTTCTTACAAGAGAAGATACAATTAAAGAAAGAATAAAGTTTCACCATTTACTTGCTATAACCTACTTAAAAATTTTTATGATGGGATTTTATTGGCTTCTTCACTTCTAGTAAAATTGGGCAAAAAAAAAAAAAAAGTCTCAGCCATGAAGTAGCCTGTGTGCAGGAGTTTGCCACAGTGTATTGACTGGCTTCTCACCTCTTCCTCCTTGCTACTTATTCCTCTCTCATAGCCTGGCAGAACACTTCTCTCTGGTCATACCTCAAAAAGTACTATCCATCATGATCAGGTATTGCAATTTAGCATCCTCAGCTAAGTGGACAGAATATGTCTTTCAGAGTATGTGTTCTTCTTTTCCAAGGCACATCCACAGAAAATGGTCCCTTTGGCTTTTCCCATCCCAAACCCATTATTATGAACCACCCAAATGTGCATTTGCTGTACATCCCTAACACACAGAAGACCAGAAACACTTAACCCCAAACCCTCAAAAACACACCTCATTTTTGAGAAGCAATAAACAGGTTCCCAGCTCAATTTCTGATTTTCTCGGCTGGATGATTATTCAGGCTTGAGTTAATTCTTTAATTCAGATGATTCAGGACAAATTGGAAATAGCTGCAGGTAGCTATGTGACTAGTTCCAGAAAACCAGTTGTTTTCCTTTAATATTTAAAAAGTGAACTAATATCTTCAGATTGTGCATGCTAAGGCTTATCTTGACTTCAAATTTTTGCCTGCCTGATTCTATGGCTGAGTGGGGCTTTGGTGTTTTTGAGGGGGGGAGTTTTGTTAATAAGCGCAGTTATAGAGAGAGCCATGTGCCTTTAACCAATCGTGCAAGAACAGAAGATGGAAATAATGTGCCTCTGTATTGATGCCAGTGGCATCCATCCTGGTTGTTTATCAGCATAAGTAGGTTGGGACAGACAGCACAGCTGTATTGGTCTTTTACTAACTTGTTAATTGGCTGAAGTGTTTATTAGTGTTTCACAATATAAATGTTTTAGTTAATCCTTTTTCTAGATGATTTAGGGCTGAATTAGCTATGGCAAAGAGGAAGTGTATGTTGCTTGCTCTGTGATTTTTGTCTGTTGAGTCCAGAACTTCATGGCACATACAGATGCAGATGCCTGTGGGCAGGACGTCTGGGCTTTTGGGTTAAACACTAGTATTGGGTTGTGGAGACTGGAGCTGTATTCCTGGCTCTGCTCTGAGTTATACCCTGAAACGCCATAATAGCTTTGGAAAAGTTGCTTCATCTGTCTAGGCTTCATTTTTTATGTCTCTGAAACGAAGATGTTGATAGTGCTTCATTTTGAAAGTGACCTTTTTATTTCCATGCCTCTTTTGTGAGTGGACACTTTCTTTCCCTAGCAGCAGCGAGGTATTGTAGTGGTAGCAGCCCAAGAAGCTACGTGGGGCAGAAAAAAGTAATGGTTGAACTTTACCAGTCTCTTTCTAAAAAGACCAGTATGAGCAGGGGTTTTCTTGTAAAAGTAGAATATTAGGTAACATGCTGAGCTGGAACACAACTGTGCTAAACATGTTGGGAAGAGATAATTATCCTATTTATACCTTGTGTTTTCCCCATCTAAGGGAAAGATGATTCCTTTTGACAAACATTTTGAGATCGTAAACTGAAAGGTGTGGGAAGGTATTATTTGTGTTGTGGTGCTTGCTGGAAAAAATGAATGCAAGAACAAATGGAATGAGAGGAAACGTGAAAACAATGGGAAGAGAAAAACTGCTTTTAGCCTTACAGAGTAGTCACTGATTCATGAAAGCAGAAGGATAATTCCTCATTGTATAGCTTTCAGACAACAGTTAGAATATTCACTTCCAGTTAAAGACTAGAAAAACATCAATGAACTGATGGAAACCAAAGGAAAAAAAAAAGTTAGGGGACTGGAGGAATAACTAATAGGAAAAGAGGAAAAAAAAAATAGTTTAGTGAACTGGTGAAATGGAGCATGAGCAAGGAAGTGACATAGCTGTCAGAGATGGAAAAGATAATAGAGAAAAATGAATTGCTATTGTAGATCAAGTTCAGAAAGAGGAATTCTGCAATGAAAATAAAGGTGTTTTTTTTTCCCAAAAAAGATCTTTTGGGAAAATCTTTTTTTATCTGAGGGATGTTCTCCTAGAGGAAATGGAAGAAGTCATTATTTGTAAGAAGGCTGAGCAATGAATTAGAATATGCTGTACAGACAAGACGTTTTCCAATATCTTTCAGGCTTCATGAGGCGCAGTTACCTGAGTATTGTGTGTAACCGTGGTCTTTGGATGTTGTTAGTTTTGAGAATAGCTTTACCATTTTTATGCATCTGTATTCTGCAAAGAAAAAATAAAGTGCTTCTTTTCGTAGGCTTAATATTTATTAGTGACTTCTGTAAAATTAATGCTGTATTCTGACTTTAAAAACTAAATGCCTCTTGCTGAAAGAAATCATGCATAGGGGATCTTGCATGGAACAATTATGGTATAGTAACATCTTGCATTTGTGCAAAAAGTTAGAGCAATCTGAAAGCAAGTTATACATCTAACTAGTGGCATTATGCCCATTTCAGAGAGGAATAAAATAGGAAGGGGACTTACTCAAGGTCAGATAGCCTCAATGAAAAAAATGGAAGCTTTTTGCTTAACCAAAGCCATCTAGATAAACTATTTAAGTATTACTTTTTTTCTTCTAATGAAAATGGAGACTGGATCAGTACTGTGCTTATGACTGCATAAACTTTAATTTTAATCTTTATTCCTTAATTTTTTCACCTCTCTAGAATTTCCTTGAAGCAAACCAGAATATTGGTGCTTGCTAGAAACAGCTCAAGTGTGATTTTGCTACAGAGTCCAGTTTCATATGATGCAACTCTTCATAAATATTAACTCGTGAAATACTGTGGCTACTCCTTTTTGGAACAGCAGTGAGTTTACTGTGCATTAAGTTAATGTGTACAGGCACACATCTCTTGCGTACTATATTTGGCAGTCCTCCAGCACATCCCCCTGTGTCCTGCCAAGACTAACCAGTCTGTTTGCTTCTGTTGCTCCAGGGCCATGATAGCTGGATAACCTCTCCACTTTAAATGCAAAGGGACAACTAGTCTCAGTTTGTTTGCATCTGCGTGCTCCAGTAGCAAGCGCAAAGGTGATGTTAGAGCTCGGTGTTGTCTCTTTTCTGTGTTTCCATCCAGGGGTCTTGGTTTGCCTTGCTTATGGAGTAGGAAAGGGGGGGGGGGGGGGGGCAATTGTGACAAGTACTTTTCTTTTCCTAATTGTATTGCTAAAGGGATATGAAGTGGGGACACAACTGCAGGATTGCCCAACAGTGGTTCTTAAAAGAAAGCAGAGGACTAAAACTCACTCCTAAGGTCCTAAAGGTATTGTGAGCAACTGGTAAGAGTACAGCTGGGGGGGTGGCAATCCTATGAATGGTACTTTGACCATTGGTCATTTATTAATTCTTTCTAGTATCTTTATGCATATAATTATGACACAATATTTAAGCTGCACTTTGTCTGTGCACTGGATGCTGTCATATTGAGCTAACGTGAATTACTCATAATTTTGAAGTTCTAATAACCTTCTTGCTACATATGCTCAGAATGTTTTGTATCCATGCATAGATTAGTTTGGAATTAGTCTTGTGTATGAATTTAGTTGTTACTTAGTTGTTCATAGGTAATCCTTTTATTTTCCCCTTTATGTTCTCATTCATCGTCTTCTAGTGCAAACCTGTCCTGTTCCCATGTGTTTGTCTCATTTGTTCTCTGGCATGTTTCCTGTTTTGGCCTGCCCAAGGGCATTTTTGAGGTGCAGAACACTGTTTCACCCAGGCTGGCTTGTAACAGTGTGAAAAAGTTACCGGCTAGCTAGAGAGAGGGAGAGATGGTGACAGATTGAACAAGATCTTAGATTTGAGGTTACTTCAGACTGGTTCCTACTCATCATTTTACAGTGTGTTGGGATCCAACAGTAGTTGAAGAAGGGAATTGACACAGCCACCTGCAATCCTGAGCTCTGAAAGTGCTGATTATGTGGCAGTGATGATTTGTACTGGGGTAAGAGCCAGCTAGCTGTGTGGAAGTGGCTTTAGATTGCGTTCTAATAAATAACAGTTAGTATGGCTCAGCTTGGTATGAACGGGAAGTGCCATGCAGAAGAACTGTCACTCCAGAACATGAGTCAGAAGATGAAATTAGCGAGTGACACAGATGCATATATTTCAATGCCTCCACGTTTGGCATCCCTGTACAGGCAAAATGTTCTAATAACAGCTGCCCTCATATACCTTGGATCCAAAGGAAAAGAGCTAGTGTTGTGATGAGTAACATATAGAAGATATAGGTGAATGGTATTTTTAGCCTGGCAATCAGTTTTTCCAGATAACTCATAAATTGGTGTAGGCTGGCTTCCGTCATGTTTCTTATTGCTTGCAACTGCTTCTTCCACAGCTGATCAGTGATGGACACAAGCTCCTTTCCTCATCTTTTAATTGGTAAATTTGTCTCTCTAAAATATTTTTCTTTTTCTTTTGCCTCATGTAAATTGTGAACTCATTGGCCAAGAGAAGTGTCTTGCATTTGAGCCCTCAGAGAGAAATGATTTTTTCAAGACCTTTCTTTATTGGGATGAGTATACAATACAAGACTCTTCTCATGTATTTCTGAACATTAAGAGCAGCATTTATTTGGGCAAATCTGGGTCTGGTCTAGTTAAATAACTGCACAGGCAGATCACTGTGATTTTAATAACACTCGAGGGTGACAAAGCATTACCCACAGAGCCCTAATTGCAAGATGGGGTCACAAGTAGCAATTTGGTGTCTTGTATCCAATCAAGGAGCTTATGTTCAATGTCTTTTGTTGCTGTTTTGGCTCTTTCTTTTTTTCCCGTTGACCATTTATTAACTGGTGGCACAGAAACATCCGGTGTCCATTATTCTAATTGTTGTCCCATTTCTGTATAAAATGATTTCTGAGTCGCATCCAAAAACATATAGACTCCTTTCATTGCCATGACAACAGCAAGGCATGCCAATGTTAGCGGTGTCAGCTGGAAAAAAGTCAGTAAAAGCAAGACAGAGTTTATTGAGACATTTAATATATAAATCTGTTTTTCTGTAATGATCCAAAATTATCCTGCATTGTGGAGAAGTAGTTAAGAACAACCCCGAGATAAACAGCATAGTCTAATGCTGAATATTGGGTCCTGTCCTAGGCACTGCATTACGAAAAAAGATCTTACAAAAGTAGTGAGAGTGGAATTGGTCTTAGCCCTGGTATAATGTCTGGATCAGAAGAGGACAGAGTTAAATGTGGTTACTGAAAATAAAGGATAATTACTAACAGTTTTAGAAAGTCTTGATGTTAAAGTGTGCATTGTTCTTTCATTATCATACCTTTCTCATCATTGCCTAAGATTAAAAGTACATTTGATGGGATTACATAACAGTACATTTAAAATTAACAAATAATGCAGCAACTCATATAAAATAATAGGAAATCATTGGTGTGAAACAGGTCTTGTAGAGCTGAATGCTAGAAGAAATCTGCCTTAGTCCAAGTGAAGCTTGTAAGGAGGAAAGCCAGGGGGTCGGACTTGAGAGATCTGTAGTCATCAGCAGGGATTACTTCTGTTTTAAAAAAAGAGGTGGGAGCACAGAGCTAATGGAGGTAGTATCTACAACCTCCTTTTCTTGAAACTTGCACATTGTATGGGCTTTCTCCTGGCCTCCCTCTATGCTTTGAAGCTAAGATGAAGACTGTCTTGGAAATAGAAATTGAGCATGAATATCCTGCAGTCAGGGGCGTTACCTGCCGAACTTTAGAAATTTGTAGGTTTTGAAGACTTCTGCTTATGCTTGCTGTGAAGGAAGGGGAGAAGATGAATGATGTTGCCAGCTGTGAAGCTGTGATTCAGGTTTTCCTGGCCTATGTCTGGGGTTCTATAAAACTCTTCTCAACTGTTTTTGTTATTTTCTCCCTGTTAATATGTAGCTGCAGATGGCTGGAGGGCTAATCTTTCCTCTGATGTGTCTGCAGGGTGCCCAAAAGAGTTTCAGGAGCCTCTGCAATTTCCAAGGGATGGCAGTGCTACGTTTTCATTTAATGATAGTTTGACTCTCAAATGAGGTGGCTGATTTCTAGTGACAGCCATAGGCGATGTCAGAGCAAATGTAGGTCTTGTTCCCCTTATTTATGTTCTTATTCTTAGACTTACTGGTACTGCTGTAGACTAGGATGCTGTTGGCTTTGTTTGGGTTCTCAGGAATTTTGACGATACTTGCCTGTTTAGTACAGGGAGATGGAATAGGCCTCCTTGTCCTGCATCACTTGCCATCCTCGGTTTTCTTTGAGTCGGGGCGGAGGTCCTGAGTGCCAGCCGGCTGTAATCGCAGACAGTAGCTCAGGCAGTATCGCCCCTAGTGAGTGGGGACTCCAGCTCTGAAAGAGCCCTTTTGGGCTCCCAGAGAAACTGGGGAAGTCACTTGACTTCTAGATGCTGTTTGAGACTTACCAAAGATTGCAGTTAATATAAAATATTAACAGTTGCTATCTAATAAACAAACTTCATGTGAGGATTCAAAAAGATAAATTGCAATGGTCCTTTGGGTACGCCAAAGTGGATTTTCCTTTTTTTTTTTTTTTGTTGTCCCTCTTACCCCCACCTTTAGTTGGCAGCATGCTATTTTGCAAAAGTAATGATCTGAAATTACACGGCAATGATTTTCAAGGCGTCTTAGAGAATTAGGTACTTTGATTACAACATTCTATATTATAGTCATCATGTATGTTTAAAAAGATATATATTCTAAAATGATAGAAAGATTTTAAATTTAGAACACTCCTATTAATTTGCTTCCTTGATTCTTCTCATGTTCTTGGCACCTCAGGTCACAGTCTGGAGAGTGGCTGCATAATGTCACCAGTGTAACTTAGACGCTGAGATCAACGAGCCTCCGTGGAAACAGGCAGATATATCCACATATAGACAAATTGCAAGATGAGAGTCCTAGACTCTAAGTATTGCAAGGTGATTGATGGGCTGTGTCAAGACTTGACAAACAAAACAAGAAAACCTTGCAGCTTTGTGAACTTAATGTCTAAGTGTATGTAACTTAAAAACATTAAACGTTTGGAAAGCTAAGAAATTCCTTGAGAATTGTACAACACTTGGTTGCTGGTGGAGCCTGCAAGCCATAAAAACCTGCAGTTAATGATAAGGTTTGTCTTCATGCTGCGGTTAACATAAGTATGTGGGTGTGGGGCATGTTAACACATTGAAGAGTACTGCTTAGTGTGTCTGTTTATTCTGCTTTCTGTTCTGTGGAATGGCAGATCTGCTGGAAATTTCTGAATTGAATGTATTTTGATGTATCTGCTGAATTTTTTAAGTTTATGTCTTACACAGCATCCTCTAGCTGGCATATTTTAAATACTTAAAGAATGCTTTAAAATGTTTTTATGGTTTACCCCATTTTTGGTGATGTTTGTTTGCAAAGGTGATCTCACCAGCAAAGCAGCTGCTGATTCACAGCAAAGTTTGACTATGGCTTTAGACAAAAGATTAGCTGGTGCAGTTAGGGGTACAAAACTAAAAAAAATTAAAAGACTTCTTGAACAAAAATAGGTTGTCTTGACCATTGTTCTGGGGGTTGGTACTACATGTTTCCTAACAGAGACTTTTTTTTGGTGTGTGTTTTTTAGCTTGGTTGGGTCAAAGACTATTTTCAAAACAAGGCATTTGGGTTTTATTCTGCTGCAAAGAATTATGAACCCATGAGTAGCCTTTTAGGGGGACAGAATAAAGGGCCGTGAATAGCTGGGATCTGCCTCCAAAGTTGCCAGTGTCATTTGATCTAATCTTGGTTGGAACCTGTGCCATGAAGTGCAACAGCCCCTCCAGGAAGCTGAGCCTGTAGTAAATCCCCTAACCACTTTATACCTCAGAATAAACTGTTATGGATATGTGCTTTGGGCTGAGAGGGGGGCTTATACTGAGGAAAGATGCAGTAAAGATGGGCTGTAGGACAAGGATGTGAGGATGGGAACACTGGCCCCTTGATACTGTGTGTCTGATGACAGCCATCAGCAGATGCCTAGGGAAGAAAAGGCAAGAGCAAGCACACAGTAATGCGTCCCCAAATACTTTGTGGGTCAGGGTGTTTTTCAACTGGAGGAGGTTTCTTTGGTAATCTGTGGTGGATTTTTTTTTTCCCTTTCATGTTTTATTCTGGTCCCTTTTTGAGTCCAGGTAAGCTTTTGCTACATAGTGTCCTGCAGCAAGGTGTTCTACAGCTTACTTATGTGTGAAGAAATAATAGCTCTTTTGCTTGCTCTGAATTTGACATCTACTGGTTCCACTCGTTAGCCTCTAGCTCTTCCATTGGAAGAGACAGTAAACAATTGTTCCCTGTTCACCTATTTCGTGTCACCAATTTTTGTAAGCTTCTTTTTATATTCCTACCTTAGGCTGACGTATCCAAACATATGCAATGGCTCCTTGCAGAGAAGTTTTTGTCTTGCCTCTCTTTTCAGTTTTCCCATTTATTTAATGAAAGTCATGAACAATGTATATGAATTCAGTCATGATATCCCTACCATTGTATGGACCATAAACAATTGACGTGGGCTTAAGTGAAATTTCTCAGTTTTGTTTCTTGCTCGTGTGGCTTCACTGGTCTTACATGGCATGTCATTGTTGCTGCCACTATCTTAGCCTGTAATTCAGTCTTGACAGTACACTTTTCCTATTTTAGACCCAGAATTTCAATCCCCAGTGACACTTTTACTTCTTGTTGTTATCCCGTTCATTTTGTTTAAGCCAAAGCTTTCTTTCTCAATATATTCCTGCTCATCCACTACTGTGACCTGTTTTGCCTTTTCTGCACAATTTCTATCCCTTCATGCAGCATCCATTTCTCTTCCTTTCACTGACTTTCAGTACATCTATTTGATTGGTATCCTCATCTAAATTAGATGTTTCGCTCCTCATCCAAATCAGGTGTTTCACTCCTCTAACCTGTTTTTTAGATTGTTTTTGTGCAAAACCAGTTGTCTGCTATTCCTTGCACTTTAAGAAAACAAACAACTGCTCTGGTCATGTTTTCATTCCCGATGCCGGCATCCTCCTTCCATTTTGACTGAGGAAAAGCCATCTCCGCTGGACGCTCTGCCCCTGCTCCAGCCGGGCCCTGTGTGATGGGCTTGGGCTCCTCTTGCTTCTGCACGCCGACGGTTCGTTTCCCGGTTTCTCTGTGGCTCTTGTCAGACTCCCTCACGGCCCTGGTGGGAGCCTCTTTGCCTTGCCAAGCTCTTGTCGGCTCCGCAAACGGGCACCTGAGGCGCAGCCCGGCTGCCTTGGTGCTGTACGCGTGGCCGCTCTGGGCAGTCAGCCGGGCTGCTGCAGGCCTCGCTGGGCTGAGGGGGTGCGTTCCCTCCGCCTGCCGGCAGTCCCCTCCGTTCGGGGGTTGCTTTGCAACTTGTCGACCTAGGGAGAGGAGGGCCCTGCGCCCGCCCCTCGGCGGGCAAGCCTGCCTGCTCGGCCGGGGGCTCTGGGCGTGCCT
>NW_010972775.1:4150549-4252735 GCF_000737465.1 Haliaeetus leucocephalus
CCCGCCGCCCCGGGGGGCGCGGCCGTGGCGGGGGGATGGGGGGGCAGCTGCACCCCGGCACGGCCCCCCCGCCTTGTCATGCGGGGGCGGCTGCACCCCCTGTGCCGCCGACGGGCTTGTGGGGGGGTGGGTGCGGGGAGGCGAGGCCGCGGGTCTGGCCGCGGGCGTCTGGGAAGGGGGGAGGTGCAGGCGGGGATGGAGGAAAGAGGGAGGCAGGTGGGGCCGGTCAGATGGCGATGCCCTGTTGCTGAGGGTGAGAGAACGACGGGCGTCCGGCAGCTCTTCTTTCTTTGTAGGGAAGGGAGGAGGGGGGCTTTTTGTGCCTCTTCAGAGCAGTGTAAACCGTACGAAATCTGCGTTGTGCTTGGGCTGAGATCCTCGGAGCCTGTGCTTTTCCCCTTGAGCGTCATGAATGCGGTTGTAGCGTTAAATGCGTCTCTGGCTGTGTGCGTCCTAGGTGGATCTCGCTGGTGTCACAAAATTGGGTCTGAAATTTGTCATGTTGGCCTTTATCAACTGTGTGTATGACTGGAGGTGTTCCATGTATCTCCAGACCTGTCATCTGAATTGCATTGTCTCCCCGTGGCTTGTTTGCTGGCTCTTACTTCCAGTACTGAAAAATTATATGAATACTTTTTCTTGGAGATTTTTTATTGTGTATTCTGAAGTGATGTTGTAGCAGGTGTTTTTTGGGGGTAGGGTGGGGTGTTGTGTTGTTTGTTGTTGTTTTTCTTTTTAACTGCATACAGTTAATTTCTTTTAGAAGTTACTTTATACAAGCTGCTTTTCATGTTTTTTAGGGACAGAACCCTATTGTTATGCTCTCTCCCTTTCACAGTGTACATAGGAGAGGTTTACGTGCAGTTGGTGAAACATCTTTATCTTCCATTGTTTTAGACCTGTTCTTCATATCTAAGCTGATGGTTGCTTCGTGGACTGTTTAATTTGCTGTAGCTGGGACCATGTGCACTATATATATGCATACTTATTATATACGTATATATGTGTATATATACACATGTACATATTGTATCATAAGCTCGATTAGATCTGTGGTTCAGGAAAGTGTTCTATGCTGTTACTTCATAACAAAACCTCAAAGCTATAAATTTACACGTACTGAATTTAATGCTCCTTGTTAGAGGCCCCATATAAACTACATCATCTCCAATGCATAGGGATGTGGGACTGCAGAGGACCTGGACCTCAGGATTGAGTCTCACATAATTATGGGGAAAAATATAATAGACGTTTAATCTGGAAAGGTAGATCGTTACCTGGTCAGCCTGCTACTGCTTCCCAATGTTCTAGAGGAATGTATTAATTTTGCATGAAAGATTAAAAGCTGTGCCATGATGATGTGCAACAGGACAGAAGAAGGGCATTGCCCGTCTCCTGTATCCTTACACTTATAAGGAATTTGTTAGGCGGCTTTATAGACAGTAGTTGTCTCTCAGAATGAAACATGTTACAGCTCCTTGTCTCCGAGTATAAACAAACTTGTGTATGTTTGAGGCTTTCCTCTCTGCTTTTGTGTTCTTATTTAAATGTATCGTGTATGTTTTATTCATTGTCTTAATGTTATGGATAACCATGTTTTTGTGGCTGGAAGTGTGTAAGTTCCAAGCGGGAGTAGGGGTTTTGAAGTTTCTTTTTTCCTGCAAGCTGTGTAATGGAGGTATTGATATCTAATTGTTAATTAAGAATAATAAGAATATAAAGTCTTCGACTTATTTTTGCTGAAGGACTGCTTGGTATAGTAAGAATATAACAGCATTTTTTTTTTAATCATTTAATTCTTGAACTGAAAGATAATTTACCAGTGAAAGCTTTTTTTTCTGTTATTTCAGAACTGAATTAAATGGATATTACTTGATTAGGAAAGGATTTAAGTGGCCTGAATAAAATCTCAGTTGTTTTTTTGTCTCTAATTTACCAACTTCAGATAGCCATAATCTTCCTTTTTTTAAGAAAACAGTACGGGGTGCTCCGCATGTTTTAAAACATCAGTGATGACTGGAGTGGGACCATTTTATGGATGGGAAAAGCTACATGTGAAATTAGGCTTTGTATTTTGGTAGTAAAATTAGGAGTATATGCATTTAAATACTTTTGTTTAAGACTCACTTCTAGTATTCCGATCTTTTTTTCCATTTTTAATGTAATTATTCTTGTCACTATCGTGGGGTAGAGAAGCACTTTTATCCCTATTTTAGAAATAAGTAACGGAGACAAAAAATATATGTATTTCAGGAAGACATGGTGGAGCGGGTATTTGAGTTCTTGTCATATGCTGTTAGGAAGTTATTATGCTTTCAATACAACGGTCTTCATTTAGGTACTGTACAGATAATCCTTCTCTGTTTATGTAACTTGAAAGATTTTTATCTTGCACTTGTATGTTTTAGTTAAATGTAGGGTGCATTTGTCTATGGCTGATTTGACTTCCTGGTGTCAAAGTCATCTTAGCAAATGGTATGTACTGTGTTGGTTATGTTTCTTTCTCATGATCGGTTCTCTAAAGTACTCAAACTCTGAAATTGCTGGCAGGTTTTCTTTTTTTCTGTTTCCCTGTAGTGGTTGACAGTCATGTGGAACGTTCAAATCTAGTAGGTGTTTTCTCTTTAAAAACATCTAAAGTAGCCCTCAGAAAATGAAGCTGTACTTTCCTAGGCCTGCTGAGGTAACTGGCAGTGTGCTGCAGCTGCTTACTGTGCATCATAGTAACTTCATAGTAATCCTTTCAATTTCTGAAGATGAGGAAAAAAAAAATTAGCCTGGAACCCAGTGGCTATGGAATTTCCCAGTCAACACTAAGTGTAATTGTGGCCTGGGAACTGGCCAGGTATATTCTCTGGCCTTGACTGCCTGTTGTGATTGACCTGATGTCATCAAGCTAGTTGGGAGTATGTTCAGGTGGCTCAAGCAATCATGTTCTCTGCTGGAAGCTGGAATTAATTTACTGTTTAAAGAAGAGTCCACCTTGCTAGTAATAAATTTTTTTTGCTGTCAGCACTGCGTAATACAGAAATTTTGTCCTCAAACATCTCCTTACAAATGCACAAATTTTATACAACAAAAGTTTCTTTTTCAGTTAGCTATACTGGGAGTACTCTGAGTCAAGAAATGGAAATGTTAACACAAAGCGTATACTTCGCTTATTTTGCATTTAAGTTGCAGTCTTGCTCGAGTAGTACTTTTTTTTTTACTCTTTGAAATGAGAAATTGCACGTTAAAGCAAAAATGGGCTCAATTGTATTTTAAAGTAGAATTACTTACACCTTATTCACTGTATTCCAGAGAGGGAAGGGATTCAAAAACTTGCTAAGAGGACTATCAGATAATTAGGTTGTAAGTCACCTCTGGAGGTCATACAGTCATAGAATCACAGAATGGTTTGGGTTTGAAGGGACCTTAAACATCATCTAGTTCCAACCCCCCTGCCATGGGCAGGGACACCTTCCACTAGACCAGGTTGCTCAAAGCCCCATCCAACCTGGCCTCGAACACTTCCACAGCTGCTTTGGTGCCTCACTGCCCTCATTATAAAAATTTCTTCTTAATATCCAACCTAAACCTACACTTTTTCAGTTTTTGTAAGTTTCTCTGCTGAATAATAATAATAAAAAAACTTTTATTTCTGTTCTGCTTGGGTGGGTTTTGTACAGCACTGAAGGGTATAAGGGTTTACATTCACAAACCATTATTAGGTTTTTGTATCATTTTCTTTATAAACATAAGGGCAAAAGAGCAAAGAAATTTAATTTCTTAACAAATTAAAAATAACTTTGTCATCCTTTTGTCTTTCTCCCAAAAGATTTTCGGAGTGACCAGTTATGACCAGCTGAAAGCATAGGGTTATACTAGTTTCATTAGTAGACCTGATAATGAATAAATAATTCTAAGGGAACCTAAAATCATGGAGGAAGGCTAAATTTGGAAGAATATCAGTAGTACCTCAGCATGGCTTACCCGACAAATATTATAAAGCTAGGTGGAATTTAATGTTTGGAAAGAAAAGTTGATGTTTGGCTGCAGAATTAATCTGAACTAGGATATCAGTAATTTGGTTTCCGTATGCTGAGCAGAAGGCTAATACAAAGAGGAAAGGTAGTGGACGATGTGACCAATGGAGACAGATGTTCACACAAATCAATTAATGTTAGTGTGTATTTCACTGTAACGTTTTTCTTATGGGTGAAGAACAATCTGCTGTAGCTGCTGTTCTTGCTTGCTCTTTCCGGTTTAGTTCCTTTTGCTTGTCGTCTTGCTGTTCCAGATTTGTAGGAGACCATGGCTTATTTTTTCTGCATCGTTTTACTGTCCATCTCCTATTATGCAGCACCTGTCCCTTTCCCCTTTTTTTCTGCTTCTAATGGCTCTTTTTTTCTCTTTAGTTTCAATTCTCTGTTATTTTGTAGTAATTTCTCTGCAATGTCAGTATTTTCTCATTTAATCGTTTTCTCTTTTTCTTTCCCATGACTGTTTTGTATAGATTCCCATTCACCTCACATCTGTCATGACACTGCATATAGACTAAATGTATTGGCCAAAAAGAAGATCTGAGGAACATTACCTTGCACAGTGATCTACAGTGGTTTTTGGCATGAGTAAAATATTGAACAAATGACTCTTTTAGGCAACATTATGTTCTGTTACCATTGGTTTTAACTGTCATAGTTTGCCTGGGCCATGAGTAATATGGAACAACTTGTGGGTTTTGCATTGCTTGTAGGTTTTACATTGTTGGCCGATGACAAGGCAGGATTTTAATTAATTTTATATATTCCTGGTTTCTAAATTAACCTTTCAAGAAAAAGGCTGGAAGTGTTTTTTGGAGCCCTCATATCTGCTGCTAAATCACATATATACAACCCTTTATTTATGAAAAAAGGAAAGCAAAGAGTTTGCTTTTCTTTTAGTTGTACTTTCAGATCGCAAAATTTTCGTAAGGGTTGCAAAAATTGCAGTTCTAACAGTTGGTAGCATGTGGAGCATGATTCTTACTGGGACTTTGTGCCTGCTTTGTAAGAAGTAGGAAAGACTGGAATGGTAAAAAGTTCAGGTAATATGTCATTTTATGGAATGCTAGGAACTGTGAGGACTGGAACTTAACAAAACCAGAAAACAGTCCTTCTGTTGCACAAATTCAAGGTACATTTGTATCTTGAATTCCACATTCAGTTCTGGAGTCATACAGATGAACATACATACATATATACTGATGCTACAGGTAGGTCATTATATCATTATAGGTGATCATATAGCAATAGGGGAACTAAGAAAAAGGCAAAGGAATGTGGTATGGATGATTACAGGTATGCAATGCTTCTGTGGGAAGAGAGTGTCTTTGGTTTCAGTTGATCCTGCAAACGTGAAATAAAATAACCACATTTTTGTGTGTCATAGTTGTATTAGGAATTGGACAGGATATCGAGATAATAATTTAGCAGACTTAGATACAGAATAAAGGCTTTGGTATACTGGTAAGAATGTTACATTTATTTGAATTAACAAAATAATTTATAATGGTTCTAAGTGCATATGCTACAAAACTAAAATGTTGCAATTTTGAAGAGATTCCACTTGTATAATGGAATTGTAGTATTATTGTCACAGTGAGGCAGTAAATGGAAACATATTTATCCTGGGTTCGGCTGGGATAGGGTTAATTTTCTTCCTAGTAGCTGGTGTAATGCCATGTTTTGGATTTAGGATGAGAAGAGTGTTAATAACACATTGATCTTTTAGTTGTTGCTGAGCAGTGCTTACACGAAGTCAAGGACTTTTCAGCTTCTCTTGCTGCCCAGCCAGTGAGGAGGCTGGGGGTGCACAAGAAGCTGGGAGGGGACCCAGCCAGGGCAGCTGACCCCAACTGACCAAAGGGGTATGCCATGCTGTATGAAGTCATGCTGAAAAATAAAACTGGGGGAAGTTGGCTGGGGGGGTGGTGGCCTGCTGCTTGGGGACTGGCTGGGCATCAGTCAGCGGGTGGTGAGCAATTGCATTGTGTGTCACTTGTTTTGTATATTCTTTTATCATCATTATTATTTTCCCTTCTTTTTCTGTCCTGTTAAACTGTCTTAACCCACAAGTTTTACCTTTTTTCCAATTGTCTCCCCCATCCCACTGGGGGGAAGTGAGCAAATGGCTGTGTGGTGTTTAGCTGCCTGCGAGGTTAAACCACAACAATATTGCATCAGGTTTTCAGTCATATTTCAAATAAATTAACTGTTCCAGACCCATGATCAGCTATGTATATAGAACTTCTGCTTTCTTAAGAACTTATCTAAAATAACATCACAGAAAAAAGTTTTTGAATAGTCAGTCTCGCTTGCAGTGAATGAATTGAATTATATTCTTAATGAGCTAGTAGAATTACCTGATTATTCTGATTGTGAAATCTTTCCTGAGTTTTGTGTAAGCCACAAAAAGCTTGATTTTTCTGGCCCATCCACAGAAATTATTTCTCACTGTTGCAAACAAAGATTTAACTACTTGTAGCAATATTAAGAGCTGTAGTGTGCCGTGGCTGCCATCCGTTTAAATATTACATTTTCTAATCCTTTCCAGAAAGTGCCCAGGTGACATGCTTAAAGTACCTCTAGCACAGTTTACTCTAGGACAAGTCATGTTGAAAATAGTAAATGAAACTGCTGTGAACTTGAGAAAGATCATTGTCAGTGAACACACGCTGAAGAACTCTGTCCTTTGGAAGTACACAAATCTGCTTATTTGTTTTGCTTATTTGTTGAAGTTTTTTTTTTTTTTTTCTTGCAGTGGGTTTAGAAAGTATCTTTACCTATTCATTGGGGAAAGGTGGTATAACATTACAGTGGGGCAGTAAATAGAATTCAGACGTGTGAGTTTCACAACCAGTTCTATGTATGTTCATGAGTTTTGGTGTTTCCTGCCTTTGATTTGACTGTACAGACTTCCAGCTTTGTGTTACAAGCTTTTGTAATTAGGTTCCCATAAAATAAAGTTACATGTAGTCAGCATCTTACAAAGGCTGCTGAAATTGCTAATTGCAGAGAGGGAGAGAGTGAGTGCTTGTGAGGTTTATTTTTCCTCTGAGAAAACTTTTGATTTTTAGGACATGTAATGTTTGCAGCTTTATAGGTGCAGTTTTGCAAGAGCTTTGCAGAAGATAAAGCTTTCAGCTGCTTTTGTAGCCGTTCTAAGAGTCTGAGCACTTAGCTTCTGTCAGAATAATTGTTTTTGTCTGTGCTTGATTTCTGCTGTAGTCAGACTAAATTAAAGAAAAATGTGGTAGTATGTAGCTTCATTAAATTCTGACCTTTTTATTATCTTCAGTGTGTGTGCTGGATTTAAGAAAATGTATTTTCTTCATACTGATTGAAGATACTGTATTTCATTTTACGCATATTGATTCTCACATTGTGGTTCATTGAGTGGTGCTGTCTTCATGTTTCCAGAATTGAGAAGCTTCTGGGTCATACTTAAATTTTTTTTTCATTACCTTTCTAATATTTATTTTCACTTTTCCGAAAGTTAATCCTGATTTTGCTACAGGATATTACAACTTAACCCTTTATAATTACTAAAGTAATTTTCTAGCTCTTCCCACATATCTTCTAGCTTTTGGGGTAGACTGTTGAAGCTGTTTTTAATTGCTTCATACCTAATACATGATTTACACAGGGAGTGAATAATCCTACATTTTATTCAGTTGACACTGTAGTGAGAAACAAAATTAGCTAAAATAGAATTTGGATAGAATGTTAAATTTCATTCTTCTAATACTCTAAGTGTTGCTCAAATCTTTTTAAAATTACAAGAGATAATATCTATGGTTTTTCTCTCCAGAAACATTGTCCTAACTTAATGTTGAGTAATAATATTGCTTCCTACAACACAGAATTCTCTCCTCTTGTTTCTCTGGCTGACATGCCATGCTTTTTCTGAGCAGAAGAATATGACAGCATTTTCCAAATCTTCAAGAGGCTTTTGTGTTTTTGTATACATTTATAATTGCAGGAGTTTGTGATGATGATCTTATAGTTGAACCTTCCTCAGTTTTAAAAGTCATGATGAGATAGTTGTGTTACAGAGATGGACCTTGTACAAGACACAGTGTTTTCAGTATTTTTGATTGTCATAAAGAAATGTCGGCAAAATATCTTAAAAAATCTGGTTTTTATTTTGAAAAAATTAAAAAAAAACCCACACCAAACTATGCTCTGCTTTCTGTTTGAGTGCCAGACTGCAAAAATGCAATCAGGTATGCTTACCGGGAAGTATTATTACCGTTTAAGAGAAAAGTAGCAGAGGAATAGACTTTCATGAGTCATAGAAAACTTTGAAACCTGTAATTGTGTTAGTTGAAGAATGATTTTTGTAAGGTTGAAAATCTCCATGGACTGTGACGAGTGATGCCTAAAGACTAGGTGAAAATATATTTCCCTTTTTTACTGTGTCCATTTGATGACACAATGTAAGATCAGTTATCCCTGTATTACAGTGTTTACCTGTTTGGACCTTGTACACAGGGAGGAAAGCACAAAGCTGTAAAATAAGAATTAAGCAGGAAGATTCAGGTATATATAAGCAATGGGAAACCACTGTACTTGAAGATTTAGCTACATTTCTGAGTTGATTGTTCAATTTTTCTGTTTAGCAGTCTGGGTAGCAGTTATGCCTTCTTCCTTCTTATCTGTGGGCTTTTATAATTGAAATTCTTGATGGCATACCAATGATTAAATGCATTTGATAATGAGGTAGAACCACTATGTTGGACATCATGATTCTTTTAAAAAAACCCAACAAACCAACCAACCAACAAACAAAAACTAAAAAACCCTAAGATCACCTCCTCCCTTCCACACACTTGGGTGTTTTCTGTCTGTTGATAAGCTGAATGTGTGTGCTAAGGACTGAAAAAACAAAACACGCTTTGTGGGGTAACTGTGCTGTTACACTCTCTACTTTTTAAAATAGTAAGATAATTTTCCTGTCTTCCACTTGTTAATGATCTTTTGTACAACCTTCTTTTAAACAAAACAAAAAACCCTCTACTTTTGCTTGCCTTGACTCTCATACTTTAAATCTCTTCTTGCAGGAAGTTAGAGTTATCTCTTTGGGGTTGCTTAGAGCTATTCCTTATCTTCCTGTTCCTCCCTCAAAAAGAAGCTACAGTGTATGCCGTGATCACTTTATATAGCTTCTGTCCCATCTCTACCTTTCTTTAATTTATCACAGCCATCTTCCTCTTGGATCTATACACAGCACCTTCACAGTAATCTTTTTTTTTTTTTTTTTTAAATCTAAACCCTAGAAGGGAGTTTCCTGTTTACTTACATTAGGATAAATTATCAGCTGTGTGGAGGCAGTTCTTTGGTGACAAATTCAGATATCTCCCATAGTTTCCAAGCTGACATGGAAAGGGAAGACTATGGAAATTCCTTCTGGGAAGTTGTGTATACATTCTGTCCAGGGCCAATGTTTCCTGCTAAGCTCAGAAAAAGGACTTTTATAACCTTATAAGCTTTGACCTTCAACCCCATGTTAAAGTCCTATTATTATTATTATTATTATTTCCGACCCCTTGGAATATAGGAATAATTGCTGTACTTTACAAATTCTGAAGTCTTTCGACTGCATTGAAGTTGAGAATTTCTCTTATTAACCTGTTTTGTAATGTTTTTCTTCCCTCTAGTGAGTCGTTCTTATGCTTGCATTTGAAGTTGATCAAAGCTGTCCCACTTACCTCAAAGTGAGAAGACCTAAAAACTTAGTGGTTTCCAGAAGCTGTAGTAAAAATCTGAAAAAAATTTGTTCTTAGAGATTTGACAGTCTTCACATCTGAGCCAACCAAGTGGATTTATGAGAACTCTTTAGCGTTTCCTTTGTTCCCCTTCTAGAAGAATCTGCATTTTCCATAGATAATTTAGGAGGTGGTGGTAAGTGGCTGGAAAACTTACTGTTACTTTCCGGTCCCATTTTACCTTTTTTATGGTAGATTATATAAACACAAAAATACATTTTACGTAATTTTTCCCTATAATTTCACTTTGATGTTAACTGTGATATTTTGAAAGAATTACTCTACTTTTGAAAAGAAATAATTGTTACACAGAAGTTACTTATGCTTTAGACATATATACATGAAACACTGAAATATTTATAGTATATACTATAAATACGTATATATATATATTTGTGTATATCTTAAAAAATAGTGAAACACTTATAGTGGAATACCTATTTTGTTTTATCTCCTAGCGAGTTTTACATCAGGGTATTCCTTATGCATCCCCTGGTCAGTGGCTTGGTATTGTATATATAAAATAAACAAGCTGGGAATAATTGCAAGATCAAGTTCCTCTTTCTGTTTCTGAGTGTTTAAATTGCTATGGTGACAGAGAGAAGAAAGGAGCAGTATTTATAGTTTATCACTTCATAATTTATTTCTGTTTCATGGAAGTAACTTGTAACTTTAGTTATATGCATCTCCAGTCTCTTATTTTATTCTTATTTAAGATACAGGGATAGTTCTTAACTTCCTTAGAAAATATCCAGTTTTCCTCAGTAAAAGCATTTACTGTTTCCTGTTTAATTAGTGATAGAAACTTAATCTTAATTGAAAGCTCATTTGTTCAGTAGTCTGTTGTACTTAATGATTACTTCCAACAGGCCTTTCACATTTTAATACATGTGATTTATTAGTTATTTTAGGCAAGCTTACATCTCAAAAGTGAATGTTTTAAGTGATCTGTAAGAAGTAGATGGTGGTTTCAGGCTGAATTTATTCCTATTTAAGAAAACCAAACTCTTCAATAACACAGAATGTTTTAAATTCTTTAAAAGTATTTGCTAGGTCACTAAAGACTGCATTCTCTTCCTGAAATATGACAACTTTCCTCTTTTTCTTCATATTTTATCTCAAAAGGGAGGAACATGAATGTATTAATTGTTATTAGCATTTACTCTGTCTTGGTGACAAACATGTGCAGGCTCTTGGTTTTGTGTTTGTTTTTTTCCTAGATGCAGGGAACGCTGTCTAAACCAAAACCTCTTTAAAATCATCATGTAAGTAAATAGATAAACTGAAATATGTGGAAAAAGGGGAAATGAAATTTGTTGTAAACTTTCATTCTCTCTGAGTTCTTGGCCATGTGGAAATGTGTGCCAACCATTTAATTATTATAATTTCATAATGCTTAGAATTGCTTGTAAGTTGATTTATTTGAATTTGAAATGCAGCCTATTATCTTCTTTTTATGCTTACTAATTATTGCAAGATGTGAAGACTTCATCCCGAGCTTAGAATTTGAGTGATAATAGCATGAGGTAGTTTGTATATTTGGTGTTAGTTTGTTTACATAATGGGGAAAGCCATGAACACACCAGAAGAGGTAGCTGGTTTGTACTTTTGTGCTTGAAAACACAGAATCTGAAACATAGGGGAATGATCGTTCATTATGCTGTGAGATGCAGTTTTGGAAATTGTAGGTTTGTCTTTGGGTGCATTTTAAGTGGTGGACTGATAAAAGGAAAAAGGACCTTTGTCTGTGCTGCGGTAAGTTCCATGTTTCTTATAACATTAAGAGAGCTCTCTTAAGCGTATTTTCTTTTGTTATTTAAATGTTCTACTCTCCTCTTAGCTCAAGACTCCCCCCTCCCCCCTTGATTATGTTCCTCTTTTTTTCACACGTTTCATTTTAAAGTTCTTTTCTTCTCATTTCTTTCATATGCTGTAAGAGAAAAAAACAGCAGTTAGTGTCCTAATTGAAGTGAGGGGTAACTAACAGCTTGCTTTGTTTTACAGCTTGCAAATATTCCAGTAGAGTATTTGATGAATCTGAGCTTTTTCTTCAGTTGTAGAGTCTGCAGCACTGTCTGTGACTCACAGGGCTATGAAGCATCATTTTTTCCCCAGCTTCAACACTAGTTTCTAAGAGGGTGATGGACAAATGCTTTTTCCTTCATCTTCTGTTCGGCAGCAGTTCTTTCTTTTTGGAACTGCCAGTGGTATTGGTAGGTTTCTGAATCTTCCGCCTTTCACCTGCTAATGAAAACCACTTTCTTGGCAAGTATTAAGTTGGATAAGAAATACCCAACTTCTTTTGTCCAAATAATGTTTATAAGGAATGCAGTTGACCTTTGACCTTGCCCAGGGTTTTGCTGGAGGTAGTCTCATGCTTGTATCTTTGCTTTACTTTTTCATGTTTCTTGTTTACTCCTGTTGTAACGAAGTTTCATCGGCTACGCTCGATTAGTGTTTCCACTTAAATGTGTTCCTGATTTTTTTTTTTCTCAGAGTGTCAACTCTTAGGTGGAGATTTTCCATATTGTTTTCTTTTTTATAAAGAACTTGGAATTCTAAGTTAGCAAACAAGCTCTGAAGGCAGTCTTAGAAAACCTTCAGATTTGTTCTACTGCAGCTCAAGTTGCTGCCACTGCTATTTTGAAAAAAATTCTACATCCAGGATACATAGAACTTGTTTTTTAGGGTTTGATATTTTCATTTTGTCCTGTTTCCTAGAATAAGCTTTTGAAATAGGTGTTAAATTTGGTAAGGCTGTCTTGTAATCCTTGTTCAGCTATGAGTTTTAAGTCCATTTTAGTTGACTTACTGATCAGTGACAGTAAAATATATGTGGGCATTTACTCCCCCAAAATGGCTATTTGCCCAACAGGAACTGTGGTTCTAAAAGATATGACAAATGAGTTGTGTTGCAAATTCTTCCTATTTTCCTTTTTTTTTTTCTTTTTTTTTTTTTTTCCTGGGGTGGAGAGGTAGGCTTTTGTAGTGCATGTTTTGTCAATGTGAATAGATTTTTTTCCACCTGGTGCTGGACAGATACATTTTTATATAAAGTAAAATATCAAAACTTTCTCTAATAATTCTAATTTAAAAAACTGGTTATGTGTCCGGAAATTATGCAATAGGTAATGTTTAAGGCATCATCTTGTCTAAATCGTAGCTTTTTTGAACCAGTGAGAGCTGTTCACTTGGAAGATTTGGAGGTTTACTGCATGTAAAATGTTGGCTAGTGATTTGACAGTAGGATAAGTTATTTTCAGATTGCTGAAAGGAATATTTTCTCCAATTAGAGTCCCAAAATATGAAAATATAAACACATAACAAGATGTGATAGGGCTGGTTTTAAGGAGTAACAGTTGTTGCAATTTTAAAAAGATCTTTTGGTTGCCTTTTTTGTGTTTTTGGGGTTTTTTTTGTGTTTTGTTTTGGTTTTTGTTTTGGTTTTGCTCAAATAGAAATCCAAGAAACGTCTGGGAACTTTGAATTTGGAACTCTGAATTCAAAGTGTTTTAAGTGCTCCATTGTTGAAATACTTTTATAAAAATGTTGCTATACATTTAGACTGTTTTTGGTTTATGCTGCTGCTGAAAGAAGAGTACTTCCTTTCTCCGCTGCTTGTCACATGTTTCTGCCTTCTCCCTTTGTGCTTGGCCATATGATCAGCTTGTTTGGAAAGTTGGTGGGACTATGCGCTGACCCATGCTGCAGAATTGGTACCTTCCACATGGTCAGCTGATCTTGTAGTGGTTAGGTGTAGTAAAACATGAGTGAGTATATTCACATGGTCCTTCAAAGTCAAATGTATTTTCTTTTTGCCAGCACTTAGAAAAAAATGAAACGTCCTTGCCCATGCTCCAGAGGAATTATAAACCTTACATTTGTGGTCCTCAGCAATGAGCTGGAGGAAATAAACCCTATTTATAAACTGTGCTAGCCATTGTTGCCTAGTTTCTGCTTAACTTCAGTGATACGTAGTTGCTATGCTTATACTCCACACAGAGAGAGAATTTACACTTATATTCAGAGAGCTTTTTCAGGGTTATATCAAATCGGCTTGGTGCCATCAGTGCGTCCAGTTAAAGACTGCTACTTGTCATATCAAACCAAATGTTATTTTCAAGATGGACCGACGTATTTCTTTTGGAAGTTGCAGTGGGAGAGTAGGTCACTACTAAGAGCTCAGATTCAGGCTTCAGTCTATTTTTAGAGATGTGAACAAGGGGAAGAGGAAAAAATCTATCGGGTTTCAGGAAAAGGAGCAGTATTTGCACCTTTGAGGTGCGTGAGCAAGTTTTGAAATTTCTGAATGAAGAATAGCTGGTGTAAGCATAAATTAAAGCAAATGAATGAGTCTTTATTCAGGGAACTTCTTAATGTAGCTAGATCCCCATGTGTTGTCTCTTGAGAAGGCGCTAACTTTGTTACTGAGGAACAGAGTTTTGAAGTTTGCATTAATTGGCCTTACAGTTGCAATTCAGATCAAACAGTAGTCAACAAATCCTTCCTGACAAATAAGAAAATGTTGCCTTTTCTTTGTGAAGAAGGTCCTGGATGTAATAATACCTATCTGTGTCACTTGGAGGCTGAGCTGTTGGTGTGTTTTGTAGTGTGAGTAAACAGAAGGTGTGTCTAGTATGAAACGCAAAGAATGCTCACTACCTCTGAATGGTAGCTAACAGTTGTGGCTCCAGTTTTTGTGATAGATGTGTAAGGATTTTGTCTGCTGTAATACTACTGGAGTTACTTGGGCAAGGCTCACTGAGGCTTAAATAAGACTTTTGATGAAGGTGCTAATCTATTTTAGAGAAAATTTGGCTGGAATAAAAGTAGGTGCTTAATAGCACAAAATGTGCTATATTGGCAGAAGAGCTGTAGTATAGGTCTCTGATTTTTTTTTTTTTTTTTTTTTAAGTGTGAAATACCGAGACGGAGAGAGAACAAAGTTGCATTATACATTACCCGTTGCACTACAGGCATTACAGCTGTAGGAAGCACATCCTCTCACTAGATGGCAGAGATATTCCCTCCACCTCCCAGAGGTTTAGTTTTAAATTAGATCAAACAGAGCTCTCTTTCAGAATATTATATTACTTTTTGGTGAAATTGTAATACATTAGAACTTGAAGGGTCAACGAACAGAAACTGATCATTCAGAACCTAGGTAACCCAACACCTCTTTTTAAAAAAGAGCAGTTTGAAAACACTCCTTTGCTTTGAAAAAGCCTCCTTGCATATTAAGCTATAAGTTAGCTTGACAAAATTTACAGTTGATGTCAAGAATCCTCTTGAAGAAACTGGAGTTCTAAATGCTACCAGCATTAAAATTAGTACCTCAAGTGTCTCTTTGGGAGGAGAGTGTTCTGTTCTTTTTATTAATTTTAAAAAATTTTCTCAGACTGAGACTTAGAAGAACCCTGGGATTAACTAGTTGTGATCATTCTGCATTCTTGTATGTGAGAAGTTTTTTTGAATTAGGGTTTTTTTTTGTTGTGTTATGAATGCTTTTACTTTTGCAGCACTTAAACGTTGTATAAATGCTAACTAAGAAACGTTGATTTTAATGACTTCATTGTTATTGTGCATGCATGTAGTTCTTGTGCTTTATGTTTTTGCTGTTGAGTTCAAAAGCTGTCTACTGAAAATACTGTGGTTATGAGGGTAAAATATTAAGCAAGAAAAACAAGCATAAAAAAATTATTTTATTGGAGTACAGAAATTGAAGTCAGTAAAAAAGTATCCTAAATCCAGCTGCAAAGCACTGAAATACTAAAATGCTGCTAGATTGCAAGTGAACAATAAAAATAATAAGACATTAAAGTAGTCTTTGAAATCTGCGGGACACACATAAATATGAAATGCTCAATGTACATTGCATTTGTGCTCTTTTATAGATTCCTCCTACTCATGCCAGGGTTCTGATCCAGAACTATGAATAGGATCTGGCAATGAAGCCCTCACTTCATTTTTAAGTAGCTGAATATCCCAAAAGTTAGTTATTCCAAAACCATTTGCATTCTTTTTTTTGGTCTTAAGTGTCAACAGAACAGCCTGAAATTGCAAGATGAAAGTTAAAAACAAGAAGAAATAGACTGAACAGTTTTATGACACATGCTGCAGCAAGATATGTGAACTAGCTTGGATCCAGTAAAACACTATGACTGTATCAACAGGGTGCTGTGCTTGAACTAATAAGCCCTTCTGAGAAGCTATCCTAATACAACCTTTGCTTGTATCTCAGCTTAGTCTCACATAGGCCAACACTTCTAGACCATCCAAACACTGGTCTCTGCAGCAGCTTGCCTTTGGGTACCAGCGGCATACATTAATGGTTTTGGTTAGAATCATTTTTTGAAGAATACTAACATCTTCCATTTCTAAGCTTTAAACAACATGTATAGTATAGGACTTCTAGTCATAGCTTTAGTCTTGGGAGAGTGCTGTCATTTGTATTTCCTTGTTCTTTGGTTGATGGAATTTCTTGTTGTTACAGGAGAGATGTGGACTGTTCAGCAGTTTACATTTTTTTTCAGAAAAGCTACCCCATTAAGTTAAACTCCTTTATCCTTATAAAATACCAGAACATGAGGGCAGGGTCATACACTGTATAATTCAATGCAGACATATATCATCATAATGCTGAGATACGCTTATCAATTCTGCAACTTTTTAGTTCTTCAGATCTAAATCTTGAACTACCTTGTCTGTTAAATAAATGCTGTTCATGTGTACTTTTAAAATAATAACAAGGTAAACTAAAACTGTGGTTACTAACATTAAAGTATGATTCTATAGTACTGGGAAGAAGTGAATTACGGTGAGATGTCTATCATGACAAAGAAGAAATGCCATGCGTTGCTGCATTCATATGGAACAGTATTCCTCCATACATCCTCATCTGTCTGTGAGAGAGCAGTCACTAAGACAGCGCTAGGCACTTTCTAAATACATTTAAAAACCAGTGAATTTACTTTATGGCTCTAAGTATTGCAAAATTGGAACAAACGTCACTTTGTGTTTGTGCTGCAGATTACTTAGGATTTATTTTTGTGATAGAAATCTCTTCAGGGAAGATCTTTTTGTTAGCCTGCAATAAATGTTTTCCTATTAGAATGACAACATGAGACTAGGAAAGTGGTCTGTGTTGTATATCAGAATTTATTGTACTCCATTTCAAAAGTGTTTGCTATTTCCATTAGAAACTCATTGCAGAATTTAACTGGGAACAAACTTCTGAGTTTTTCAGTTTGAATTCATTTGTGATTGTTTCATACCCATTTATCATAGGATCATTTAGGTTGGAAAAGACCTTCAAGATTATCGAGTCCAACCGTCAACCATGCCCACTAAACCATGTCCTGAAGCGCCTTGTCTACGTGCTTTTTGAATACCTCCAGGGATGGTTACTCCACCACTTCCCTGTTCCAATGCCTGACAACCCTTTCAGTAAAGAAATTTTTCCTAATATCCAATCTAAATCTCCCTTGCCACAACTTGAGGCCATTTCCTCTCATCCTATCTCCAGCCACCTGACGGAAGAGACCAGCACCCACCTCCTTTCAGGTAGTTGTAGAGAGCAATAAGGTTCTCCCCTCAGCCTCCTCTTTTCTAGACTAAATAGCCCCAGTTCCCTCAGCCGCTCTTCGTAAGACTTGTGCTCCAGGCCCCTCACCAACTTGGTTGCCCTTCTCTGGACACGCTCCAGCACCTCAGTGTCTTTCCCATAGTGAGGGGCCCAAAACTGAACACAGTACTCGAGGTGCGGCCTCACCAGTGCTGAGTACAGGGGAACAATCACCTCCCTGCTCCTGCTGGCCACACTATTTCTGATGCAGGCCAGGATGCCGTTGGCCTTCCTGGCCACCTGGGCACACTGCTGGCTCATATTCAGGTGGCTGTCAACCAACACCTCCAGGTCTTTTTTTGCCGGGCAGCTTTCCAGCCCCTCTTCCCCAAGCCTGTAGCGCTGCATGGGGTTGCTGTGACCGAAGTGCAGGACCCGGCACTTGGCCTTGTTGAACCTCATACAGTTGGCCTCGGCCCATCAATCCAGCCTGTCCAGATCCCTCTGTAGAGCCTCCTTACCCTCAGGCAGGTCAGCGTTCCCTCCCAGCTTGGTGTCATCTGCAAACTTACTGAGGGTGCACTCAATCCCCTCGTCCAAATCGTTGATAAAGATATTGAACAGAACTGGCCCCAACAGTGAGCCCTGGGGAACACCACTTGTGACCAACCACCAACTGGATTTAACTCCATTCACCACAACCCTCTGGGACCCTCCATCCAGCCAGTTTTTTACCCAGCGAAGAGTACACTTATCTAAGCCATGAGCCGCCAGCTTTTCAAGGAGTATGCCATGAGAGACAGTGTCAAAGGCCTTGCTGAAGTCCAGGTAGAAAACATCCACAGCCTTTCCCTCATCCACTAGGCGGGTCACCTGGTCATAGAAGGAGATCAGGTTGGTCAAGCAGGACCTGCCTTTCATGGACCCATGCTGATAGGGCCTGATCACCTGGTTGTCCTGCACATGCCATGTGAGCGCACTCAGGAGGAACCAACTGTTCCCATAATCTTCCCCGGTACCGAGGTCAGGCTGACAGGCCTGTAGTTCCTCGGATCTTTCCTCTGACCATTCTTGTAAATGGGCATCACATTGGCAAGCCTCCAGTCATCTGGGACCTCCCCTGTTGACCAGGATTGCTGATAAATGATGGAGAGTGTCTTGTTAAGCTCCTCTGCCAGCTCCCTCAGTACTCTTGGATGGATCCCATCTGGTCCCATAGACTTGTGAGTGTCCTGATTGACGTAGTAGGTCACTATTTCCTCCTGGATTATGGGGGGGTATATTCTCCTCTCTGTCCCTGTCTTCCAGCTCAGGGGACTGAGTACCCTGAGGATAACTGGTCTCACTATTAAAGACTGAAGCAAAGAAGGCATTAAGTACCTCAGCCTTTCCCTCATCTCTGGTGGCAACGTTTCCCTCTGTATCCCATAAAGGATAGATATTTTCCTTGGCTCTCTTCTTATTGTTAATGTATTTGTAAAAACATTTTTTGTTGTCCCTTACAATAGTGGCCAGATTTAGTTCTAGCTGAGCTTTTGCCTTTCTGATTTCCTCTCTGCATGACCTAACAAGATTCCTGTATTCTTCCTGAGTTGCCTGCCCTTTCTTCCAAGGATGGTAAACTCTCCTTTTTTTCTTGAGTCCTAGCAAAAGCTCCCCGTTAGCCAGGTCAGTTGTCTTCCTCGACGGTTTGTCTTGCAGCACATGGGAATAGCCTGGTCCTGAGCCATTAAGGTTTACTTCTTGAAGAATGTCCATCCCTCCTGGACCCCTTTGCCCTTCAGGACCATCTCCCAAGGGACTCTCTTAACCAGTGTCCTGAAAAGGCCAAAGTTGGCCCTCTGGAAGTCCATAGTGGTGGTTTTGCTGACCACCTTCCTTGCCTCACCAAAAATTGAGAATTCTATCATGTCATGGTCACTAAGCCCAAGATGGCCTCCAACCATCACACCTCCCACCAGTCCTTCCCTGTTTGTAAATGGTAGGTCCAGCAAGGCTCCTCCCCGGTAGGCTCACCTACCAGCTGTGTCAGGAAGTTATCTTCCACACACTCCAGGAACCTCATAGACAGCTTGCTCTCTGCTGTGTTTTATTTCCAGCAGATGTCTGGAAAGTTCAAGTGCCCCACGAGAACAGCGGCACGTGACTGTAAGACTACTGCTAGCCGCTTGTAGAATGTTTCATGTGTCTCTTCAACCTGGCTGGGTGGTCTGTAACAGACTCCTAGCACGATATCTGCCTTGTTGGCCTTCCCTCTTATCCTTACCCATAAGCATTTGTTCTTATGCTCATATTCTCCTTTTGCTTATTTTGCCACTCGCCCCCCTTTTTTCTCTGCTGTATTTATAAACCAGATTTAATTTTATTTCATTTTTATTATGAATTTATTTATTTTGATTTGCTGTGCTGAAAAGCCACACTGCTAGTCTTACCTTCAGGCTAGATTCTCTGTTAGGGTAGTTCAGAGTAATAATCTTTTTCTCTGCATGATCCAGTGTCAATCTTTAATGAGTTCAGGATATAGGTGATGCTAATTCAATTGATTATCATTTTATAAAATTGTGTAAAAATGCTTCACTTACCTAACCATTCTGGAAATGCTTGTTAATGCTACTCAGGATTGGATTTTCTTTTGCGATGACTCATGATCCTGTGATTCACTAGATTCTTCTAACTTTTGAATCTGCAAATAATAGATTCACTACTTATGGGAAAACTTTTTATTCCATAATTGTGTAAGCTTGCATGTTTTACTATTAATTTTCAAGCTATTAATCTTACTGCTTCTTACCTACATATGGTTCTTCCCACGTGACATACTACATTGATACAGGTGCCTCTGCACTTTGTGTTGTCATTGTTTTACCAACTCATTAATCACCATATTACACTGTTGGTTTCAAGATAGAGAAGATCTCAAAACTTAACTAAAAAGTAACCTGATTTTTTTCCTTGTTTTACCTCCAAATTTTGTCTTCCTAACACACAGTTCTTCTGTAAACTTATACCACATTAATTTTGGAATTAGTTTATTAGAGCATCATTTGCCTAAATAATACCGTATGCTCTTGAATATAAAAGATGCCCTTCTATTGATTTTTTTTTTTTTTTTTTTAAATGGCTTACACTTTCATTTTGAGTAGTATGGTTAAGAGGTTTGCAGTGACTGAGCATTGGGGAACTACAAGGCCATATGTGCATTTGCCATACGCCTGTGGTGCGTCATCCCGAAAGAAGGACTTTGTAGAGAAAATAATCTGCTTTTCCAACACTATATTCTCCCTTCTGAAAGTGATCAAAGAGGACTTGTTGCCGTGTTCGGTTTAAAAATTGATGCGCTCAGATTAAATTTCAAAAACGGTCTGATACTCTGTAATTTAAGTGTAATCTTTCCATCTGTTGATTTATTTTAGATTTTTAATTTTGAAACAGTGAACAAAAAATGCAATCCTGTTATTAATTGTAAACCTTCAAACTACTTTTCACTTAAGCCAACTTACAAGTGGTTTAATATCAAAGCATTCAGGTTTCACACATGGAGTTTGTAACTGAGGTTTTTAGACCACCTGTGTAGAGCTCAGTCAGACCCTACTGCGTCTCTCAAGGGAATAACAAGAGAAAAAGGGATCTTTCCATTCAGCTAAATACGTTGACTTGAGTTCAGGCAGTGCAAAAGTCACAAAAGAGATGTATTCCAGGGCCTAGTGCTAGCCGAAAAAAGCTTTGTGTTATGTGGCAAGGATTGCCATTTTAACTGTAGGATTCCCAGGAATTTTGTAGTAATTTAATCATAATGTTTCATTGAGTTTGAATCCACGTAAAAGTGTCATGATTCATAACGTGTTGGGTTTTTTCCCTAAAATTGTCAGCAGAAGAAGATCTCAAATTCATTGATGTCTTTGATTTGAAAGAATGTTGTAAGCTTTCAAGTTGGTTTGACAATCAATTTGAACTTTCCTGGTAAACCAATGTTGTTGCATTATTATGTTTTCTCTTTACCTCCATGTTGTTAGTGATCCCTTCCTTAAATATCTGTCCTGAAAGCTTTGAATACTTTCAAAGTCATACTGTATACAATGTAACGTAATACATAATTTTTGATACTGTAAATTTACTTGGAGTAGTTGTTATGTGAATTTGGCTCTGAAGAGCCTATCCACTAAATGAATAGGACCTACGTAATGTGCTACTCTAGCAGTGAAGCCATATGTCCTGGTTTCCATTTAACATTGACATGGATTTTAAGGAGATCTCTAGCTTAGAAAGGGGGAAGAGTGGCCTGTGATGGCAGGACTTAGAGTTTGGTAGGTTGAGCCCTTAGTTATGGTCTGAATTAGTATTCCCATTTATTGTAAAATGGAGGTTTACTCTGGTATTCCATTCACTTGTACACAGTTGTGTATTATCTTGTGCATTTTTTGAAGTCTTTGTCCTCAGTTTTGCTGTCTGTAAAGGGAATATTATTTATTCTAAAGAATATTAAAAGTGTATTTTCTTTGAAACATAGCAGAATTACATCTGCTTTGTGTGAATTTTCATGCATATGGATTTAGAAAATGCAGACTTACACTAAAATTCTTACATCGTGTTAAGGAAGTTGCACATATGCATGTATGTACTTGTTTAAAAGGAAGATAAAAAATAATCTGCAAAACATCTTTTTTATACTACTAAACTATTCTGTTAGTATTTGATCTGAATTCCAGGTTGCAGCACTTACATGGGTAAAAAGGTGGAACTTTGGTAATTCTTGGTGATTAATCTTTTGCTACTTGCTTTCTTAAAGGATTATTAGGAATTGTCCTAGTGTGAGTAATAAGTTCTGCAGATAATATTGCACACCTATTTACAGTTTTTTTAATCTTCAGGACTAATGGCAAAGGAGTAAACCAACATGGCAGCTATGGTCCCACCTGTGAAGCTGAAATGGCTTGAACATCTCAACAGCTCCTGGATCACAGAAGACAGTGAATCTATTGCAACAAGGGAGGGAGTTTCTATCTTGTACGCTAAGTTAGTCAGCAATAAAGAAGTAGTGCCATTGCCCCAGCAGGTTCTGTGCCTCAAAGGACCTCAGTTACCAGATTTTGAGCGGGAATCTTTATCTAGTGATGAACAGGACCACTACTTGGATGCCCTTCTTAGCAGCCAGCTGGCACTGGCGAAGATGGTATGCTCAGATTCTCCATTTGCTGGAGCGCTTCGAAAACGTCTTCTTGTGTTGCAGCGTGTCTTCTATGCACTTTCTAATAAATACCATGATAAGGGTAAGGTGAAACAACAGCAGCATTCACCAGAAAGCAGTTCTGGATCAACAGATGTGCATTCCGTCAGTGAACGTCCTAGGTCAAGTACAGATGCACTTATAGAAATGGGAGTTCGGACTGGGTTAAGCTTGTTATTTGCACTGCTAAGACAAAGTTGGATGATGCCGGTGTCAGGACCTGGCCTCAGTCTTTGCAATGATGTTATCCATACTGCAATAGAAGTTGTGAGCTCTTTACCACCTTTATCTTTAGCAAATGAAAGCAAGATTCCACCAATGGGGTTGGACTGTTTATCACAAGTAACAACATTTCTTAAAGGAGTAACAATTCCAAACTCTGGGGCAGACACTTTAGGTCGGAGATTAGCTTCTGAATTGCTTCTTGGCTTGGCTGCCCAACGAGGTTCCTTACGATACCTTCTTGAATGGATAGAGATGGCTTTAGGTGCTTCAGCTGTAGTAAACTCTATGGAGAAAACCAAGTTGCTGCAAAGTCCAGAAGGGATGATCAGCTTTGATTGCTTTATGAGTATATTAACACAGATGCGACGATCTTTGGTAGGTATACCAGTTTTGTTTTTTCTACATTGCGAATATAGTTGCATTCTTAACTTTAAATGGTCTCTCAACACTGAATGCTAGTTTGCTCAATAGTTTGCTTAGTATGTTAAAAAAGGGGGAGGGGGTGTGTGAATTTTTTTTCCCAGTATTTGCTTTGTTACTCACTGTCTCTTTCCCTCCCTGTGCCCGCCTGTTTCCTCATAGGTAAGATGAAACAGCAAAGCAATCCCTGTGTTGTCACTTTTGGCATTATGCTCTAACTTCAGAGAAAGAATCAAAGATGTACTTGATCCACTTGCACTTTACATTTAAGTTCATAGCAAGAAAGTTAGAAATTATGGAACTGTTTTTAAGGCTTGCTATGCTGAATTTGCTTAGAATTCAAAGTTTTGCAGTATGCCTTGTTGCCTGTTCAAAGTTACTAATGTTGGACGTTCCTACTCTCCAGTTAACCTGGACGTCTGCTTATACATCTTTGGAGAATCAGTAAGATTTGAGATGTTTAGCATTTTTGCTACTGCTCAGAAATTAATACAATAAGAAAATGAGCTACATTGTTTGGAAGTATGGCACACTGCTTTGTATATTGAGTGCTTACTTCTGGTCCTAGATGAATATTCTTTTTAAAGGTATGAAATGGTATCACAATATGCAGTCAGAAGCCGTGGCAAGCTTCTGCCTCATAGGCTGAGACGGAAACAGGGAATGACTTTTTCCCTGAGGTGAGCATTGTTTTCTCTCAGGCTTGTAATGCTTTCTAAAAAACATGAATTTTAAAAACTAAAAAATTTAAAGCATGGGGACCATGAGAAGAGCATGGCAGTGGCAGGATCTGAATTGGATTGAATGTCCTGATAGGCAGCTTTATTGGTTGTTGGTTTTGGACTAGATGTAAAATTAGAGACCAAAATATGGGAGATACGTAAACACAAAAATAATTATGATTAGACATTTTTAAAAAATAATCACATTAAACTCGACACAAATTAGATGCATTTCAGAACAAAACAGTGTTAGGAGAAATTAACTCTAGACCCAGATATTTTCACAAAAATGAATAAATAAGAATGTTTAACTAGCACTTATTACATTTTTGTTATCCTGAAGTGTATGCAGATACCACAGCTCGGGGAGAAAGGTAGTTTACATATGCTTATAGAAATAGCTTTCAATTTTGCTTAACTGTAAGAACAAATCCCTAATGTATTTTGTACAGGTGCACTGTTGCTGTATGGAAGTATTTTTCTCATAATAACATTTAAAAATTGTAGGGATCATCTGCTGATCGAAGTCAATGGAGAGAGCCAACTAGAACGTCTGATGGCTTATGTTCTCTTTACGAGGCAGCTCTGTGTTTATTTGAAGAGGTATGTCTTGAAATGAACCTTGAGTTTAAGGTAGCTGTAGTTTCCTTCCCCCTCACACATCTGATTGGTGTGTGCATGTGGGTATGGTCCAGTCTCTGCTGAGTTACTCTGAAGTAGAAGAGGAAGGCAAAAAAAGGTGAAAAATGAAGATGTAGAGAAACAATGTAATTTGGGCAAGCTAATGATACGGTGATGGATGATTTGTGTTTCAGGCAGAGAATCATATTGAAGGGAAATTGAAGTTGCATTAAACATTGTGACTATTTGGAAAGAAATGAAAATGCTACTGTGTAATAAATCTCTCATTTTAATAGGTTTGTCGAATGGCATCAGACTATTCAAGAACATGTGCCAGTCCTGACAGCATTCAAACGGGTGATGCTCCCATTGTTTCCGAGACCTGTGAAGTTTATGTTTGGGGTAGCAACAGCAGTCATCAACTGGTAGAAGGAACTCAAGAGAAAATACTTCAACCCAAACTTGCTCCAAGTTTTTCTGATGCACAGACAGTGAGTGACATTTATAGTGGTAATTTATGTAACATTTAACAGCTTCATAGTTACAGTATGAAATTGGAAAATAGTACTTTATTTCTGAAGTGTTAAGTTGTAATGAAGCAGATGCTCAGAAGTAATCACAGAAGTTGTTTTACTGAAAGTATCTCACTACTTTTATTGATTCCTGGAAAAAACATTCTTTTTCATTTTTAATGATATACAGAGATTGATATTGATATAACAAGAACAATTGAATTATCTAACTTGGATGAAATGCATTTACAGAGACGAATTTACTTGCCTGTAGTTATTTATTTTTTTTACAGTTGTTTAAAAGTTATCTTAACTGCTTAATCTTCTGTTCCACTGGTGGTTTTCACACCAAGGTTGCCTAGTTTAAAAGTCCAAACCAGGCTAACTGCTGGCACAGCAACCTTAATTATCTTTCTGAAAATCAATATACAGTATGCTCTTTCTGCTCTCAGTCACAGATTCTGCAGTTGCAACTGAGCACTTCTGTTGATGCGTGACACAGAATATAACAGTTTGCTTTTCTGTTACTATATTGGCTTTGCAGTGTTGACTTAAGTAAAAGCATTTTTTTGGTTACTGGACAATTAAGGTACATTTTGTGGAATTGTTTCTATTGACATCACTGATATATTTTATGTGTCAATGGACTGCAGGACCAGGCATCATAAAGCAAATTTATGCATTCAAAAAACTTTGTTTAAACAAAACACTAATACACAAGAGTGGAATGAGTGATCTGAGTGAATGGATTACTCTTTAAATAGTATGGTATACACCCATACAACCTATTTATGTGATTTCCCACTGGGTTAAAGAATTTTTTCTTTAACCTTCATTGATGATCTTTGTAGGATTTGTCTGTATGAAGAAGTTAATTCACAGTAAATAGGGCTGTCACTGTGCAGCCTACCACCTGCTTTGTGCCATATTGTGATGTGGACATGCAGTGCCTTTATGCCTCAGATTTGAACCTGCTTTGCACTTATGGTGTGCTAAGAATCCTATAGGAAATTATTCCAGGGTTAGTTGGTTTGCTATTAGGTCATTCTTCAGCTGCGTGCCGACTTTCCAATAGAGGCAAGTTCTTTCTTAAAAACCTTTTAGTCTTATTTCTTTGGTGTTTATGTAATTAAAATGCATAGTCTCAAATGGTAGTGGATTTTTAGCATTTGGCGTATTTCTGTAATGTTACCTCTTGGTGCTGGTTAAAACTAAGCAAAACCTACAGTGCTTTATCAAGCTGCTATTTTGTCTTTTTAATCTTAAAAAAATTAAGATACCTTCAAAGACTGTCCATTTCCATCCATGAGTCTTGGAGATCTGAAGGCAGCCTGAGTTCTGTAGTCTGTAGGAGAGATGCAAATAATAGATCAATTGCTATTTACATCCTTTACCTCAAGAAAATGGATTTACTCATAAAGTGTTTTCCAGGAATTTGAATTGTACTGCTTGCTGAAGTGCAAATTCTCCTTAAAGTTTATATTATGTTATATGAAAGGGTTATGTAAAGAAACCTGACATTCTGTTTTTAAAAATACAGACTTCTAGACCTATATGTGAATTTTACATTTATCTAATCTTTCTTTTTTATTGTCATAACCTTTTTATTTATAGATTGAAGCTGGACAGTATTGTACATTTGTTATCTCTACGGATGGTTCTGTTAGAGCCTGTGGTAAAGGCAGCTATGGGAGACTAGGACTGGGTGATTCCAATAATCAGTCCACATTGAAAAAACTGACTTTTGAGCCTCATAGGTCTATTAAAAAAGTGTCATCTTCAAAAGGATCTGATGGTCACACTTTAGCATTTACAACAGAAGGGGAAGTCTTCAGTTGGGGTGATGGTGACTATGGAAAATTGGGACATGGAAATAGTTCAACTCAGAAATATCCCAAACTTATTCAGGGTCCTCTGCAAGGAAAGGTATGTTTTCTGTAGTAGAACACCTATTTTTGTTCTGTTCAGTTGTGACGTGTAAAATTTGAAATACAGAAAATCTTAAGAAAAGTTCTGTGTTTTTTCTAAACTTCTCTTAGAAGCTGCTTTTGCTTTCAGCAAAGCACTAAAATTTATGATTGCCTTTAGGCATGTGATTTAGGCAATGGCATTGTCAGTAAACCTTCTCATAGTCTTAATAGTAAAACTTGCTCATATGCTTTTGCTGAACTGCAGTGACATTCCAGGAGATGGTTGCTTTTGTTAGCTGTAACATTAGGACTTCTCCTATACAACTCTTCAGTGACTTCATTTGATAAGTGGCTTTGTATTGTCCTAAAGGCCTTCTCTTCCCTATCTGTCTATGTTTTGGCCAGTGTTTTAAACATCTACTGATGCTTCATTTTGCTGCTGTAAGACTAGGATATCATTATGTTAAATTTGCTTGATAAATAAATTATGACGAGTTTATATATAAACTTGTCTCTTTGTGTACCGATTTCTGCTTTATCAAATACTGAATAGAAAAGATTGCAAAGCTTAATTTATGTGTGTACTTGCTCCACACAAGTGAACAAGTCAGTTTACATAGAATGCCTCTGAAACTTGACTTTCATAAGCTTTCAAACTTCCTGTTCATTTTGTGTAAAAGCTTGATTTTTATTTTTGCATGTAATGTAGGTTGTTGTTTGTGTATCAGCTGGATACAGACATAGTGCTGCTGTTACAGAAGATGGAGAGCTATATACATGGGGAGAAGGAGACTTTGGAAGATTAGGTAACTTTAAAATTTCATGAGATGCTTTTGAAAGAATTCCTGTGTCTGGTAATGGTACTATATGCGTATTTTCCTTGTTCTCTTATTGTCTCCTCTAAATACATGTGTAGAGGTGTGTGTATATAGGTGACTGACTGTATTAAAACTAGTGCAGAGACACTTAAAAGATTCTAATGCAGTTAATATTACAAAGATTCTATTTTTTTAAATTTTTTTTTCAGGAATAGTTGCCTTTGTTCATTCATAAGACTATATTTGATTGCCACTGTCACTTAAATGTAAACAGTAGACATTTTAAACTGGAATTCTACATAAACGTAATCTAGTGACGGTAGGATGGTTCTTTGAACAGTCATGAATAACTGGCTAATAATATCAAGGGTCTGATTCTAATGTGATACTAATAAGGATACTTGACATTGTTTGCCAGAATGGGTTGATGTCCTTTTATCTTAATATGTCCAAAAAGTTTCATTTAACTGAAACGAAAGCCACAGTATTATGCTTAAATTTCACTTGTATATTTCATCATCTTTGCTGTACAGCTGGTATGCCTAGTATAAAACCACCCTTCTCAAGCAGGTTCAGTTGAACCAACAGCTTTTGCATAGAAAATTGCTTCAAGTTGGGCTTTAGTTCCTTTCTGCTGTCTTTGCTTTGAATGTCATGATTGCCAAGTAGAGGGGTGAAAGCAAGTACCTGACAGGGGCAGAAGAGGAGAACGGTGTTTCACAGTTTTTCAAGGTAATCAGTGGAAGTGCTGAGTCTACCCCTGCTGTTAAGAACACTGGGTTAGAGGTTTAACCTACAATTTTGGGCTGAATTGTGGAAATGTTCTCATTGAGTTTTAGGTTCATGTGGGGTTTTTATGTGCTTTGGGGAGCTTGGAGTGTGCAATGGTGAGTTCCAGTGTGCAGCTAAAAAATAGCATTTAGTTAGGTCATAGTAACTTGTTCACATTTAATCAGTTATGGATATCATGTAGTATTCTTTCCCCTCTCTTCCCCATTTTTCTTCCATATCTGCAGCATTTCTGTAGTTTTAGACATGTAAGTCATACTTATTGTGAAGTAGGTGATACTGTAATGTATTGGGCTTCTGCAGAAAGGACCAGTTAGAGTTGCGACTGTCTAAAACTAGCTAGTTTGTTGGGTTTATTTGTCTGTGCAGTATATATGCTTGTATTGACAGTAGTAAGAGTATGCTCTCGTTTTAGTTTCCTCATGCTGTTCAGGCTACCTGCTGCCCAGTATTAGGAAGTGTAGCTACCTAATTAACTAGTATTAAAGGCAATTGTGCTAGTAATTCTTTTTATTTCTTTTAAACTAGGTAGAAAATAGTCCTATGATTTAGTTGGCAGTAAGGTATGAACAAGTGTTATGGATGGAGTACATCTTATAAAAATGATATGTTTGTTAACCTTACTACAGATCTCTTCCAAACCTTACTACAAATCTTTCCAAAAAGCGGGCAGAAATTATATTATGTGATGATTACAATGTATATGGGGTTTGCAAAATCTTACTGAAATTACAAACCATAAATAGAACTTAAGTCTTCACAAAAAGAAAAATTTTTTTTTCCTTAGGTCATGGTGACAGCAACAGCCGCAACATTCCAACTTTAGTAAAAGATATTAGCAACGTAGGAGAGGTTTCCTGTGGCAGTTCACACACAATAGCTCTCTCCAAAGATGGGAGAACAGTATGGTCATTTGGAGGAGGAGACAATGGTAGGTAAAACTAACATTATGGTAGTAATTTTCATCTTATTCCATCTACCTCGTAGCCTCAGTACTCTTGAAGTTGGGGGGGGAGGGGTTTTGTCATTTGGTAGCTGTTCAAGTAAAGGATTTTAGTAAAACCTAAATACAATATTTTAAGTTTAACTGCAAGATTATAGACTTTAAGAAAGGATATCAGAAGGAAGAGGTGTTTCACAGAGCAGAAAGCTCAATGAATGCATAAGCAATTCTGGAAAAAATGCTATGCTGATAACTTTAAAATAAACTCACTCACTTGATATGGTAATAACTGTATTCACATACTAGAAACTGTTGCATTTAAACTGCCTCTTGAAGAAACACGTCCCATCTCAGAAATGAAGGGCTTCTGACCTTCATTGCCAGTAGACGCTTTGTCAAACACAGAATCATTCATTTTCTGTTATTACCATATTTAGCTAAATTTTGTTATGCTGCTAGATAAAATTTAAAAGTCAGATTAAAATTGCTGTATTATTGCTTCCTAGCCTAGTGTGAGAAGAGAGGAAAATGCAGACTACAGAAATCTCATAATCAAATTGGTGGTTAATAGAACTGGGTAGGAATTTGGCTTTTGGATATTAATGATACGCTACTACAGTGTTGTATGAAAGCTAAAGCAAAATGAATCAAAGCATAACATTTGTAAAAATTATCAGGTTTTGTAATATATTTCACATTTGATTTTGTTTCTTCGCCTTCCTTTTGAGGAATGTTTTTCTGTCAGCACACTGACATGGTCTAGTGACAGTCCTTGTTTTTGAGGTCATTGATTGAAAATGGTGAAGTTGTGGAGAGAAATAGCTGCTTTCAGGAGAAACTTAAAGGAGGAATAAGGGAATAAAAATATTAATGGTTACACAAATGCACACAGCTGTTAGAAAAAAATGCAGAAAAGATGGGGTTTTTTTCAAGTCACTTTGTAAAATAATCTTATTTTGCTGAATGTGAAAAGGTTTAGTGCTTTGGAAGGCTTTAGTAATTAAACAGCAGGCAATAAATAGTGTAGATATATGGAATTAATATTTCAATTTTTAAATACACTATAATAAATATGTATTTCTTGAAGTCTGTATTACTGCAATTGAAAGAGAATAGGTTTTATAAAAATTGTAACATGTTTTAATTTTGAATATATACTCTGACACTTTTGGAAATCCAAAAAGAGTTGGTTTTGGGTACTTCTAGTTGTCATAGTTTATGTATTGAAAATACCTTCCACTTGTGTTCCCTCCTTTTGCAGGCAAACTTGGTCATGGTGATACAAACAGAGTGTATAAACCTAAAGTTATAGAAGCCTTGCAAGGAATGTTTATTCGAAAAGTTTGTGCTGGGAGCCAGTCTTCACTTGCCTTGACATCAACAGGGCAGGTAGGCAAAAACAAGTTTTCACTCAAATGGTGAGAGTTGGTGAAGATGGTGTGGGTTCATTATTTCAGCATTTGTTATTTGACTGTTGAGAAAATATTCAACTAGTACTTAAATATCAGTAAAGTTCTTGATTAGAGATTAACTAAAATACTGAGGTCCTAATGCACTAGAGTAATTAAAAATGTGCTGAAGAATCCTGTAAAAGAGTCTTTTTAGACTCTTTTCAAGAGTCTAAAAGTAGTTTAGACTACTTTTCAAGAGTCTTGTTTAGCCACAGAAAATGAGTTATTTTTAGGTTAATAAATGTAACCAATGCAAAATCAAATTGGATTCAGGAAGCAAAGTGGGTTCTGGAAGCAAAAAGCAGTGAAATGCTTGTAATTCTTAATGCATTAACCAACTCAGGTGGTTAAGTGTTTTAATAATTTTTTTTAAATGTATGTGTATTTTAGAATATAGGTGTTAACTGAAAATTTTATTTCTAATCTGAAAAATCTCACGAGAGCTTGGAGTGAAATGTTTAGCTGGTAAATAAGACTCCTTACTGGCATGATGTATGTACATGTAATACAATAAGCATTTCTACACATGTAACCTAACTGACCCCCACCTGCACCCCACTGTGATTCAAAGGCAATGGGTTTTAAAAGTATGGATTAGGCATGTTGAAGTTTACTGCAGCTGTTTCTTTTCTTAGAACAGCCTCCCCATTGATGTGCTCTGTGGCCAGTGATCTGAGTAGTTGGGGGAAGAAGTGCAGATGATGCGAAATGTACATTAGAGTCTTGAAAATACTGTACATGTTGAAAGCATAGTTGCAATTATTGTGCAAGTGGTTATCTGGTATTTTGTTTGTTCTTGGTCACCAGTAATACAAATTTGACATGCTACTATTTTGTGGTTTGTTTGCTCTAGGTTTATGCATGGGGCTGCGGTGCATGCCTTGGCTGTGGCTCTTCAGAGGCAACTGCTCTCAGACCCAAGCTTATTGAAGAACTGGCTGCTACAAGAATAGTTGATATTTCGATTGGTGACAGTCACTGTTTGGCACTTTCTCACGGTAAAAAGAATAAGGTGTAGAAATACATAATCCCCCTCTTAATCAAAAGCAATTGTATCTCAGGTTTTGTCTTCTACTTTATAGATAATGAAGTTTATGCTTGGGGTAACAATTCAATGGGACAGTGTGGTCAGGGAAACTCTACTGGTCCCATTACTAAACCGAAGAAAGTAAGTGGTTTAGATGGAGTTGCAATTCAACAGATTTCAGCAGGAACGTCCCATAGCCTTGCCTGGACAGCTCTTCCAAGGGACAGGTAACAATGACATTGGGGGACATTGGTATAAATTTTTTTTTCATACAAGTCCACTTTGGGATACATTTAACTCTTTCCTGAAAGTGTTAACCATGTAATGCGTTTCAAGTATTCTGCTTGTAATGTTTTGGACTGGAAAGTCTTTTCTTCTCTCTTCGTCTCTCTTCTTCTCGTTCTCTTCCTCTCTCTCTTCTTCTCTTTTCTCCTCTTCTCTTCCTCTTTTTAAATTTAAATTTCTTTTCTTCTTTTTAAATTTACAAGTGAAAATATAGCAGCACCAAGGATTTGGACGTTATATACAAATTTCTTTGTATATGAAGATTTCTTGCCTGCTGTTAGACAAAAATTTACCTCTGTTTACTAAAAATCAACAAGTTAGGCAGTAGGAGGAGAAACAACTCAGTATTTTTTATTTTGTGCTTCTGACAGGATTTTTTATGGCTTAGGCAGTTTCCTTTAGTGTAATAATGAGTAGACTAAGCAGAAGACTTTGGGAAATGGGGATGTTTAGACAAATTACTGATGTGGATTTAAACATCTTTACAAATTTCTGGGTGGTTACATGTTAACCTAAACTAAAAAAAAGTACTTAAATAAATAGTTTGGTTATTAATATACAATAATTGAAATAATACTTTGTTACACCAAAGACATGAGCAAGTGATTGAAATGAAGCAGTAAGCATCAGATTTATACATGGACTAAAACAAAGGAATAGAAAAACTTAATATTTGGAAGATAATTCAGGAAGAATTTCAAATGCCCTGTTTTAAAGAGAGCAATCTTATAAAAATCGATTAAGAAAATAGTGAGACTCAAAACAGTACTGAGTGGTACTACTCCTTTTGAATTCTCCCTGCATTGTATCAAAGTGTCTTTATAATCTGGCATTTGTACTAAAAACGGCTTTGTGAATACTGGTCAGCTTTTGCAAGAATCAGATTAAACATGTATGGCTTTATATTTATGGCATTGTAGGTGTTTTTGTTCATAAATGAAGAGTGATTTGTAAAGAACTTTACAGAAAAGAGAGCAGAAAATACCTTCAGGGATCAGGAAGTTAGTCTGCCTCAATCATACTAGTTTGTTCTAAGAAAAAAATTGGTTTGGTCAAGCGCATACACAACCTGCTCAAACTGTTAATTTATTAAAGCAGTTAGAATATTTTCAGTAGTTAACTTGCTTTGATGTTTGATTCCAGGCAAGTTGTGGCGTGGCACAGACCCTATTGTGTAGACCTTGAAGAAAGTACCTTTTCGCATCTTCGTTCTTTTCTTGAGCACTACTGTGACAAAATTAACAGTGAAATTCCCCCTCTTCCTTTTCCTTCATCAAGGTATATACGTCATATGCATGTTATAGATTTATAAAAAATTTTTTTTTCTTTACAGCAGTGGTGCATGGCTTAGTCCTGGTTAGTCTTTTCTTTAACAAGCACAAGTCTGTTTTATTTGCTCATTCAGGTGCCATTTGTTTGTTTGTATAACACAGGAGCTTTTCAGTGCCTCAAATGTAGCAGGATCTTTTGTGTGGAATTGATTTTAATTATACACCGAATGAAATGTTTTCTTTTAGTTATCCTTTAAAACACATTTTTCTATATAGTTGAAATGCGTTTACTATTTCTGTACATTATTTCTGCTTTGCCAGTTTTTCTTCCTATAACCTGTTTGAGTGGATGCTTACTGGCTCTAATCTACAGATAATCTTAGGCAAAAAAAAACCTCTTCAAGTGATAATCCATCAATCCATACATTCAGTTATTGACTAACACATGTATGATGCTCAGACTGGGAGGTGTATAGTTGCCATTGTGTTTTGAGTTGGGATCAATGCTCTGATAAAACCCTGTTTCTATCTAAGGAATTAGGATATTTTTCTACAAGTGTTTTTAGCATGGGGGGGTGGGCTATTTTCTTCTTGCAGCTCAAGGTCTCTGATCACCTCTGGAGAACTAGAAATTGTTCAGAATGCATGAAAGACTTTTTTAAAGGTTATGTATGACTCTGTTGTTCAGGTTATGTCAAGTAGTGTAACTGTTACAAAATGGAGAAAGGCAGTTCAATTTTTTCAGGAACTGATTGGCTGTGGAACTTTGTAATGAGGCATAGTATTACAGTTACAGCAGTTTGCTTCTGATACAGACAGAGGTTAGTGGTGGACAGTTTGGGATATTTCATGATCAGTTCCATGTGGTGGTTTGGGGTTTTGTTTGTTTCTTTGGTTTTTTTTAAAGATAAGATATTCCATTATTTTAGAAAGTGCAGTTTTACAAATGTGAGATTCATAGACATGAAATGTCACTTAGGTTTGAAATATATGGGCAAGAAGCATTTTCCTTGCTTTGGATTTGGGGAGCCTTTCTGCATTTCCACAAATTTGTCTTTTCTGGAAGGTGCTCCAGAAAATGAAATGCAACAAAACTAAGCTTATCTTGATAGTTCCGTGCTGACTGAAACAGCCTCTTGAGAAATCATTAGTAATCGTTATTACAGCTTCCAGATTTGAGTCTTTTCACGAAAGGTGATGTTTTTAATGTATTGCTATAAAATACGTAAGCATGAATGTTTCCTCACTGACGTTTGCAAAAAACCACTATAAATATCAAAGATCCTTATGAATCTTTTTTTCCTTGCTACAAAGTTTTTCAAAAGTTTTCTTTTTTAAGAAGACTAGAAATTAATATCCTGACTTCTCATTTTTAATCCAATTGTACTCCTAAATCTCCTGAGAGAGGATTACATTTATTACTTCTTAAAAGGTGGGGTTTTTTTCCTTTTTGAGGAATATATTTGTCTGCCTATTTGTGTATTTTGGAATGATTTTGCCTCCTAATTCATGGGAATACTTTTCTAAACTGAATGCCTCTTGGAACCATTGTCCACAAAGGCACTTTTCTCTCTTCTAGGTTTGTTTTTTGTTCTTTTAAGCAGGTTGGCAGTAGGTTTTCAGAGGAGTTTCTTTGAAGTCCCAGTTGTAATTTACTTATCTTTCTGTTAAGCAAAATCAAATAAGAGTTAAAAGCTTAGTGCACAAATAAGTGTAAGGGAGCAAGGCTAATAATAGAAGAGATTAACAGGGATGTATTTCTTTTTACAGGGAACATCACAATTTTCTTAAATTGTGTTTGAAGCTGCTTTCTAATCATCTTGCACTTGCACTGGCTGGAGGTGTAGCTACTAGCATTCTTGGCCGGCAAGCTGGTCCTCTTCGAAATTTGTTGTTTAGACTGATGGACTCTTCTGTCCCTGATGAAATCCAGGAAGTAAGTAATGTTTCTTCTGTTCACATGTGCAAATTCTACTACTCTCTTTTCTTTCTTTCTTTGACCGTGTAATTAGAGATTTGTCTGACTTTCTGAAATTGGCACTCTGATGAACATGATTCTTACCTGTTTTACTCATTAAAGTTAAAAAATTTAATCACCATCGCTGTTTTATGATCTGAAAGCAGAGGCGAATGTTTGCATAAGAATTTAAAAAAGCTGCTTTTATTTTGTAACATTTTAGTTGTTATTGCTTGTAATAATGAGCTGAAAATGTTAATGTTGTGGATTGAGTAACTAGCTTACTTGAGTAACTTCTCCTAAGATGGCACTCTTATGGGAAATTTACAAAGAATTTTTTATTGTTTTGACAGTATGTTGGTCTCGTTTCACTCCTTCAATGTACCACCTATCTTTGCATCACAGAATAAAAGATTAATATGCTATTGTGTGATAGAATTCTGATGTTAAATGAAATTAAGTGGATGTTTTGATATCGTGTTTGATGTATTTTTTAAAGATACAGTTGAGTTGGTGCTTTGCCCCCTGCGACTGAAAGTTCTTTCTGCTACTCTAATTTTAGGTTGTAATTGAGACTCTCTCAGTAGGAGCAACTATGCTACTTCCTCCATTGCGAGAGAGAATGGAATTGCTACATTCTCTTTTACCCCAGGGTCCTGATAGATGGGAAAGCTTATCAAAAGGACAGGTAAGGTCTGTCTTTGAAAGCAATTGTGGTGTGGTTTTTTGGTGTGTTTTTTTTTTTTTTTCTTTTGCTAGAACATTTTGAACAGTGAGGAGAACCTCATTTGCAAAGTGCAAGCAAGTTATTGGTGAGATGCAGTGCAAAGCCCAACTTTACAAAATCTGTAGGTAGCCTGGCTAAATCAGAATCTAATGAGGTAGGGAGCACTACATGTTTTCTCAAGTGAAGGTTGACTACAGAAAGGTTAGGAATTGCTGTGTTAGAGTATCTAGACAAGTTTAAAGATTAGTTATTTTTGAATACTAGCCTGATTTAGCAAGTCTTGGTAACAGAAAATTAACTAATTTCTATTAAGAATACTTATATAATGCTTTTCCTACATGGATTTCACCCTACTTTGCAAAGATGACTGGGATGTTACTTTTTTTCTTTTTCTTTCTTGAATGTAAAGATCAGGTATTAATGCAGGTTAGGAGACTTGCCCAGCATCTTAAAAGTGGAAGGAAAGAAATGCAAAGAACATCTGTTTCTGTTCTTGAGGGCAGTAGGAACCGAAGCTTCAGCAGTAGTCTCAGATTAAAAAATGAGAGAAACTGTTATTCAGTTCTGTACACATAGGATCCTGGTCAAATCCTTTATTTCATACACTGTGGAATAGACTGGTTTACTCTGATACTGAAACTATGAAGAGGAATCTTCTGATGTAATCTTCTAAAGATTTCTGAAGATTAGTACTGGTACAAACTAAAACACCCAACAATTACTAGGGTAGAACAAGTTTTGATTTTTCAGGATTCATAACCAGCAATAGTGGGGAACAATACTGAAATTGAAGGTTGTTATCTGCACCTGCCACCTCCCTTGGTCTAATGTATGCTTCTCCTGCTTTTTACCATTTTCCTTTTTCCTATGTATAGATTAGAATAATTGCCCCCCTCCCCCCCCATTAAGATAACTAGAACAAACTGAAGAAAGCTTTTGGTCCAGTGTGTAATATCTCTCTCTTAATCTCAGATCTTTACTAGGTATGGTCATTTAATTTGGTATATTTATCTGTTCTCTAATATAACAAATCTGCAGGAAAACACTGTTGTTTTTTTTTTTTTTTTTAAAGTCCTCCAGCTTATTTTCATATCTTACTAGAATATTTTTACTGCATAACTATGCCTGATGTTTTTTTCTTCTTGGCTCATTATTTTGTCTTCATTAACAAAGAAAGTTTATTGTGTCTAAACATTTTTCTTTAGAGAATGCAATTGGATATTATTCTGACAAGCTTGCAGGATCACACCCATGTAGCTTCCCTGCTTGGCTATAGCTCACCATCTGATGCCACAGAAACTTCCTCATTATGTATCAGCTATGGAAATCTCTCTGATCAAACATATGCTGTCCAGAGTAGTCATCCGGATACTCATCTAGCTGAAATCCTAATGAAGACTCTTCTAAGAAATTTGGGATTTTATACAGTATGTATAGGCCTTGTATTTATTATTTTTTTTAAATGGTAATGAATTTTGAATACTTGGAAGGGTTAAAAGTTTTTCCCCACTTTCAGAAAATGGTGCTCTTTTTGTTTAGATAAAGTAGTAGTGCCATATTTATTTGTCCTGAAGTGGACTAAAATCAGTTAAATAATTTCTAACATTATGGTTCTGATACTGTTATAGTGGTATTTGTTGTTTAACTTGGCTTATGTAAATGTAGATGGTTTCATATCAGACTAAAGTATTTCATTGCTCTTACTTTGGCTTCAAAAATTTTTGGAAGATAGAATGTAACCCATCAAGTAGATTGTATGGAACCCTTTTTGTCAGTATAATCTCAGCCACCAGAGAAAGATAGGCAGACACCAGAAACGTGAATCTGTTTAATTAACTTTGTTAGGGTAACTACCTTATAATAGTGCAGCAAGTACAGGTCAGCTATCTTATTATACATAATAGTGTGTCAAACAGATTGTTGTTCTTAGAAAGTTTAGGGGAGTGTAAGAGCAAGTAACTGACTGGCCCTTTTTATTTAACTAGCCAGTTAAATATAACAGTGAAAAGAAATTGGAGATTTTTACTTGTCTGGCATAGTATCCCTAGCTCCTGATGGTGAGGGTTGCTAGTTTTTTATTCTTTTTCTCTAGACCTCCACCAGACATTTAGATTGAGCTATCTGCTTTGAATTTTCTACTTGAAACTAACTCAGTTTTTTCAGTAGATTTCAGAATGAAGTCAAGCAGCCATCTACCTTCTGCTCCTTTTGTTGCCATCCTAGATAATGCAAGGAAGGATTCTAATCTGAAACCTATCAGCCCACAATAAATTCTAAACGGTTATTACTTATTTTAACATACTGTGATTTGGGGGCAGGGTGGGGAATAAGTTCTTTCATCCAGTTATCCATGGTGAGTTGAACAAAAAATATTTCTGCATCAGAAAATACCCTTTTTTGGAATAGAAAAGTTCGCCTGACAGCTATCACAATCACTACTGTGATATTCTAAATGATTGTAATTTCAAGTTTGGTTATCCCATAATCCACTTGGCATTATCTGATTTCTTCGATAATTACAGGTGCACATGGTAGAAGTAAAAAAAGCTTCTTTGTAAGATTATAGTAAAGTATTATAGCATTTGAAGGCAGAATTAATTGTTCTTTTTTTCCCCCGCTTTTTGTCTTAATAGGACCAAGCCTTTGGAGAACTGGAAAAAAACAGTGATAAATTTTTACTGGGTACATCATCATCGGAAAACAGCCAACCTGCTCATCTTCATGAGCTTTTATGTTCACTGCAGAAACAATTGCTGGCTTATTGCCACATCAACAGTGTTAGTGAGGTGTGTGCCCTTATTTTTATCATTTGGGGGGGGGGAATTAATTCAATATGCATAAACACCAGAATGTTGTAAGGTCCCTGTTGAAAATCTTCTGAATATTTGAAAGCTAAACTGATTTAAATAATTAACCCCTTAAATACATTTACAGAATTATTCTTAGGTATGTTTGTTTCCTTCCAGAATTCCAGCAGTGTGGCACTGCTTCACAAACACCTTCAGCTTTTATTGCCTCATGCTACAGATATCTATTCCCGTTCTGCAACACTGCTTAAGGAAAGCTCTTGGAATGGTAGTGTTGGGGAAAAACTGAGAGGTAAATATTCGTGGAAAAATCAGTAATGGTGGCTCCGTAAGCTCAGGGCAGTTCTTATTTGTTTAGATTTGAATAATAAAATACCTTATTTTCCCTCAATCTGATAAAGTAGACATCCCAAGCTTCCCCCAAAGGAGGAGATTAAGTATGTACCCAAGGGTAGCAACTGGTTCATGTTTTCGATAGAACATCTTGCATACAGAAAAAATACAGAATAGAGAGGATATTGTGTCTCTGCATTATTGTTTCAGTTTCGTTAGTTCTAGATTTCTCTCTTTAAAAGTACATTTTTTCTGATATTACTGAAAAATGTGAAAGTAAAATATGGAATAGATTAATAATTACTAAACAAACCCCTCAATTCAATATGTACAGTTGAGACATTTTGAGACAGCTGAGCGATTTTTATGCAGTTCTTTCTGACTTGTTAAATTGTGCTTGGAATATAATTGTATAGCTATAAGTATAATTCAGAATTATTTTTTTTTCTCTGTAGGTGTAATTTATGTGTCGGCTGCTGGTAGTATGCTCTCTCAGATTGTCAACTCACTATTGTTACTACCAGTATCAGTAGCTCGGCCTTTGTTGAGTTACCTGCTAGATCTGTTGCCACCTTTAGATCGCCTTAATAGACTGTTACCTGCTGCAGCCCTTTTAGAAGATCAGGAATTACAGTGGCCACTTCATGGTAAGTGTAATAGCTAACACACTTTTAATATGAAAAATAAAGAGTGGCATGTCACCTTTTTGAAGTGGAAATTTAACTTTCCCCTTTAAGATGGCTTTGTTTTTTTTAAGCTAGGCATCTTGCTACGTCTCCTTTTTCAAATTCCTAAATGTGTTAACATCCCTTGCCATGAAATATTTTGAGCTGCAGGCAAACTTCTTTATTCTGTCAACCCAGAATGTTTATTGACTTGAGTGGGAATCCAAGAGCTCTATGGGAAATACATATATTGAACTGAAAATACTAAGTTTGTAATACATGAAAATACCATTCTTTACTTGTAAAAGAAAAGCTGATTTTAGAATCATGGAATATCTCAAGTTGGAAAGGACCCATAAAGATAGTTGAGTCCAACTCCTTGCAGTACTACATAAAACTAAACCATATGACTAAGAGTGTTGCCCAGAAGCTCTTGAACTCTGACAGGCGTGGTACCGTGACCACTTCCTGAGGGACTCTGATCCAGTGACCGACCACCCTCTCAGTGAAGAATCTTTTCATAATGTCTAATCTGAACTTCCCCTGACTAGTAGATAATTTTGTCGTGATCTATTTATTTTCATTTCCAAATTTTACTTTTGCTTTCCATTTTGTAGTGTAATAGAATTTTAACTTAAAATCATGAATTACTTGCTAACTTCCTGAACATGTGCCACCAGATATTTCTGGTGCCAATGAAATAGAAATATAAAGAAAGAGGTAAAGTGACTGAAATTTGTGATAGGAGGTGCTATACTTATTTGCCATTCATTGGATTTTTCATTAATGTTTTTGGCAAAATTTTCTGCTTTAATTGAGTGCTGTTATCTATACATGTTTATCAGAACACAAAGAAATATGTATTGGACAAAAAAGGTGCTTGGGCAGAGTCTAAAACAGCCTTTACTTCATTGAATATGAACAGTTGTACCATGAATGGTGATGGCCTCTGCTGCTGCTGAGGTTGTAATGTTAAGCGATCTCTTTGTCCTAACTGCTGTTTCTTCAGTTTAAGATTGTTGTCTGAGGGGCAAATCTGCTATTAACTGGGAAATATTAACAAGATCTGCCATTAATTTTACTAATTTTGGAATTGTTTTTAACATCTGGGCAACAGTGACTAATTTGACTATTCATTGCTAATACTTTTAGGTGGACCTGAATTAATTGATCCTGCTGGAGTGCCCTTACCACAGCCTGCCCAGTCTTGGGTATGGCTTGTTGATCTAGAGAGAACTGTAGCTTTGCTTATTGGGCGGTGTCTTGGTGGCATGCTTCAAGGACCTCCAGTGTCCCCTGAGGAACAAGATACAGCCTATTGGTTGAAAACTCCACTTTTCAGTGACGGAGTGGAAATGGATATTCCTCATTTAGGTAAGCTGTTAAATGCAAGTGTCTAATTGTTATTGTAAATATTTGTGTTCAGTTTTGAAATTTCTGATGATGTTTGAATAAGTCTGTGTACTTAGGGTTTGTCTTTCAGCATTCTCGTCTATTTATCTAGTAATACAAAAAGTTGGAAAACGGGTATTTAAGTATATGCTGCAGTTCACAAACGGTCTTGGAAATGCATGTGGAAGAAAAAAACCGTGCAGTTTCTTAGTGAAAGAAGCAACACAGGCTTCACTGGGTTAATTTTAAGTGTTTTACTCTTAGATGCTGGGCATTTAACAGACACACCAGGGGCTCCACTGTTAATGTTAATTATTGAAAAAGATTATCTTAAATTGTATTCTACTTACAAAGTGGAATTTTTATTAATTAGAAATAATACTATTAACAACAAACTTCAATCCTTCTAATCTACCAGAAGTGCTAACAGGACTCCGCATTAGTATTTCAAGTCATCCCTTCCTATCTGAATAATGCACCTGCTTCTGCTTCTCTGTGGCCTGTTGCTCTTAGTTGATATCTCCTTCTTCTTCTGATGCTGAGTAGATGACTTCAAGACCTACTTACAAGACATAATAATTTGAAATGAGTCCATACAATAATTGCAAGTGTATGGCTATATAGTTCAGGTAGAATTAATGATACAGAATTACGCTATTGAAGCGGAGTTGGATCTTCATAGGTTTTATGTAAATTGTAACTCTAAGTGACTTTTTTCCTTACCTAACGTGAGTTTGTAGTCGAACAATGAGATGTCTTAATTTCTTTTTTTAAGTGAAGTGGAGAGTGAAAGCTGTTTTATACACTTTTAGATTGATGCATGTAATCCTCAAAATTTTCAGAGTTTAATTTCTTAGGTATTTCCCTTCTGTTAGACAAATGCATGAGCTCCTTATTAGAAGTGGCCCTATCTGGAAATGAGGAACAGAAGCCATTTGATTATAAGCTGAGACCTGAGATTACAGTCTACGTTGATTTGGCCTTGGGTTGTACAAAAGAGCCAGCAAGGAGCCTTTGGATCAGTATGCAAGACTATGCTGTTAGTAAAGGTAAGATGTTGAAAATAGATACGTGTGCGCGTGTGTGTGTTAAAAGCACATTACATGCTCCAAATACACGCCTAGCAGAATCCTGTATTTTCTTTGCCAACGACTTTTAATTCTGCAACATGATAAACTTAATTTATTGTCATGTTCCACAATCTTTCTTTTGCTTTTTCTGTTATTTATTTTTGACATTGATTCCAGTGATTGACAAACATGTAGTTCAATGTTCTTTTTCCCTCCAAACTAGAAAAAAGAGACTCTTGTTTGCTTACTCAGTTGTTGGTGTTTCTGTTTTCCTAGTAGAACAGGGTGAAACTTGGAATTAAAAAGAAAAATTGATGGGGAGGAGATGGGGGAAGGCAAAGTAACTTGCAAAATATGTTAGGAATGGCATGAAGGGGTAAGTCATCTTTTGTTTTTCAAGTCTCTGGGAGGCTGGTCTTAGACTATTAATGGTTCTGCATGCTTATTATCTAAAATCTGGGTTTCTGCTCAAGCAACCTTCCCAGGTCTCCTTTTAATAAGATCCACTAAGCATTGCAGTTGTACTGTAACTCTCTGCTGGATCCAGAGATAGTTTTCTGTAGCTCTGGCAAAGCTAGGCCAGACCAAGAAGACAGCAAATGGCATTGTGTGCCTGTTGAGAGCAACAGAGAGAATTCTGTTGCAGAATTCCACAGAAGTAGGAATTCCAGTAAAAAATGCTGATTGTCTGTTTACAAAATCTGAGATGAACAGGCTAATTTGTATTATTTTGGTTAGGAATTGGGTGTTTTAGAAGTCGATGTGGTTCTGCTCAGTTCACAATACAAGGTGACTGAAAGTTGTATGGTGATGGTTAGCATAGCATCAAATGGAAAGTAATAGAACTTGCTAAGGAGCAGGTATGTTAGACTAAACTGTATGTGGCCAGGTAAGTTTTTGTGATTTCTAAAGCAGTTTGCAAGGATTCACAGATAGTATTTAATTGAAAAAGATATTATGAAGATATTTGTAAGGAAGTGGTAAAGTAATTTCCACCCCCCACCCCCATGAAAAATTACAGTGCCTTGTGGAGGTTTGCTTAGCAGTTTGGTATTTTTATACTAGAACAGTATTACCTTTGTAATGGTTCTTTTTAAAGTAGGGAAAAACTATTTTTAAATGAAAAGGTCAGTTTCTGAATATACTGGTCAAACCTTAATTTTGAGACCTGGCAATGTCTCTTGTTAATATTGGCAGTGAAGCTTGTGCTTATGTTAATAGTTGGCTTTCCTACTGGAGATAAGGCTTTTTCATCATAAGTGAGTCTGCAAAGTAATTCTCGAGTGTGGTTTCAACCACGTGTAAAAGAGCAGAAAGCCTCAAATGTGGTGTGTTTCTAAAGAAGTTCCATGTAAATCAGTGGCTCGGTAAAGAGAAGAGTTCCAGTTCAGTATCCGTGCTTTAAAGAGAGGTTGCACCCTAAGTTCAGCTCTTGGAGTCTCTGGTGGCACTTTGTGTGCATACCCTTGGCTGGCTGTTAGACTTAAGTGCCTTAAGCAGACCAAAACACGTTTGTCTGAAGCAGTGTACTTATGTGTTATTGATGTTAAACTTATTTCTTAAGCATTAAAACTACTTCTAAATTTAAAGACTTAAATGGGTAAAGATTTTTTTAATGTCATTGAAAATATGTTTGTTTGTTGGAAACCATAGCCAGTTTTGATGAACCCTTTCTATTTTCAGATTGGGATACTGCAACTTTAAGTAATGAATCACTCCTAGATACTGTGTCCAGATTTGTTCTTGCAGCACTTCTGAAACATACAAGTTTACTTAGCCAAGCTTGTGGTGAGAGCAGGCAAGTAACTTAAACCTGCTTTTAAAAGTTCAACTTCAATTTTTTCAAGAAAGTTTGTATGATTTTTTTTCTGGTTTGGGTCTCTTTTTTGTAGGTACCAGCCTGGCAAAGCCTTGGCAGAAGTGTACCGTTGTGTATATAAAGTACGGAGTCGCTTACTTGCCTGCAAGAACATGGAACTTATTCAGACTAGTTCATCATCGAGAGACAGATGGGTGAGACTGTAAATCTTTTTTCAGTTCTTCAGGCTTTACTGTGTATTAAGAAAATATTACATTATGTTAGTTTCATATATGTTGCTGGCATTTTTGTTCTACCTTGTTGAAAAACTTTCAGGAGTTTTTAAATGCAAGTGGACAATGTATAATTAGTCGTCCATTAATCTGTAGTACACGTGATATTAAATCAGCTGAAACAAACCACTGACTGACAATATTTGACTCAAGCACATCCTGAAGCCTAGTTTTACCTGTAAACATAGCATGCTGTACCATAGAAGCCTACAACTTAGATGTAGATTGCTTAGCTGTGTTGATCAGGCCACAGCTTAGTCTGGCTGCCATCCCTGAATCCAGCTGAGTTATCTGGGCCTCTAATCTCTGTCCCTTTCAGCACCTCTCTCTTCCCCTTCCCTGCCTTACCCCTTTCTCCTTCCTCCCTGGCCAAATTCTTCTCTTAGGACTAACATTACCTTAAGGCTACTTGTCCTTGTCAGCCCTACATGAATGTTAGACATGATAGGACTGGGCCTGAAACTAGCATGATGGCAAATTCTGAATCATTTTATTAAGCTAGGTCAGAATTGATGATGGAAGTATTCATTGAGTTACTCAGGGCTGGGGACTTTAGGCATTACAAGGTTGTCCTTAAAGTAGGATGAGGGTTTATCCAGTAGAATTTTTAGTTGCTGTTTACAATCTATAGGTGGGATATTTTTAATCAAAGAAATTTTCATGTGACATCAGGATTATGAGGCTTTTTAGTAATATTGTAAAGCACTAGTCATGCTTTTTAAAATTGTGTAGGTCTCTGTCCTCCTTTTAATTAATATCAAGGGGATACGTGCCTTTGCCTCTTCCTTTCTCGTGGTAGGGGTCTAATATCTGCAAGAGATTCAGCACTTCTGAATGCATTGGATGTAGTGTGTGTACACAGGACAGTATACATACATTGATTCATGGTTCTCTGGTTTACCAAGCATAGACAGGGTGGTTGTTTTGTACACATGTAATAAATCTGTTGCTTCATGTTCATGTTGTAGCTGTTGTGTGTGCTCACAGTCAAGTACTCTGTGTGCAGTAAGTTCCATTACTGCTGGAAATCCTCAAGCTTATTGGGTGGATGCAGTACAGCAAATCTAAACGTATGCAGTAGATTTGTCGCTTTAGGGAGATCTCAGATTTAATACTATTGGGAAAAAATAGCTAGTTTGCATTTGGACAGTATACACAGGCTTACTGGTAGAATGACGAGAACAAATAAGAGGCGCCAGAAAAATGGTGACCATGATCTGCTGCTACCAAGATCTTCTGTTTTTTTGGAAAGGAAAACTGCCAGGAGAGGGCAGATGAATTATGCTGGTGGGATGTGTATGTCCCAAGATTTGTACAATTAATTACCTTCTGAAGTATTCTAAAACCTCTAATCTAACTATGATTTATATGTAAAGCTTTGCCTTCTTGAAGGCTTCAGTCTGAAGCTGTTTCTTGCATTGGAAAATTGTCTATTAGGTAGTCAGTATTTTGCTGGTCAGCACTTATATCCTCAAATTGAAGGAAAGCATCAACCCAAATATATCCACTCAATCAAAAAGATTTTTTAAATTCAAATCCTAAGAATATTATTCTTCTTGTGCAGCTCATGTGCTAATCTTTGATCTTAGGGTATGCATCTGTTTAATTTCATTGAAATAAAAGGGAGGAAAAGAACTGCAAATTCAGGATTGTTAAGAATAAAAATGAGAACATATTTGGTATCGCTTTAAGTAACAAAATCTTGTCCATCGAAGTAAGTTTTATCATATTCATGCCCTTTAAAAAGGGAGAAGATTTTATGAAACAACAGCACATGGTTCCTAAAGGCTTTGATGCTGAAGAGTCCAAGTTTGACAATAGAGTCTAAGCATTACAAGGAGACATTTTTCTGAAAATAATCTGAGGAACAGTTATTAAAGGAAAATTAAATTTTCCAACTTATGTATTTAAAGCCTTGAATGTAAACAGCTGTCTGTTGTTTATTTCACACAATATCGAAAGTATCTTTTTGATAGGAAAAAAACCTTATTAAATACCTATGTCCTTTTCTGTTCATCTTTTGTTTTGGTGAGAATTAATTTCACTGTATTTTTTTTTTTTATCAAGATGTTAGATAACCAAGAATCTGCTGATATTGATACTCAAGAACATTCTTTTACTCGTACAATTGATGAAGAAGCGGAAATGGAGGAGCAGGCAGAACGTGACAGAGAAGAAGGACATCCAGAACAAGAAGATGAAGAAGAGGAAAGAGAACATGAAGTTATGACAGCTGGTAGTAAGTATTAGTTATATGTGTCAAGAATGTAGTATGCTTTGGAAGGAAAGTATATTTTTCTCTCCAAGGTAAAATGAAGACATTATTTAAAAGATTGTGAAAGATTTGTCTGCACAAACATTGTGAGAAGTTTATTTTTATAAAATTGTGTAGTGCTTTTATTGGGTCAGAAATGCCTTTTGTTACAAGGGAATGTGAATACTAGGCAAGTAGACTGCCTTTCTGGGCAATGCTCAGGGTATCTGACCTGTACCAACAGTTCTTATATGCACTGTCTACAAGACTAATAGGTTTCATATTGCTTTCTCTAAACTTCTATCCAGTAGATCTCTGAGTTTTCATCAGTATTTCTATATAGAATTTTTGCTGTGTTTGTATGTGTTAATCTTATATGTAATAAGCTTTGAAGAGTAATAGAATCACAGAATGGTTTGGGTTGGAAGGGACCTTAAAGATCATCTAGTTCCAACCCCCCTGCCATGGGCAGGGACACCTTCCACTAGACCAGGCTGCTCAAGTCCCATCCAACCTGGCCTTAAAAAATTCCAGGGATGGGCCAGCCACAACCTCTCTGGACAACCTGTCCCCATGCTTCACCACCATCACAGTGAAGAACTTCTTCCTTACCTCTAATCTACATCTACCCTCTTTCACTTTATAGCCATTACCCCTTGTCCTATCACTACACACCCTTGTCAAAAGTCCCTCTCCAGCTTTCCTGTAGGCCCCCTTTAGGTACTAGAAGGCAGCTGTAAGGTCTCCCTGGAGCCTTCTCTTCTCCAGGCTGAACAACCCCAGCTCCCTCAGCCTCTCTTCACAGGAGAGGTGCTCCAGCCCTCCTCTGGACTTGCTCCAACAGGTCCATGTCCTTCTTATGTTGGGGGCCCCAGAGCTGTATTCAGTACTCCAGGTGGAGTCTCATGAGAGTGCAGTAGAGGGGCAGAATCACCTCCTTCGGCCTGCTGGTCATGCTGCTTTTGATGCAGTCCAGGATACAGTTGGCTTTCTGGGCTGCAAGCACACATTGCTGGGTCATGTTGAGCTTCTCCTCAGCAAACACCCCCAAGTCCTCCTCTGGGGTGCTTTAAATGCTTGAGGTTGCCCCGACCCATGTGCAGGACCTTGCAGTTGGCCTTGTTGAACTTCAGGAGGCTCACATGGGCCCACCTCTCAAGCCTGTCAAGGTCCCTCTGGATGGCATCCCTTCCTTCCAGCGTGTCGACCGCACCACACAGCTTGGTGTCATCGGCAAACTTGCCGAGGGTGCGCTCAATCCCGCTGTCCATGTCGCCGACAAAGATGTTAAACAGCGCCAGTCCCAATATGGACCCCTGAGGAACGCCACTTATCACTGGTCTCCACTCGGACATCCAGCTGTTGACCGCAACTCTTTGAGTGCGACCATCCAGACAATTCCTTATCCACCAAGTGGTCCATCTGTCCAATCTATGTCTCTCCAATTTAGAGACAAGGATGTTGTGCGGGACAGTGTCAAATGCTTTGCACAAGTCCAGGTAGATGACATCAGTTGCTCTTCCCTAATCCACCAACGTTGTAACCCCGTCATAGAAGGCCACCAGATTTGTCAGGCAGGATTCGCCCTTAGTGAAGCCATGTAGGCTGTTGCCAATCATCTTGTTTTCCATGTGTCTCAGCAGAGTTTCCAGGAGGATCCGCCCCTTGATCTTGCCAGGCACAGAGGTGAGACTGACTGGCCTGTAGTTCTCCAGGTCTTCCTTTTCCCCCCTTTTTAAAAATGGGTGTTATGTTTCCCCTTTTCCAGTCAGTGGGAACTTCCCCGGACTGCCATGACTTCTCAAATACGATGGATAGTGGCTTAGCCACTTCATCCGCCAGTTCCCTCAGGACCCGCAGATGCACCTCATCAGGTCCTGTGGACTTGCGTACCTTCAGGTTCACTAGATGGTCTCGAACCTGATCTTCCACTATGACGGGCAGTTCTTCATTCTCCCAGTCCCTTGTCGTTGCCTTCTGCATCCTGGGCAGCGTGGAGCACTTGCCAGGGAAGACTGAGGCAAAACAGTCATTGAGTACCTCACCCTTCTGCATGTCCCAGGTAACCAGGCCCCTGTTTCCTTCCGGAGAGGATCCCCGTTTTCCCTAGTCTTCCTTTTATCACTGACATACCTACAGAAGCTTTTCTTGTTGCCCTTGACGTCCCTGGCCAGATTTAGTTCTATCAGGGCTTTGGCTTTCCTAACTGATCCCTGGCTGAAAGCGTATTACAGAGTTAAAGTGCACAATCACGAGATGATTTATGGTTCTAGAAGGTGTACATGTGTTACCTGTTCAGTAGATGCAATATGCTTTTGCTGCTTGATACGCAGTTATCGTGGGCAAATGCTTAGTGTTCTCAAATTCTACCTGGACAGGGTTTCTGGATACAGTAAAGGAAAGGTATCCAGAAATATGCAGACAGACAGTAGTGTTACGTGCACAAATAAGTAGGAATATGATGACTCTTATTGAAGATCTTAAGAGATGTTGATCCTGACATGCAGAGTTCAGTTTGTGTCTTTGGTGTCTTGCTGCCTCTGTTAACATCATTGAAGGAAGTGTTTGGATTACCTTTGCATTTCCAAAGGGGAACTGAACTTTAAAACGATTAAGTCAAGAGCTTTAGGTCTTTGGACAGAGGTGATGTGGTCTCTCGCACAGCTTCTTTAGAAGAATCTGGTACTTAAGATAAATTAAGTAACATGAAGGCTAAGAATTTTGATAGGATCTTCATTGTACTGGCCAAAACAAATAAAAGCCTGAAACTGTTTCAGTATTGAATTACAGATATGCTGGTGTCTGGAATACAGATTTACAGAAGCATTACCTTGTATGCATCTGCTAAAAGGCAAACATGAAATAATCTCTTTCTTTGCTATCTGAACATGAGTTGGGTTGCAGTAAGACACTGAAAGAGTGTTTAGTGTTCTGTCAAATAGCGTTGTCCTCTTCATTTAAATATTAACATTGTATAAATGCTTTGTTCAACCTGTTTGTGTGACTTCTTTTATAGCTTTGTATTACTAATCTGTCATTTTATTGTTGGAAAAATCTTTGTTGTTCTTTGTACTGGGGCAGGTTTTGGCCCAAGATGTAGATGAATGTTTAATTCTATGTAGTTTTGTCTAGAAGTTAAGACTTTCTTTTTGTGTTGCGTGTTACAGAAATATTTCAATGTTTCCTATCAGCCCGTGAAGTAGCTCGCAGTCGGGATCGAGATAGGATGAACACTGGGACAGGGACTAGACTTGATGATCCACCTCCTCAGTCTCAGCAGGAACGAAGAATCAGCACTGATCTGACAGAAGGTCAAGATGTGTATACTGCTGCATGCAACTCTGTGATCCACAGATGTGCCTTGTTGATCTTGGGAGTAAGCCCTGTTATTGAGGAGCTCCAGAAACGAAGGGAGGATGGACAGTTACAGCAACCTCCCTCTGCTACTTCTGAGGGGATTGGACTCATGACAAGGTGGGGTTTGCTGACTGCTTAGAATAGTTAACTCTTCTCTGCTTCCTTTATAATTGATTAAATAACCTCAGTTTTTCTCTGAGGCTTCTTAGAACTTTTTTTAAAGGAAGTTTTTTGCCTAGAGCAATGTTATGTTTTTGTTGAGAATAGTGATTTTTCTCAATATTCTTTGTCCACATTAACTAAACCTCAAGAAGAGTTTTATTCTGTGTGGACCGTATTTACTTTTCAAAGTTGGGTTTAGTGATAAATAGTAATGAAGTCCAGATCATCAGTTATACAGATAATCTGAGGTAATTGGAAAAATTGGTTTTTTCCTAAAATTTGTTCATGTGTTTGGATTTTATTATTACCATACTTGTATTATCTTGAACTTTATCAATGTCCTATATAGTAGTGTCCAAAAAAAATTCGTAGGACATGTATAAAAGCAAAAGTTTCAAAGACTATTATGAAAAAAGCGTCATTCATGATTGATTTTTAAAAATATTTCTAACATATTGACATGTGTAAGACACTGTTAGGTATAGGAGAATAACAAATTAAAGCCAGACAGCTCATTGAATTGGAGAAGTGTATAATTTAAATAGTGTAAGTACTTCATAATGTGTTTTAATTTTCGTAACCTGAGATATTCTTGGTAACACAGTTTTATTCTAAACTTGACCCTTTTAAACTTTTATTCTAGACATCTTTGTGTGTGTGTGTATTGGAACATAACACAGGAATTGTGTAGCTGATGCTACTAGTGAACTCCTGAGTCTACTTAAGCTTCTAGCATACAGAAACTCTGTTCTGATACTTTAAATGAAGATATTGACGGGGAGTTCAGAGGGAGATTATATATATTCAGTACCCTTTTATTCTTTTTGCCTCTTTTTGGAAATCTAGTCCCTAAAGCATGGGTGGCTGCCTCTGTCGTTGTCAAAGTGGCTTTCATCTCCAGCATATCAACTTTAGGATGCATTTTATGGGTGGGTTTTTAATAAGTTCAGTGCTTTTTCACCCACTTACTCTGTCTCTGTTTTCTTGTCCTCTCAGCTCAGAAGTGTTTCTGTATATTGTATGTAATACTTACCAAGGCACTTGAATGATCAGTCATTTGAGGTTGCCATTTGTTCAGTTGACCAATAAGGGTGTTAAGAAGTAACAAAGTTTACTAATACCCTTTTTAAGCATAATTGAAGCCATCAGACCACTTGTTTCCTCTTTGGTGTGGTCTTGTGATGTTCTGTGGTAGTCTGCTCCCAAATAAAACTGTGGTACCTGCTAAATTTGACTAGCAACTCTTACTTTTGCCTAATACCAGTATTTTCTTTCTCTGTGTGTGTGTGCATGCACACGCACAAATGTGTGTGCACCTCAAGCAGGAGTGAAAGTCTTACTGCAGAAAGTCGCTCAATCCATGCAAACTCAAACTACAGACTGATGAAGTCAAGAAGTGAATCTGATTTATCTCAGCCAGAATCAGATGAGGAAGGTTATTCACTGGTAAGTAAACTAGCATTATGTATTTAGAGATTGTCAATGTAATATTTAGATGGGAAGTACACCTTAAACATTTGTTTAGTACTGTGTTTCAGTACTTTAGTTTCTCTTCTAATAACTGCCATTATTAAGAGAAAATAATAGTAAAAAACCAGTTGAAATTATTATAGCTCTGTTAACTTTCTCACTTTTATGGGTGAAGGATGCATTTTAAATACTCAAATATTATGCACCACATAAGTTCACCTAAAGAAATGAGACTTTTATTAATCTTTTAATGTAGAGTGGAAGACGAAATGTTGATTTGGATTTGGCATCATCACACAGAAAGAGGGGTAAGTTTAATTGTTTACCTAGTGAATATTGACCTGATAAATGTATTAGTATTTCTTAATTTAAAATGTATTAGCAGTTAAATACAGTACATAATGGCAATCAGGATGTTAAAACTGAGTATTTAAAAATAACATTTAAAATAATTATTACCTACTGTTTGTTGTGCTAGGTTCTGTTGCTTTGTGGCTTGGTTATAGTATTTCCTAGGTTCTAGAACTGCAATGCCCTTTTGAAGCAAGTGAGGATTTATTTGAGGTCAAGTGAATTAGGAACTTTCACTCTGTTTTCACTCACGTGACTTCAGGAAGAAAAAGTTGGCAGAGAATTTCAAGTGGAATGCTCTGTTCTTGTGTCCACAATGAACTTTTACCATAAAATGTGCTTGAACTTGAAGAATTTGTATCCAGAAAATACAGCTTCAATTTTTGCATCCTCAACACCAGCACACCTACAGAACCAAGCAACCACTTCTGCCATTGCCCCAATATAAATCCGGTTTTTAGCTCTTGTACTGCTTTTTGTTGCTGCTTCATTCTGGGGAATCTCAATGAGCTTCTTCACAGAAGGTAGTGGAGGGAGCAAACGATGTTTGCTTACAGAGAGACCAAAAAGTCCCACTTCACTCTGGATGATGCAGAGTTGCTGCTAGAATCATGACTTATGTCCATTGTATCTGTAAAAATCTTGGGAAGAGGTTAACAGGAATTAGGCTGAGTTATGATATGCCTTAATTGCAGAAGCCTAAATACTGTTAGGTAGTGTAAGAGTTCTAGTTGGATAGCCTTCATCATTAAGCAGAGTACTGAGAGGTTGCATCCTTTTTAAAGTCTTTTGGAATTGTAAAACATTAAATGGCAGCACCCATTACACTTCAATTTTTAAATAATGTGGAAAGGATTTCACTGTACACAGATGATCACTTGAACAAGTTGAGCAAGTAAAGAAGTTTACTAGAGCTGTTCAACAGTGACAGCAGGATGTTTGTTGGCATTCTCAGTGTTAGAAGATCTGATAGCCTCTCTCAGCACTCTGATCTGCAGCATATTCTTTGAAGTCACCATTTTTAGCTTTGCCATTAATCTGACACAGAACTCTGCACTTGCTTTTCTCTATATCCTAAAGGTAATCCAGGAAATCATCTTGGTTTAGATCTGAGATACAATATATCTTATGGACTTATGGTTCGTGAACTGTTGGTTAGACTGATGAGGTTGTTTTGGCCATGGGCTCCAGGAAATGAGGAATAACGCAAGAATAGACTTTATCAACCAACCAGTCTATTAGAAGCTTTTTATTACAGAAGAAGGTTCTGCACCAGGTGTGTAACACTGAGGAGAAACAGGGGTAAATGCAGTTGATCTATCCAGAACCTGAAGAAGCTCAAGTAGCTCATTTGCAGACTGAACACTGTGACAACATGTACCGATACCAGTTTTCTGGTACTGGAGGACTTATTTGCTGTCCCATGGTACTTAAAGATTTTTTTTTTTTTGTCTGGTTTTGGCAACTGGGAGTTAGTCAACACACAATAATGAAAACTTTTCTCCTTGTGCTGGATGATATGTATGACAGTTTTGGTTGATACTCAGTACCAGACTAATCCAGTGAATGCAGGGTGCATTTACAGGGAAACATTCCTGATACTTATATCAAGGTCAGGAAAAGATCTACAAAGATCTGTGTGATCAAGTGGATGAGCTATATTCAGCTCAGTGCTATTTAAGGTCTTTCATTTCTTATGAAATGTCTGGTTTTGTGAATCCTAGTTATCTTCTAGAACTGAAGCATGCCCCGGTGTTTGGTGAAGATGTAACTTGCAGCCATTTCGGATTGTCCACCCCTTGTAACATAGCCAGCACACTGAAGTGCTAGAGATACTGCAGTGTCTATCAAGGATGTTTTGACTGGTAAAACTCCTTCAGTTTCATCTTTGTTCTTGTGATATGCTGTGACTAATAGAGGGGACATTTATATTCACTGTTACCTCAGCTTGAAGAACAGGAGAAATCTGAATTCTTAAAGCATATTCACATTATGCTGTGCTCCGTCCCGAGTTGCTGGCAAAAGAGATTAAGGAATTCAGTCAGAATGAGCTATCTGCATTTGAATTTGCTACATTTGTTAAGAATTGAAGGATTAGAAAAAAGCCTAGTTTCCTGTTTTTGGCAAGTAAACCGCTGTAGAAGAGAGGACCTACAGAAGACTACAGCATTGTTCCTCATGATGTTCTGCAGCTGGATTTTTAAGTGCCACCAAAGTCAGATTCCACTGAAGCAACCATTAGACATTTTTATGAGAAACAAACAGCATATTTTTATTTGTTAGGGGGTTTTTTGAGACGTTCTTTCTATATTCAGGTTTATACCTTGTGCTCCTAGGACTTCCACATATGATCTGCTTTTTAGTGGAAGATATGGAAGGTTTTATGTTCCTCTAAATGAGGAGAAGGAGAGGAAGGAAACAAATGCCATATAGATGCTAGAGAAGATCTCTGTTTTGAGTGCAGAGGATAGTTCTGCATTACAGCAGAAGTATACGTGGGAAACACTTCTCAAATTGCAATTAATGTAAAACCTCCTGTTTTGTCTTGTCTCTATATCTACAAAACAGCAGTAACCATTGTTGCTTTAAGGGACTTAGAGCTGAACTTTTCAAATTTTTGTTGGATTGAATGTAGAGTTGACAGTGTTAGGTGGGAAAGAACAAGTGGAGTCTTACAGAAGAACCATAGGAACTGCAAGAACCACTTCTCATTTCTTTCGGTTGAAGTTTATTATTCAAAAAAATCAATCATGTTTCCTTTTAACATGTAGTTTTTAGAATAATATCCTACTGCAGTTTGCAGTAGTCTCTTGAAAATATTTGTTCTCTTAAGTGCATCTCCATAAACTGTGTGAAGGAAGTTGGCAAACAGAGCTAATCGGAAAGCAAGGTTTTTTCCTTTTATCACCATTCTTTTTTTCCTGTAGGCTGTGCTATTTTGGAGACTTAATAGGTAATTTTCACTAAAAAAAAGTTCCTTAATATATGGGCATGAGGTTCCTTCCATCTCTTCTTAACAAGTTGACTAGAATTTAACCACACTACTTCTTACAGAACTGTGGCCACACATGATGTTTCCAGCTGAGCTTTTGTAGGGTTAATTTATCCTCAGCTATAGTCTATGCAGAGTATTTGATCCTTGCAAAGTTGTTAAAAGAATGTAGTGTTTATAGGGTGTTGATAAGTGGTTCTTTTGTAACAGGCAAGAGAGTAATTCCCTCTGGAGTGGATTGGCTTATTTTAGAACTTCTGTTTATTGAGTGCAGCAACTTGTTATTCAAATTCAGATCACATTTCCTTGATAATTAAATCTCACTATTGGTTATAGTCTGATTTTTGTGCTATGAAAGCTGTTCCTATTCATAAGTTGCAATGTAGAAAACTAGCAGTAGAAAAACTACTGATAATGTAAGTTGTTCCTATGGTCTTGCAGATGAGTATGGAAAAAAAGCATTCTCTTTTTACTTAATTAACATCTTAGCCACTCAGTCCAATCTTTAATCTAATTGCATTCTTTATTTATTGTATCTGTTCAGAAATATGATTGTGGTATTCCTACTTCAGCCTGAGGATCCTTTGAGTATCTTGTGCCTTGCTATTATTTAGTTATTTCTGAATTGGTAAACTTTTCCTTCCATTCCTGCAGAAAAAGTCTGTTTTCAAGACTTTTGCCATAAGGGGTGATGAGCACATTATTATTTTCCCCTAATATCTAAGCCCTTTGGGGTTTTTTTGTTGCTTAGATTAATCTTTTTCAATTTTGCAGAGCAAGAGAGTATGCCTCAAAATATTGTACCTGTCCTGTACAGTACCAGCAGGATACTGTACACTGCATTAGATACGTAACAGTAAAGAATGTGTATTTAGCAGTGCAATCATAAACATAGTTGCAGACAGGTAAATGAGAGTCCTCCAGTCTTGGGTTTTCTTACTTCACATAAATTTTAATTCAGTGAATTTCAGTGTGCTTGTGTGTACTGTAGTACTTTACTAACACAGATGGGCAATTGAAAAAAGCAGCAACTTAAATAAAATCCAAATTAAATTGAAATAATTTTGTGTACCTGTAATAATACAAGTTCTGCATTTTGGAATTGAAAGATCTTGTTTGAGTAAGGGATGTAAACATGTCTCAGTGTATTCATATAACTGTGTTAAAGGGAATATATTTTTTTCCCCTGAAAAAAAGGTGGAGAATTTAGAAAGTCTTTTACCTAGGCTGTACTAATTCAAAACAAGACTAAATTTTTTTTTCCCCAGACTTTGCTCCTTGACATATTGTTGTATTTATTGAGAAGAGACTGATCATTTAAGTCTAAGTCAGAATAATATGAGGAATAGATTTTATGAATATGTTACCTTCTGTTTCAAATGTCTGCTTTTGTCTTCTGATTCTTGTGTGGTGTAGTGTATTTACTCCTTTTTGGCCAGTTGAGCCCCAGAAAAAAGAAGAGCTTCAAGCAAGTAACTGATGGCATGTTTATTTTTTTGTCTCTATAGCTTCCCTACATATTTTATGTTTTATGAAGTGTGTATTGCAGCTGTGCCACATTCATTTAGAAAACTCATTATTACAAGCTGGCTTATAAGGACAAATAAACTTTTTTTTTTTTTTTTACTGTAAGCTTAAAGTTTATTCTTATGTGCAGTTCTATTCATGTGATTGTAGAGGCTTATGGAAGTACTAAGCTGCAATCAATTCTGTGTAATTGATATTACACAGAATCAAGCTAAGCTCTAAAATACAATCATACTTTTGATTCTTCTGTTGATATTTAACATCTTCAATGAAAAAAAAATTTACTTTGTTGTAGATTTGTGTGCCCTAATCCTTAAATGTTTTTAATTCTGAAGTATACTACTTTGACTTCTGATATTTTTGTTTTTAAACTATACTTTTAGTTATAACTTGTCTTGTTTTGCATTTAATCTGTATCTCATAATTGTTGGAATTTTCTCCTAATTTGAAACAATTTTAAATTGTTCTTACATTTAAATGTTCTTGCATTTAATACTAAAATGATTAGCTAAGACCTCATCTTTTTTCAAATATGAAATAGTTTAGGTTTTTATTAATATATGGTGGGGTTTTTTTCTTGTAAGATTGGTTGACTATCAAAACTAAATTTTCTCGTGATGTTCTATTAATCCTTGGAAGGTATCCTTTAGCTTATGATTTAAGACATTGGACTTGCTTTTTGTTTCTTTAAAAATCCTTTGATTCTGTGCTGTGCTTCATAGTGGCGTAGTGTAGGACAGGTAGAGGATAGGAAGCTAATGTCACTTTGGAGTGCTTTAAGCTCTCCTGCTGTTCAAAGACTGTAGGGCTTAAGGAGGCTTTTGAAATAGTTGTTGCTATGTAGGCAACATTTTGTGGGCTTGGTAATAAAATAGCTATGCTTCCTGTAGGTAATCTGAGGCTTCATTTATCCTCTCCGTTGGGCTCTGTTCACCGTGCATATGCTAGGAAACTCCTTCCTACGTGAAACTATTTTAGCACCTTTTTATTCTACTGTGTCCTATTTATCTTGTTTCTCACCTGCCACTTCAGCATATAATTTAGTTTTTAATAGAGAGCTTTAAAACAAGTATTATAAGAATTAATATTAAAATTAAAGATAAGGTGGTATCTGTCTTTACTTTTGTTTTAAATATTGTTGCCAGGTATAAATTGTAAAATTGAGTAACATAATTTCTTTAAATTCTTTCATAGTAAACATGACAAAATAGGTAGTTCTCTGTAAACCAGGTAATATCACTGTGTTACATAAACCAGCCGAAATTAGTAAATCAGATTGCACTTTGAAAAGTAGTGTTTCAACTTAATCTTTGCATTACCCAAAATAAATTTGTGTGTGTGTATTTTTGTCAAATCCCTAATATGACCTAAGTACTGTGATGGTTCTTTCTGAAGCCATTGCAATATGTTTAGTAGCAAGTGTAAGGAATACCGTGCAAACACACATGAAGACTATTTACAGAAAAGGAAATGGGATGTGAACAGGTTTTCATAATTTACAGCCCTGACAATTAAATTTTTTGGCAACTAAGTGGAGACTACCTAATTTACAAAGGAAAAGCAAAATTTCACAGTATTTTAAATGAGTTGCATGAATGTACAAATTGTGACCTGCAAGTGCAGATTAGTTGACAGAATAATAGCTTTTTGTCTTTACCTCAGGAAAAGAATTGGTGTAGAATGGTTGCTAGGAGAGTTGTCCTAAGTTCAAAAACTGATGTATCTGTCTTTCCTTGTTCCTATGAGCAGCTGCTTACAGAGGTGCTGCAGGTAGGCAGTGTTTGAAGGAGGTCCTGAAACTACTATGTGGCTGTTACCATTGGAACTCAGCCTCAGTGATGAAAGCAAGCTTTCGACAGATGAATTTCTATGAATTTTTGTGACTTTTTCCTGAAAATGGCTATGTTTAATAATGTCTGAGGCTGATACTCTGGAGACAGATTTTGAAAACTGAATTGTTAATGTAGATTTGTATGAGTACTGTGAATGAGTTGTGAGTCTCTAAATGATATCTGTAGCTCATTGTGCACAAGAGAGATAAGTATTTAAAAATTCTATGTAGATTATTTAAGATAGTTCAAACTAAAATTTCAAAGTGAATTTAAACATACATTAGGTTTCCACATAGGTCTCCAGACATTAACTATCTATAGAGATGGAAAGTTCTTTTGTGCAATACCCTCTTGTAATATCTTGCATAGCTCCAAATCAGCTAACAGCATTTACAAAAATAATAAAATACCAACTTCTGTGTTGATATGTGTATTTAACTGATGCAAATCAGTTAACTACTGATGAAGGTATAACTTTAGTGACATTGCATTCACTTGTGTCAGGGATGGAGTTCTAGCAAAACTCTTTTGGAAATGAGATCAAATATATGGTGATAAATAAGTTCCAGTGCTGCAAATTGATGACTGATGCTCATTTGAAGAAGTACACTTATTAGTGATGGTAAAGTTTCAGGTAGTGTAATGACATGCTGATGTAAGAGGAAATACTTGAAAATAGACTTGTAAAATTGCCAGATGACAAAGATATAGTTCTAATACATGCTGTAGATAGTATTTAATATACATGTATCTATTTATCTTGATTCATAACAAAGTGAATGTTCTCTGATAGTCTAAAATAAAAATTTTCTGTTCCCTTCTGCAGTCATGAATTCTGTAAATATTTAATCCAAAATAACATTGTGCTTTTTCAAAACTATGAAATATATAGTGGCTTGATTAAAACCTAAAAACACTGTTTTATGCTTAGACCTTAAAATAAATATCCAAAGTGCACAATTTCTGTTGTAGCAGATCTTTTCTTTACTATTTTGTCATTTAGCTGCAAAGCATTTTTATTCAGTGTTCTAGCTTTAAGCTGAGCAGTTTGAGCGGCTTCTATCTTTTTGTTTTCTCACTTGGCAGCGTGTTGCAGTACTGCTTGACATAATTAAAAGAAATACAGCCTTTTCTTTAAGGAAATTGCTGTAAATTTAAATCAAGTGTTTTGCTCTAAGTTGCTTAATGCATGATGTAATTAACATGAATATCCATTTTCCACCTGTATGAATAGCAGCAGTTCAGTCTTTACCTACTGTCAAAATGTGTTACCTGGTGAATTGGAATTTATGAGACTTCATTATGTATATCTTTAGGAGCAATACACAGTCAAGTGGAACCTTTAAGTGACTCATGGGCTCGACTAAAACACAGCAGAGATTGGTTATATACTTCCTCCTACTCATTTGTTGAGTCCGATTTCGATCTCTCAAGATCCCTTGGAGTTCATACTTTGATTGAAAATGTTGTTAGTTTTGTAAGTGGAGATGTGGGAAACTCGTCAGGATTTAAGGAACCAGAGGAAAGTATGTCCACCAGTCCACAAGCGTCAATAATTGCAATGGAGCAGCAGCAGTTGAGGGCTGAGGTAAGTCTCAGTTTAACACCTTTTCTTAGTCTTCATACATTATGCTCATTGTATGGATTTTTTTTTTTGTAAAACCTTGTCCAATTCTGTCTATTAAGGACATTTTTAATCTCTTTTCTGTTAAGCTCTAAAATAAAAATGAAAATTCCCTTTTAAAAAAAATAAAATAAAAGTGTCGATGAGAAAACAGCTACCTCATTCATTCTTGCTTGCAGTTGAAGATGACCTAATTCTAATTTCTAAGGATACTTGCTACTTACTTAATACTATCTTTTGCCTGCCTTTATTTTTAGCTTCGTCTGGAAGCGCTTCATCAGATTTTAGTGCTTCTCTCAGGGATGGAGGAAAAAGGCAGTGTGCCATTAATGGGAAGTCGTCAAGTACCAGGATTTCAGTCATCTTCATTGCTTACTTCTGTTAGACTACAATTTCTTGCTGGCTGCTTTGGCTTGGGCACTGTAGGACACGCAGGCGCCAAAGGAGAGAGTGTAAGATTGCATCACTACCAGGTATCTACTTCAGTAGTTTCTTCTGTTTCAATAACTGGGTGATAAAAATGTATCAGTCCTTATAATACTTATTTGTTTGACCCAGGATGGTATCAGAGCAGCTAAGAGAAGTATTCAAATTGAAATCCAGGTGGCTGTGCACAAAATTTACCAGCAATTATCTGCTACGTTAGAAAGAGCTCTGCAAGCTAATAAGCATCACATAGGTAAGTGAAAACCAGATTTGCAAAATATGTTCTCTAATATACAGTACAACAGCTTATATGTTTAACAAAGCAGACTTTGATATTAGTGACCAGAATTCACTGAAGTATCTGTCTGACTTCTTTTTGCAAGAGAGAGAAGCTTTTTAACCTTTTTCTGCCTTAATTTTCTTCAAGTGTTAGGCCTTTTTATTTTAAGACTTTTAAATATTGTCAGCCTTTCTATTCCACATACCACAATCCTCCCATGTCTTCAGTGCTTCAAAGTGATCTTCAGGTTTTTCAGGGATAAGCAGTTTTCTGAAGAGATGAAAAATCTCCAGTCCTCTTTCCTTCATTCAAGTGAACTTTCTTTAAACTCAAAACCAAAGACCAGGGCATCTTGCCTGTTTCAAAAGCCCTTCCTTCTGTCCTTCTATACCCAGATGTTGCTGTGTGCTTCTGTCCTTAAGGGATAGCTGGAACTCTTGCACCTCTTTGTGCCTTTGTACGTGCGCTGACTGAGAGCTTCAGTACAGAAGAGAGTTCTACAATTTAGTTTGTAGGTAGAGTCTAACGGGCATTCTTACCTGAATTGTTTTGTTGTTTCACTTACAATTAAAATGGAACTGAAAGAAACTTCTTGAGAATCAACTTGAAGTACAAATGGAAAATTAAGTATTTCACCCAGTTATCCTTACCCTAGAAAGAAGTTTTTGGTTTGAGAGTTAGCCTCAGAACATCTACATCACAAACTAGATCTACATGATACTCTTCCTTGGACAACCTTGATAGAGAGGTTGCATTGAGTTAAAGGGGGCTACAATAGTACTACCTCAAAGTGTCTGACAAAGAAGGCTAACTCTTTGCTTGATCATTTAATTAATTAAATTTTATTTAAAAAATAATATGCTGTTCTTCTGTCTTACTGTTCTTACTCTAAATGGCTTATTAATTAAAAACAACTCTATTTTAATCTTAGAAGCACAACAGCGTCTTCTGTTGGTAACAGTTTTTGCTCTAAGTGTACACTATCAGCCTGTTGATGTCTCCTTGGCCATTTCCACTGGTCTGCTAAATGTACTATCACAGTTGTGTGGCACAGACACGATGTTAGGACAACCACTACAGTTGCTGCCCAAGACTGGTATTTCTCAGCTCAGCACAGCTTTGAAAGTAGCTAGTACAAGACTACTTCAGATCCTTGCTATCACCACAGGGTAAGTATCGAATGCTCCCTTGCTTTCAGAAAACTTAATCGTTAAGCTTTTCAGCACCCTTTAAAAATAACTCTTCTTTTGTATGAGCTTTCTTTAGGACAATAAATGTTGTTCAGAAGCATGTAAGTGAAGGGGGGGGAAGAGTAGTCACATTATTCATAAGAAAGATGCACATAAGACTGATAAATATTTTTAAATTGTAAGTGAGGAGTTTGGACCAGAATTGTTAGAACATTATGTTCTGTAAATGCTGTGTTCTAGTATTCCCTGTTTTTCTAGTTTGGCTTTGTATTTAGACCTGTTCAGTTGATATGATGAGGCTTTCTGTTGCTGTGTAAAAGTCATTTGTGTAAAAGCGATACCAATAATGTGGTAGGAGTTCTTCAGAGCAGTACATTGTGCTTCTTTTCGGAATATAAAGTAACCTTTTGAGGAATACTGGCCTCTGCTAGACCAGAGAACAGCATCCAGAATGCTATCAACACTTAAATATTTAGTTTAACTCAGTAAAGAAAAAAGCAGTGGAGAAAGTATTTTCTATTTGGAACAAGCTCGTTATTTAATATTCAGTACATGCATCTTCGTTTCAGTGTTCATACAACAAACTGCATTTACCTGCCAAATCTGTTATGTAAAAAAACCGCAATAACCCCACACCAAAAAAAAACCTCAAACCCACAAAACCAACACCTCATCATTGGAAGTTCCAGTGGGATTGTGTTTAATTGACTAAGTTGTTCTTTTTTCCCTAGGAATTATTGGAAATGTATCCTTTGATTCCCAAGATTGGACAGTTTTAAAGTGTCTTAAAAATAGGGTTTAAATAAGAATAATCTGCCAAGCATATGGTGGAGGATGAGTAAAAGTAACCGCCGCAATACAATGAATTAGAATTAGTGCTGTGTTAGGCCCAGTTGTCACTTGCGCCGAGTTTGTAGTTGTGTCTTATGTTATTGTTCCTTGGATGAGCTCTCTTATTTTTACTTTTTTTGTGTGTGTATAGAACCTATGCTGACAAACTGAGCCCAAAGGTGGTCCAGTCTTTGCTGGATTTATTATGCAGTCAGCTGAAGAACTTGTTATCACAAGCTGGTGTAATGCTTATGGCTTCCTTTGGAGAAGGGGAAGGTGAGGAAGATGAAGTAGAATCAAAAAAGGCAGATTCAAATGGGGATAATGAGAAGAGAGACTTCAGAGGTAATTATCTTGCATAATTTCTGTTACAAGTTTGAAATACCAGGAAACATAATAAAAGAAACCACTGAATGCTGAGGCCCTCACCCACTCTACTGTGTTTTGATTATTGTTGGGTCATCCTTAACTCTGTAAATTAGATTAAACAAAGTCAACAAATAATTCTGTGCTCAGTTCAGATTAATATAGACTTTGATACGTAAAGCAATTTAAAGGTAGGAGCAGGTTGAGAATAAGAATTGCTCCATCTGGTTTGGAATTAGGAGAAGAATACTCTTTTCATTAAAAAATGAGTTATTGGTAGTAGTGTTTTTCATAAATGCAGTCATAGGAGTTTAATTATCTACATTTCAAACTGCAAATAAATATAGTTTAATTCAGGAAATTGTTGCATTTGCTTTGTATTATGCAGTTTTGCAGTCTGAGTGGATGGGAAGAGGTTGACCCTATCCTGTCATATTGAAAGACCTGCAACAAAAGATTTTCTGAACTATTAATATCTTCACATAATTTGCAGTCCTTTAATGAGCATTTTGAATTTCTGTGGAAATTGTGTGTTTGAAGAGATTTTTAATTGTAGCTCAGTTTTAGGTATACATGTGTTTTTGCTTGTGCTTATAACTGTCTTCACTTATAAATAATGCAATAGCTGATGAATTCTTTAGATAATTAGTTAATTAGAAATTAGGATATAAGGTCTTTCCACAGACATTTTCTTGTTGAAACTGCCTTGGAATACAAATCAGGGATGTGAGGAAGTATGGTGTTTTGCATCAAAAATCCCCATAAAACAAAAAATATACTTAGAAACCAGTGGTTACATTTTATAGAAGAGGGACGTTTATAAAAAATCGTGTGTATTGGATTTATGTGGCAAGGTTTTGGTAGTGGGAGGGGGTTGCAGGGGTGGCTTCTGCGAGAAGAAATCAGGAGCTTGCCCCCATGTCAGATAGAACCAGTTTCAGCCAGCTCCAAAACAGACCCACCACTGCCCAACGCTGAGCTAGTCAGCAACACTGGTGGTGCCTCTGTGATAATATATTTAAGAAAGGGTAAAAAATGCCGCACAGCAGCTGTGTGAGAGAGGAGTGGGAATAATGTGAGAGAAACAACTTTGCAGACACCAAGGTCCGTGAAGAAGGAGGAGGACGAGGGGAAGGTGCTCCAGCGTCTGGAGCAGGGATTCCCCTGCAGCTGGTGAAGAAGACCATGGTGAAGCAGTTGTCCATCTGCAGCCCATGAAGGACCCCTGCCAGAGCAGGTGGATATGCCTTGAAGGAGGCTGCAGCCTGTGGAGAGCCTATGCAGGAGCATGATTCTGGCAGGAACTGTGGCTTGTGGGGGACCCATGCTGGAGCAGTCTGTTCCCGAAGGACTGTATCCCGTGGAAGAGGATCCGCAGTGGAGCAGTTCTTGAAGAACTGCAGCCCACGGGAAGGACATGTTATGGAGCAGGAGTAGTAGAGACGAAGTGTTACGAAGTGACCGCAACCCCCTCAGGTTCTCGATCCCCCTGCTCTGCTCAGGGGTGGGGAGGCAGAAGAGTTAGGAGTGAAGTCTAGCCTGGGAAGAAGGGGTGGTTGGGGAGGAAGGTGTTTCAATTTTCTCTTACTCTATTTTTCACTGGCAATAAATCAAATTAATCTTCCCCAAGTTGAGTCTGTTTTGCCCATGATGGTAATTGGTAAGTGATGTCACTGCCCTTATCTTGACCAGTGAGCCTTTTCATCTTATTTTCTCCACCTGTCTTGCTGAGGAGAAGAAGTGAGAGAGCAGCTTGGTGGGCAGCTATCAGTCAGCCAAGGATAACAGCCAACCATCTTGTAATAGCTGATCATTGTATTTTTACTTAAGAACAGTTTGTTGCCAGTAACAAGGACTGCTAGTAACATTGTAATAATAAGGTTGTAAATGAAAACTTTAAATTTAACTTCTTAGCTGCCCTCCGAAAGCAACATGCAGCGGAATTGCACCTGGGTGACTTCCTTGTTTTCCTACGTAGAGTAGTGTCTTCAAAAGCAATTCAGTCAAAAATGGCATCTCCAAAGTGGACGGAAGTACTTCTTAACATTGCTTCTCAGAAGTGTTGCTCAGGTATGATCTTTTCAAAATATGCTCAATCATTACTTGCATCTCTGTAGTGCAGTTCCTAAAAATAGGTCCTGTTAGAACATATGTTACATAGCAAACAACGAAAACTAACTTCAGTAGACGTACACAAGTTATGCTTTGGAGAATTGTGCGCTAGTGGCATGTAGCTGGCATCATAGGTGCGTGCCTGATGCAGAAGTCACTTTCAGATTATTAACATATTGTTGCATCTTTAGGAGTTCCCTTGGTTGGCAATTTGAGGACTAGACTTCTTGCACTTCACGTACTAGAAGCTGTGTTACCTGCTTGTGAATCTGGCGTTGAAGATGATCAAATGGCTCAGGTCTTTATATTTCGTTATAAGCTTTTACATCTGTTTCTTCAGATAGTCTCATTAAACTTTTAAATGTTTCATAGGTTGGTTCAGAATCCAAATCAAGTGAGGCTCAGTGTAGATATTTGCTTATCTAAGAGCATTAAATATGTTGACATTTATACCTACAAAGTAAAGTAAAAACAATATAATACTATTTGTTGTCCTCTTCTTGGATTTAAAATGATCTGAATTATATTCTAATGCACCAGGTTGTTGAACGATTATTTTCACTTCTGTCTGACTGCATGTGGGAGACTCCAATAGCTCAGGCTAAACATGCAATTCAAATAAAGGAGAAAGAGCAAGAAATGAAGCTACAGGTAATGAAGTTTTTACTTTCTCTCTTGACTGAATGCAACTGAGTTACATTTACCACAGGTATTTTGTCCTATTTCTGATAGAAGCAGGGAGAGTCTGAAGATGAAGATGAGAATCTTCCCATACAGGAAGTGTCCTTTGACCCTGAGAAAGCTCAGTGCTGCATAGTGGAGAATGGGCAGATTCTAACTCATGGAAGTGGAGGTAAAGGATATGGTTTAGCATCCACTGGAGTTACTTCTGGGTGTTACCAGTGGAAGGTAGGTTGCATAAAAGTGTATTTCTTCTCTTACTTTGTTTTTGGAAATATACTATGATCTATAAACAACAGCTACCTATGTTTTTTTCCCTTATGACAACTTTCTTGAGTAAATGACAATTTATGGTTGGACTCGATGATCTTAAGGGTCTTTTCCAACCTAGATCATTCCATGATTCTATGATTTTGAATCCGAAGTGAAGAGTTTGTGGCTGCTTTTGAGGACTGCCATTTGCGTATCCCAGTACATGGATCAGAGACTGTGAATATGTGTTGCCTATTTGTAGAGGTGATCATACTTGTCCCTAACATCCATAGTCAGCACAAATGTGTGTTGTATTGCAAAAGCTACCTACTGAAATATGTAAATTTTGAATTTTTTCTTTAGGAAACCACTTCACAAAATTATTTTGTTTTCTTGCAAAAAGTCACATCAGCCTGTCTGACTGACAAGACCAGCTTTTAATACAACATGTGGAGTGATTTTTTTAGGAATATAGATACATAAACAGTTGTAGTCGTTGTTAGTACCATCTTTGAGCATAACACTTTCCCTTCTTTTTTAACTGGAATCTGTGTAAATCACTCACTGTAAATGTGAGAAATAAAGCTTATTTATTTCTGTAATATTAATTTTAGCACTTGTAACCTAACTTCTGGGTGTGTGCATTTTGAGTCTGGAAAAAACCCACAACTTCTTTGTCTATTTACCTACAGTTTTCTTAATTACTGGTAGGTTAAGTTTAAATGACTTGTTAATGACTGACCCTATACACCAAGATGTCATTTTAGAGGTAGAGCATGATTTTAGCTTATTAGCTTATTATTTTTTATTTATTAAAACCTTCTGACTAAACCAGTTAAAAGTATACATAAATATGTGTAAGGTAAATTTTCATTGCTTTATTGTATTAAAATGTATATTCTTGACTTTTTTGCCCTGTTTGTGTTGTTTTGCCTGCTAGTTCTACATTGTGAAGGAGAATCGAGGCAATGAAGGCACATGCGTAGGAGTTTCTCGCTGGCCAGTACATGATTTTAACCATCGCACTACCTCAGATATGTGGCTATATAGAGCCTATAGTGGTAACCTTTATCACAATGGAGAACAAACTTTGACTCTGTCCAGCTTTACCCAAGGAGATTTCATCACATGCGTCTTAGATATGGAAGCAAGAACTATTTCCTTTGGTAAAAATGGAGAGGTATTTAACATCAGTTGTTTTTTTGCTGTTTTTTGCCATAGTAATTTGGCATGGATATTTTATATGAAGTTAAGCATGATAGTTAAGATGTGACGGTTTCAGTACTTAAAAGCATTATAATACAGGTATAACTTTGCCATGTTTCCTATTTTTGCTTGTTAAGGTGTTCTAAGTTTGAGGGGTTTTGTTTTGTTTTTTAACTAGGAGCCAAAACTAGCTTTCGAAGATGTGGATGCAGCAGAGTTATACCCTTGTGTTATGTTCTATAGCAGTAATCCAGGAGAGAAGGTAACTTAAATGTTGATTTGAATAAGTGTACTGGTTTTGGCTGGGATAAAGTCAATATTCTTTATAACAGCCTGTATGATGCTGTGTTTTGGATTTATGAACAAATCAGTGTTGATAATGCACAGTGCTTTTGTTGAGCTATTGTTGAGCAGTATTTACACAGCATCAAGGCTTTCTCAGTTTCTCACTCTGTCCCTCCCAGCAAGTAGGTTGGGGATAGGCAAGAGGCTGGGAGGGAGCACAGCCGGTCAGCTCACTTAAAGTGACCAAAGAGGTATTACATACGATATAACATTATGCACAGCAATAAAACTGCAGGGAAGTTTGCCAGGTGTTTCTGTTGCTCAGGGACTGTCTGGGCATTGGTCAGCTGGTGGTGAGCAATTGCATTTTACATCCCTTGGTTTTTTTCATTTTGTTTTATTTTGTCTTTTTTTTTCTCTTTTATTTATGAAACTTCCTTTATCTCAACCCATGAGTTTTCTCACTTTTGCCCTTCTGATTCTCTTCCCCATCCTGATGGAGGGAGTGATCGAGTGGCTGTGTAGAGCTTAGCTGCCTTACCGGGGTTAACCCATGACAAGAGGTCATAAGTTTGTCCTTTCTCTTCTGTTTTCCTCTGTGTCAAACGTTATGGATGGTGGTTTTTTTGGGGGTGGGGGTGGTAGCTAATAAGTGCTGAGAACGTCACTGATTATTCATTTTGGTTTATGACATACATAGCACTTACATTACTTGCACACTAGCCAGACTTTTCATAAATTCCTATATTGTGCAATCTATTGTCAATTTAAAATGTATTTTATTATTGAGAATTGATTTACAGACTTAATGTTATACACACAAAATTGCATTCCCCAGAAACCAGGGAGAATGTAGTATTAGGAATTTCAGATAGTCTTATGTGAGAAACCATGAACTGTTATAATTTCAGCATCCTTGAGTTTGAAGGCATGCAGGTTTTGATTAGTGTTAAGGTGGATTTCCTAGGGATCCCAAGCAAAAAAAGGCAATGCTAGTAATTTTTTCTGTTCAGCAGGAGACTCCTGTATTTGTAAAAGGAGCTTCTTCAGGTACGTTGAGAAGATAACTTTTAAACTGTTCTCTTTAAACATTTAGGTGAAAATCTGTGATATGCAGATGCGTGGTACACCAAGAGATTTGCTACCTGGTGACCCCATCTGTAGTCCTGTTGCTGCAGTGCTGGCAGAAGCCACTATCCAACTCATTCGTATCCTTCATCGCACAGACCGTTGGACACACTGCATCAATAAAAAAATGATGGAAAGACTGAATAAAATCAAAACATGTCTTAAAGAAGCAGGCCAAAAGCTGAAGAAAAGTCGCTCAATTCAAAGTCGAGAAGAGAATGAGGTGAGAGAGGAGAAAGAAAATAAAGAGGAGGAGAAAAGCAAACATAATAGGCATGGTCTGGCTGACCTTTCAGAACTGCAGTTGAAGATGCTCTGTGTGGAAGTGTGGCCTGTTCTAGCAGTAATTGGTGGAGTTGATGCTGGTCTTAGAGTTGGAGGTCGATGTGTACACAAGCAAACTGGACGTCATGCCACCTTGCTTGGAGTAGTGAAGGAGGGCAGTACATCTGCCAAGGTCCAATGGGATGAAGCAGAAATTACTATCAGGTATGCTCATTTCCTACACTTCACACAATCTAGCGGTGTTTTGTGCTTGGCAATCTTCAGAAGTAACATATATTTTACATTAGAGTTGTGCTGATGAATTATTTTAAGCTTAGACTTCAAAATTTGGCATTTTAAAACAAATATTATGAGTTAATTTTTTATGCTACCTAGTAATAAAATGCCTTTTGTAAAAAAATAAATTTGATAGTTTTGAATTGGCAAGAATCGTTAGGCAGAAGCCTAGATTGACCTCTAGGTTTTAGAGTTGGGATGTGACCAGCTTGCCAGTTTTCCTAGATATGAAATGAGCATTGCTTGTTTTAGATTTGGTATGTATTGGCTAACTAAAACATTATTGCTGTCTTAATTTACCACAGCTTCTTGATTACGTCTGTAAAGAACACAAATTTTTACTGGGGGCTAGTGCATGTTTTTGTTGTAAATGGTCAACCTGGTTCTGAAGAGAGACCTGGTTCAGTTTATTAGAGCTGAGAACAGGTATCTTTGCTGCATTGTCAGTCCCTTCTTAGGGGACTGGAAATTGCTCTGTGGGGCTTGAGGAGTGGTTAAGGTCAGGAGGTGGGAGGATTCTCTCTTCTTAATGGTGGATTGAATGATGGTATTCAAATTAATGCTGCCTTGAAGTAGTGTTTGTTTATTCTCTGACCTGCCTTAGAGAGCTAAAGGAATGCCCCTGTATTAGATGATAATACTCCAGAGTTGTTCTGCAGATGATGGTGAGAATTGGGGAGGAGGCTGGAAGGAGATACTCCTTTTTCCACCTATCTTGCAGATGTGCCTTCAAAGCAAAGGAAGGAAGGAAACTGAAATGAAGCTAGTGGCTTCTCTGGGCTCTCTGGTGCTCTTGCAGGAATTGCCTGCATTTTTGTGTGGAAAAGATTTGATTCACTAAATTTCTTAAACTCCTTCTGGCTATAGTTGAACCATAATCTTCTGGAGAAATTGAACAGTAATTATTTTTTTTGCCACCAGTTACAATTACATTCTGAAACAACCAAGGTCAGTTCACCTCTTAGTGCTGTTGCAACATTATGCCTATTTTGTCTTTATGCAAAGGCTGTTGTCACTTTAACTAAATATAGTGAAGTGCAATTTATAGTCAAATTTAGTTCCAGATATAAAGTCTTTCAAGTATGCCTGTGTGACAGTGTAGCCTTAAAGTAAGTGTGCCCTTAAAATAATTTGAAATATTATTTGAGTGAAGTGGTATGGTGCTTGAACATAGGCAAGCTTTTGTTAATGCATTGAATTAAGTTCAGAATATACCTTCTTAACTAAAACCAGGCTAAAGCTTGCTTTCATTTTTAGGTAGAAGTTTACATTGTAAAATAGGAAAACATTTTGGGATAATAAAACGAAGATTTAAAAGTCCTTTATCTGCTGGATGTATGGAAAATACAAGATTTATGGAAATACAGGCTGATGAATTTTTGTCCTGCTTAGAGTGAAAATTAGTCAAATGTAACAGTCCTAAATATTACAAAAAATTTTCACTGAATATAGATGGACAGATAGACAGATATATCTGTTGGGTTTTCTGACCTGTGTTTTTAAAAAGTCACTGTTCTCTCCAGGTAATCTCTCATGACATAACCAGAGACAGAATTATCATAAGCTATCAGTAGTGTGCTCTTTGTGGTGAATCGTTGAACAGGAATGTGAGGTCAATCAAAGGTTTACCTTAATGTGAAAAAAGTTTAGGAGTGTTTTCTTTCTAAGCTTTTATACCTATTCACAAATTCAGCTCAGGTACAATGATAAAATTTGGCTTAAGGTAGTTTTTCTTAGTAGAACTCTGTTACATAAATAATACAGCAGAAACCTCTATCAGCACAGAATTGATAGCTTCTATGATGCTTCTGGGTTTTAATGCTTGTTGTTGAAAACCTGTGCATGCTTTGTTGCCTTTACTCTGATACCAATCTCCCCATTTTCTGATCATAACCTCATTTTCCCCTGTTTACGTTTAATTTTTAGAATTGGTTTGTTTATTTTATTAAATATATTTTACATCTTACTTTGCCTACATTATTTCCTGTACTTTCCTCCTGTCTCTCCCTCACTTGCTTTTTCCTGTGTCATTCTGATCTTTATTAAAGCTTCCCAACTTTTTGGTCGCCTAGTGATACTCCATTGTATAATCTGGAGCCCTGCGAACCACTGCCTTTTGATGTTGCAAGATTTCGTGGGCTGACGGCTACTGTGTTGCTGGACCTTACCTATCTGACTGGTATTCATGAAGATATGGGAAAGCAAAGCACCAAGAGACATGAGAAAAAACACAGACATGAATCTGAAGATAAAGGGGAAATGGACCAGAAAATGGAGGGTGATGTTGGATCAGATATTCGATTAGGACAAAGTGCTGATGATAACAAAGGACATAGCGCTACAAGCTCTAAGTCAGAAAATGAAATTGCTTCCTTTTCTTTAGAACCATCAACACTAGGTATGGAATCCCAACATCAACCTGCTGAAGGAAGAAAAAAGAATCATGAACATACTCCAAGAAATCATGATATAGTGCAGTCGGAAATCAGAGCAGTACAGCTATCCTATCTTTATCTTGGTGCTATGAAGTCACTTAGTGTTCTTCTCAGTTGTAGTAAATATGCTGAACTACTGTTAATACCAAAAGTCCTGGCAGAAAATGGTCACAACTCTGATTGTGCTAGTTCTCCAGTTGTTCATGAAGATGTTGAAATGCGTGCTGCCTTGCAGTTCCTGATGCGACACATGGTGAAGCGGGCCGTCATGCGTTCACCAATTAAAAGAGCCCTAGGACTGGCAGATTTGGAACGAGCACAAGCCATGATCTACAAATTAGTGGTTCACGGGCTGCTGGAGGATCAGTTTGGTGGCAGACTTAAACAAGGTACATTTTCAAAATTATGGAAGTATAGTGCTAAATTATTTTTTTATTTCTATTAAAATTAATAGTAACAATTATAATACAAATAACAATCCTGTAATTTTTTAGTGGTTATACTTTGAAGGAATGTTAATTGGACAGAGAAATTTTACAAAGAAGTTTTACTGTTTTGTAGATAATAATACTGACATTTTTGGTTTTTCTCCGATTCCTTATTTTAATAAAAAGTGAATCCATATCAGTCAAACAGAAATATAAGAGCTTCTAGTTTGTTTTTAATACTTTTTAAAAATGAGCAGTTCTCTATATATTTGTCAGAAGGATTTGCATGTGATGTAAATCATAAAGTTCACTGTTAAATGTGATTGTATGCAGTCATGTTAACAGACGATGTTGAGCATGTGTATGTTCAGGGTGTAAGTAATCTGTGTTTCTGTCTGTGAAAATCTCTTAAATCAGTTGTGGGGTTTTGGTTTTGGGGTTTTGTCTTCCAAGATATTTGTCACTACACTAAAGAAGCTGAACAGAAAATGTGTATCATTCTTTTTCTTCTTAAAAATATGTGTATTACAGTCTGCATCTTCAGGGAAACGATTTAAATCAGTTTAAACACAGAAAAAAATATCTAAAAGATTAAAGCTAATTACTGCACTATCTGGTTCTTTACTGTCTTAAGGACTTCTTCTAAATGAACAAAAAAACCCCTTCAAAAATCTGTTAGTTACACAGCTGAGTTAAAAATAGCTTTTTAGTTAATCAGCTCTATTTCTATATCTGAGACTTCTTTCCCTTTTGCCTAAGAGAATAATCCTGTTACAATCATAAATCTAAATCTCTAAATATCGTAAGATCTAACCAAGTAAATGACTTCTGTTATCATCTGGAGAGACTTGTTTACTGTTTACCTTGTATCAGTATGACAACAGCAAGAGCCGATAGACTGATTTCTTTACCTAAGTCCATGAGTTATTGGCAGAAGTATTTGTGTGGTGTGCATTTCTGCACACTCCTTTCTTTGGGGGGAATTTTAAATAATGAAAGTTATTTTTGAAGGTTTAGCCACAGCTACTATTTTGCTCTACACAATTATATTAATGTTCCTGTAACATCCTTTTTTGTGTTGCAGAAGTAGATCAACAAGTAGAAGAAGGGGATCAGTCTCAGCAAGCCCAAACACCAGTTACAACCAGCCCTTCTGCTTCTAGCACGACATCTTTCATGAGCAGCTCTCTGGAGGATACTACCACTGCTACTACTCCGGTAACTGATACTGAAACAGTTCCAGCTTCAGAATCACCTGGTGTTATGCCTCTCAGTCTTCTTAGGTAAAATATCTTTATTTTCAGCATATACGATTTTGTGGGTGGAGGGAACCAGTTGTGTGGTTTCTATACAATATATGTCTTTAGCTGTCTAAGCTTTTGAAAATATCAGTGATTGTATTTACTGTCAAGAACTGCCTCTGCAGAGGACAGAGTTTAATTTGTTCTCTGCCTTGCAGGACATGGGTTACTAGAAATAAAAAGTTGTTAAGCTTTTAATATACACTGTGTATATATGTAACATCTGAATTCTTCAAGACAGAAGAAAATACCTTCCTTATGTTGTCCTTCAGTTCTCACATTTATTTGGTATAGTTTAAATTACAAATCTCTGAAATTCTGTATTTTTAACAAATAGTTGTTGATTCTCAAACTAGAGTAGATCTTAGTTTGTAGGTAACATCCTGCAAGCTAAGGCCTCATTTCATCCTACCCTCACATACAGAAATGGAAGTAAGATAAAGCTAGTTAATCTACAGAGACTATTTGTGATGTAGAAGGAAATCTGCTTCACATTGAATAGAGTCCTGTTCTAAGTTTATTTCTGTTCATGTATCTGACCTCTTTTCTTAAAGGTTTTGCAGATACAATTTGACAAAAGCCAGAACAATGTGCTATTACCAGGAATGGGAAGAGTGTTTACTTCTCTTTTATCTCCTAGGACAGCTCTTGGTCTATGACGGGTTTTTTTAGGTGCATGCTTAGAATTTAACTTTCTAGGCAAATGTGGTAGGAATAAGCTGTTCCAACAGGGTTTTTCTGGCTCCCCCATGTATGTCTGTGCCTTACCCTTTCAAAACTCAATTGATGTAAGTATGACTTGCCAAGTGCACTCTAATTTGATGTATTTCTTGTGTCAGACCTTTTTCAGCATAGCTCTTTTTAATATTAATGTATATTGTTCTTTTTTAAAGGCAAATGTTCTCTAGTTATCCTACTACGACTGTACTTCCAGCACGACGTGCTCAGACTCCTCCAATATCTTCTTTACCAACATCTCCTTCAGATGAAGTTGGAAGGAGACAAAGTTTGACTTCTCCTGATTCCCAGTCTGCGAGGCCTGCCAATCGTACAGGTAAATTTGTAGTCAATATAGATAGAAATGTGGCCAAGTTAGTAGTTTGCAGAAGTTCAGTGTAGTTTTTTAAGACACTGAAAACCAACGGGATTTCTTTTTAATGCAACCTAACTTGCAAAGCATTGTTGAAAACCTTTTAATGACGATCTTAGGACAAAAAGCTGTAGTTTGTCTAGGTGTAGACTTTATCAAGCAAATGAAATTGGTTTTTAATGGATTACTAACTACACGTATAAAATGAGAATGCAGTATAACTGGTAATTGCTTCAAAATTTTAATCCGCCTTGGACTTGCTTCCCTGGTTGCATGCCACTGTTTAGTGCACTGATTGTCTAGCTTTTGTTAGATCATATACCATGCAGAAGACAAGAATTGGTGTATTTTATGATACATACACCAGCATAGCTCCTTCCAATTAATCTTGTTCAATGAGATAGAGAGGGCTGCCCAACCTTCATGGGCTCCTCATGCTGCTGTTTGGAATCATGTGGAGGTAATGGGAGGCTTCTGTTCATAGAAGTTCTATTACTGCCTGCACTGCACTACTCAGAACAGAAACTTGCTCTGTTCCAGTGTACATACAGAATGGAATAGCTAGGAGGTTGAGCATCTTGAGAGGATCTTGAGCTTCTAAAGAGCACAAATGAATGTTGTGATGCAAAGGAGATAATACTAAAAAGAAAAATACAAGTCCATATATATGTGTGTTGTATGAAATGAATAGAAGAGACTGAGTTAAAGTAGGTTCTCCAGATTTCATACACAGTTCTGAGAAACAAAGTCCATGCTTTAAAATTCCTGACTGATAGAACTTTTTATTCTTGCTCTTATATCCATGCTATTAGTTGGGTCTTGTAGCTGTTTCATTTGTTGCATAGCAACTTGTCTGTCCAATTTCACTTTTTTTTTTTTGAGAGAGAGATGCCTTGCTTCTAGTCATGATACTGTCTTTACAACAATGTTTATTAGTATGTTATTGATGCCTTCATTGATCAGATCCCACTTTCATGGTAAATGATAAGGACGCTGTTTTTTGGACAGTAGCTGACCTTTTTAGAGTCCCTTGAAAGACTCTGCACAGAAATACAGCCAACATCTGCAAAGAGATTTTTCAGATATGCCACCAGCTTAGCTGAGGTCTCTTTCTGTTCCTTAAGAGGAATGTGGATTGGTGTGGTCTCGTAACATTTGGGAATCTTGATGATTCGGACAAAGATAACTTTAGTCTACCTAAATATAAATCAAATAGATAATTTGATACAGTATTAAATGGAAATAAACTTCTTAGAAATATCTTAAAAGAAATAGTTCTTTGAATAACATCAGTATCCTACTTGATTAAAAAGAGGCTTATGTAACACATGTTACCAATAAGAATGAACACTGTCTGATTTCATTACAGAAAGCATCTTGCTTTGTGGAAGTAGTAGAGAGGAAAATTGTTAAGGGCAATTATTCCCTTATTTGAAGCTAATATATCAAAGTAAGGTCTAGTAAAGTAACACTGAAGAAAGATTTATGCACTTTACATTTAATGTTTTCTGTCTTTTAAGCTTTGTCTGATCCAAGCAGCCGACTTTCAACATCACCTCCTCCTCCTGCCATTGCTGTTCCATTGTTAGAAATGGGGTTCTCCCTCAGGCAAATTGCAAAAGCTATGGAAGCTACAGGTAATCAATAACTATAATATCAGTTTAAACTGAAAAATTAGATAAATATGAAATAATTTTTTCCAATGCAATACTTAATTTTTAAGTTCTATAACCACTTATGGGGAAGAATTGATTTTTTCACCATCAATGATATAATACAATTCTAAAGTGTGATTTTTCCTGCTTTCAGGTGCCAGAGGAGAAGCAGATGCACAGAATATCACGGTGCTGGCCATGTGGATGATAGAGCACCCCGGAAACGAAGAGGATGTAGAGCCCCAGTCAGAAGGGACTGCAGATTCACGACATGGGACAATAGTCTCTGGAAGTGGTGGAAAATCTGGTGATCATTGTTACTTGCAGTCACCAGGTGATATCCCTTCTGCTGATGCCACTGAAATGGAGGAAGGATTTAGTGAAAGGTAAAATGTAGTTTTCTTCCAATTGTTTGTAATCTGTTCCTGAAACTGAAAATTTCACAAGTTCATTGTTGCTGACAGAACACTACTTTGTAATGCCACTTTTGAATTTTGTTACAACATGAGTAAAAGCAAAGATGCGATTAAATTAGGTGTAGATGGTGCATTTATTTTCCAGTACTGTTTGTACACAGAACTGGGGAAGAATGTAATTGAACATCCTTCCATCAAAAAAAAAGAGGAAAGAGGAACAAAAAAAATGAAAGCATAGAGCTTACATTTTACCTAAAAGACCTAGTAATAAAGCAGAATTTGACTGGAGTATTTTTTTCTTCAGTGTATTCATGAACACGTATTTTTCTACAGTCTTCTTTTTAAATTAATTCTTGGTTTGTCCAGAGAGGATGAAACTGAATTGAAGTTTACATTCTCAGTCACCTTCACAACCTTAGATCTAAACTATCTATTAAACAAGGAGGGAAGGTGGTTGTTTTTCTTTTGTTTTGTTTTTAATCCTAAAAGTAGTGGTTATATTTTTAAGTGACACCTATTAGGAACCATACACCAGCCTTTTTGTTAATAGGGAGGATGACAGTTGCAAGATGTATTTCGAGAATGTTTTGTTCAGATTCCTTGATCCTACTGAGATACGCATTTTTAAGTTTCCTCGGTTACTTTGTCCCAGGTAAACTGTCATTTCATGCAGATTGCAGTTGGGAAAAATAAACTAAGCAACAAGTCTTACTAATGAACTTAAATTCATGTTTTGCAGAAGATTTTGGGCAAAAGGGGGAATGACTGAGGCAGCAACAACAGAAATGTTGATTTTATTTCTTTTTAAAAGGAGAAGAAACCTAGTTTGAGCTGTAGTTAACATGGACAGCATAAAATGAGTGCTCTCCCAAAATTTCTGCAATGCTTAGGCACTGTGGAAGCATCGAACAGGTGTTGACATTGCTGCATGTAATTTGTTTGAGGTAAATCTCACAGTCAAAAAGGCAGTAAATAGGTGCTGCAGTGGAACTGAAAATTCTTGATTTCCAAATTCCCTTTTTTATCTTCTGTGAAAGAAAGAAAAAAAAATGCCAATAAATATTGTCCTAGTATTTTTGCTTGCTTACTGTATGTGGCTGTTTAAAACTTGATTTACCTGTAAATTACAAATCCTTGTAGCCCTGATAATATGGATCATGTGGATAATGCAGCTTCTGCAAGCGGACCTCCTTCTAGGAGTCGGTCAGCTGTAACGAGAAGACACAAATTTGATTTAGCTGCTCGAACATTGCTAGCACGTGCTGGTAAGTATACTGAAAGACTTCCAAGGCCTTTGCTTATCCAGTAAACGAAGAGTAGGGGGATTGGTACTTAGCATGAAAGTTACAAGACTCTCCTTCACAAATGTGTATCAGTGTATATTTAAGTGTTTCATGTGGTAATAAGTAGATTATGTTTAGCAGAAAAGTTAAAAACAAAGCAGAAGGAAGTTGAAAGTACAGCCATCTTTATTACATGCAAAATAAAAGTACTGCTTTCCTTTTTTTTTTCCCTTTTTTTTTTTTTTTTTTTTTTTACTTGAGCGGGATTATACCGCTCTGTACAGGCCCACAGGAATCAGAGCCGAAGAGAAGGGATATCTTTGCAGCAAGATCCAGGGGCGCTTTATGACTTCAACTTGGATGAGGAGTTGGAAATTGACCTTGATGATGAAGCAATGGAAGCTATGTTTGGGCAAGACCTGGCTAGTGATAATGATATTCTGGGAATGTGGATCCCAGAGGTATTGGATTGGCCTACCTGGGTGTGTGTGACTGCAGCGGGGGCTGCTTTAACTTACTGCTTTTTACATGTTCATATTTTTAAATTTAAAGTAACATGCACATGCTTATAACCTGTTTGAAAATACCTTACTAAATTCCAACAATGCTTAAAATCTTCTTGTATTCCGTAGCTTCACTTTTAGATTAAGAATAATGCTTTCTTGTGTTTCTTGCTCTGCAATTTTACATGTACGTAGTTTTTCTTCTCCCTCCCCTGAAAGATGAGCACAGAACTAGTATAGTTGTTGTTTCGATATCACTTAGAAATCAAGTAGGTGTTCCAGATTGCTTAGCTGTGTGAGATAACAAACATTGTTGTAAAAGTTTGTTGTAGTAGTAAAAGTTTGTTGTAGTAGTAGTAGTAGTAATAATAATATCATCCTTATAATCTGATCTGTTGCAACATAGTTTGCACTTAAATCAGTTTTTCTTAATTTAGTCATGTCATGTATTTCATTCTCTGGGAAGGATATGGTGACAGTCCTCACTCTATCGTTGTATAGCCCACTAAAAATACATTTGAGGTGGAAAAGAAATATAACAGCAGCAGCTTGTTAGTCCTGGATTATCCATGTCAAATTAGACAAGCATATCCCACAAGACTAAGCTTTCGTCTCCTAATTACGATGTTACCTGCCTCTGATATGGAAGCAAGTTTCAGTATGCATATTGAATTCTTCAGAGAGCTTGTTTCACTGGAACATCACAATGAAATTACTGACTTAGGACAGAAACGTAATTGTAGAAAACTGTACTTTATATTCAGATAAAACCTGAGAATTTATTGACACAAATGGTAATTATTGTTGCTCAGTAAATGTAAAGTCCAATTGTCTGAAAAAGAAAGGATTCTTTTTTCTTCTCAGTGAAGTTCTGGGGAGAACCAGATAACTTAAAGACAGCATTGAATGGCAGCTAGCAGAGTTATATGTGAAAAGTTACACTGTCAAGACTTTTGAGTCAGATCTGAAATGAAATAGGAAAATCTCATCCTCCGAAACTTTATTTTCAAATGTTTTTCCTGTTCTGAGATGGTCTGCTCTTTTTTATGTCTTAAATTGTCTATTATGTCTTAAATTGTCTATTTCTGCTTTGCTTTTGTGCATGTTAACCATATAAATATCACTCTGTGTGTGTAACAGAAATGGGCAGGAACATCCACCTAAGAATATTGGCATATTTTATAGCTAATATGAAGATATTTATTCTTAACAAATAACATGTGAAAATCTTACTACGCAGCATGTTTGTGAATCTGAAGACAGAGAAGAAGTAGTGGTTTGTGAACTGTGTGAATCCAGTGTTGTCAGCTTCAATCAACACATGAAAAGAAACCACCCAGGCTGTGGTCGCAGTGCAAATCGCCAGGGCTATCGTAGCAATGGTTCTTACGTGGATGGATGGTTTGGTGGTGAATGTGGAAGCGGAAATCCTTACTATTTATTGTGCGGCGTCTGCAGAGAGAAATACTTAGCCCTGAAGAGCAAATCTAAAACATCAACTTCTGAAAGGTACAGAAATACAAGATAGTGGAATACTCTGTGTAAAGAAAGGAAACAGCTTAACAATGTTTACTAGCACTAGCATTTTAAGAATTTGATTGAGGAAACCAAAATTCCTAGCAGAATTTGTCTTTATTCATTTTTAACTGAGGCTTAAAAGAATTCTCTATATTCAACAAATGCATATTTAGAAAAAAGGTTGTCTTGGTATTTCTATTTTTTAAATGAAAAATAAGGAATTATTTCTTGGGATGTTGCTTACTCTTGACTTTTGAAAACTTCCTTTTCAATTTTGTCTGACAGTTCCAGTATTTTTAATGAATGTTTCTCACGTTAGTACTGCAAATGCTTCTTCCCTCCACAGATACTTTTAGGAGTCTTTTTATTTATTTCTCTGTTACTAGCTATTTCCAGAAATCATATATATATTGACCTAATGTTTAAAATTATTATGTATATATGTAAAATATTAGAGCCATTCAGTTGATTTTTTTTTGTTATTTTTTCATACAGGTACAAAGGCCAGGCTCCTGATTTAATAGGTAAACAAGACAGTGTCTATGAAGGTATGTTTTTAAGTTGCTGAAGATATTAAATACTTCGCACTTGCATAGTGCAAGTTTTGTTTTTCAATAAAGGTACTTCCATGCAAATAAACCTGTCATGAAACTGCACATGAAGGTATACTTTAAAATCTTCTTCAGACTAGATGTAGTATTTTAATTTTTTTTTTAGTTCACATGGGAAAAAAATCAGTGACCTTTTTTCCCCGTGTCTTTCATCTAAGTAGCTGAAATGGCAAATACCTAACTTTGGGTGATAAGGTATTGTGGGTAGATGTTATATCCAGAACTGCACGTACAAAGCCTTATGTTCAAATACATTTCTTCAGATGCCTTTGTGGGAGGAGTTAATTAACATAAGTTAGAGTCTCAAAAGTCTGCCATTGGGCTTATTCTTGCTTTTTCTACCTTTGTGCTAGCTGAGAGTGTCCTGAGGATGGCTTTCACTTTAAACAGATTATTTCTAGTCACTGTAGAAAACCTTTCCTTGCTGATTCTTTGATTCTGGGCCTTTCTGTAGCTTGTATGATCACAATTGTATGATTTACCACATTTGTCTATTTAAGACTAAATGAGTGCTCTGGAACTTAATGGCAAGTCCATTTTCCAATACATAAAAGGTGTTCAGATTCTACTGTATGGGGAGTGAGATAGAGCAGGAGGGATCCTAAATATAAGTTGACTTCTGTGTAAATGATTGGGAAGTGAATGGAATGCATAACTTAATTGCAATTATAGTGCTTTTTCTGCCCCCTCCCCCCATGGAAGGAAAAGCAAAAGCCTGGGTATACAGTTATGACCTAAGAACTCATGCATACTTTTTTGATAAATACAAAGACCAGAAATTTCTAGTGTCTGTCCTTAATATTCAGTCCTTCGGAATATGCACCTGTTACCATGATTTAAAGCACAACTGTACATCTACACTTTTCACTATATCCCAGGTTTTGGAGTTGTCTTGTGCTAGATGTGATGACCTCTCATTTCTGTGTTTTAAAAAACCAGCTAGTTTGATACTTCAGAGAATCTTCCATGAAACTTCTCTGCAGTAGAAATAAAAATCAAATTTAATGGAGAGGGGCAAGAGCAGGATTTTGTTTTTCTGATTTATTATGTGTCCTGGTTTCAGCTGGGATAGAGTTAACTGTCTTCCTAGTAGCTGGTACAGTGCTGTGTTTTGAGTTCAGTATGCGAAGAATGTTGATAACACTGATGTTTTCAGTTATTGCTAAGTAATGTTTAGACTATAGTCAAGGATTTTTCAGCTTCTCATGCACAGACAGCGAGAAAGCTGGAGGGGCACAAGAAGTTGGCACAGGACACAGCCAGGGCACCTGACCCAAAGTGGCCAACGGTGTATTCCATAGCATGGGATGTCACATCTAGTATAGGAACTGGGAAATGGGGCAGAGAATTGCCGCTCGGGGACTGGCTGGGTGTCGGTCGGCGGGTGGTGAGCAATTGCCCTGCGCATCATTTGTACATTCCAATACTTTTATTACTACTGTTGTCATTTTATTAGTGTTATCATTATCATTATTAGTTTCTTCTTTTCTGTTCTATTAAACCATTCTTATCTCAACCCACGAGTTTTACTTCTTTTTCCCGATTTTCTCCCCCATCCCACTGGATGGGGGGGAGTGAGTGAGCGGCTGCGTGGTGCTTAATTGCTGGCTGGGGTTAAACCACGATGTTATGTTGTGTCTATGTCAACAGCAGAAGATGAGTTTTTAAGACTACTATGTTGCAGATTAGAATCCACATTTTATACTCGTTTTTTTAATTAATTAAAATTATTTAATATTTTACCTTTTGTAACCAAGTCTATTAATATTTCTCCAATTGTAGAAGACTGGGATATGTTAGATGTAGATGAAGATGAAAAGCTGACAGGAGAAGAGGAGTTTGAATTACTGGCTGGACCTCTTGGGTTAAATGATCGACGTATTGTACCTGAACCTGTACAGTTCCCTGACAGTGACCCTCTAGGTGCTTCAGTTGCAATGGTGACAGCCACCAACAGTATGGAAGAAACACTGATGCAAATAGGTAAATTTTAAATGAGTTTAATTTGAAGAACAAATACCTCCCCTTTGGTGTGATTTTATAGGGGCAATGCAGATATATTTTGACAGTCTTTCCTGCCTCCCCCCATGAGGAAGTGAAGACAGGTTCTAAATTGTCATTTTATTATAGGGGAGTTAGAGAGAGGAGTGTGAGGCATTCATATTGGCAGAAGGCTTGAAGCTTTGATTTACTAACAAAACTGCAACCATAGTCCTGCAATGGATGCCAGTAGCATGTTTTGCAGAACTCAAAGATGGATTCATGGATTTAATTTGGGACTTAATGACCAGGCTATTGAAATGCAGGATCAATATTTAAGTTTGTAGGCCCCTCTAATGGAAAAGGGAAACAGGAATGAACATTAACTTGAGTATTGTCAAGTTGTGCTCATCTATCTATCTTTGAAAATAAGGAATAATTAAATTACGGAGTGTATTTCAGGAGTGTATTTTCCTTTCAGTCATTATCACTGTAGTTCTGTATGTATGAAATGTTGAAAAATTAATGAGTAATTTGCAAACTTAGGCCAAATTTGCTTCTGTTCTTATTACTATATGATAATGTTTTGGTTTTTTTTAAACACTAATGCAAATCATCATTATTTCCAAGGCTGTCACGGCTCTATAGAAAAAAGTTCTTCTGGCAGGATAACCTTAGGAGAACAAGCAGCTGCCCTAGTAAATCCACATGACCGTGTTATGGCTCTAAGAAGAGTGACAGCTGCTGCCCAAGTCCTCCTTGCAAGAACTATGGTTATGAGAGCGCTCTCACTTTTGTCTGTCAGGTTTGTGGCATCCTTGGCAACACTTCCACCTTTCCATTTGAAACCAGTTGTCAAGTTATGTTCTATAGGAATGCAGTTTTAAGCTATTTGAGAAAGCGATTCTCATTTATAATTCTGTTAATTTTGTTCTTTTGAACCCTATCTTCAACCTTTTTGAAAGAAACTTCTACATCTTATGTGGAAAGTAGACTCTAGTAGTATTAGCCATTCAGAACGTAAAGATGCTGTGTTTGTCAGTGAGTTTTTGTTCAAGGCAAGTATTAGAACTTAGAAGTAAACATTAGAGGAACAAAGATGAAGTGCAGGAGTTGATGGGATGTGAGGATTTAAAAACTGGCTTTGTAGAAGATACCTGTGCAACTATGAAGACATCACAGACATCTGGCATGTACATGTGTATGTAGTCATAGTATAACTCTAAACATTAATTATCCATATAACTTTGTTTATAAGTGATTCCAGGTAAACTCATGGATGTTTGCTAGGGCAAGTCTATAATGTGTTTTTGTCTTCAGTTTAAAAGAAAAGGAGTGGAGGGGCTGCAGCTTCATTTCTCTTTCTTCTCCTTCCCCATGCATGGTAACAATGTCTAGCTAATCAAACAGGCAGTGTTCAGTTACGGTTTGGGAATAGTTTTATCCAAACATAACTTTCTTTTAAAATGTACCAACAAAACCAAGAGCACTTATGTTTGTTTTTGACAGTGGTTCCAGTTGTAGCCTGGCAGCTGGTCTTGAATCATTGGGATTAACAGATATCAGAACTTTGGTTCGTTTAATGTGCCTCGCTGCAGCAGGGAGAGCAGGCCTCTCCACAAGTCCATCCACTGTGTCAAGTTCAACAGAGCGATCTAGAGGAATACACAGCAAAACAAGCAAGCCTATATCTTGCCTTGCCTATCTGAGTACAGCAGTAGGCTGTTTGGCATCAAACACTCCTAGTGCTGCAAAACTGCTGGTACAGTTATGTACACAGGTAGGACTATTATTTCAACATAAATATTTATAATAAACTACTTATATATGAGAAGCAGCAATCCATTTTGTACATATTGACAATTTCTGCTTTTAGCTTCTGAACTGTGATGAGACTGCCCTCAGTTTGAGGATCTTAAGAGTTCTTGTTTATGGCTTTACGCAAGGGTATGTTTTATTGTTGGTAAAAATCAAGTAACTGTACATTTTTTTGCTGAGTACTCTTTTCAAGTGGAGAAAAATGGATGTGCTTTTTGTATTGACAGAGTTTTTCTGTTAAAGTTTTGGTTTTTTTAATTTAATCAGCTCTATGTGGAGCACAGATTATTTATATTTAGAAAGATGATCTACAGCTGTGGACATGCAGCAGATTTCATATGTATCGGGAAACTTCTAAGCAGAGTAATTGTTCTGTTCTTCTGAGTTTGAAATATACTTGTGGAGAAATACGAGTGTTGGGTGGAATGATGGAGTTCATTATGTATTACTGCTTTTTATCCTACTACCAGGTGCATAACTTTTTATAAAGTTCTTCTATAAGCTCCTTAGTTCTTGCTGGTATTCTTGGTTATTCGATACTTTTTTTTTTTTTCCTTTTTTAATCCCTGGATCTGAATAGTTGGTTCCATTAAGACCAGGTATTCCCCAGGGCACAGGACTTAAATTCCATATTGTACATGATCTTTGCTTGTTAAAATAAAAGTGGTTGGGAGCTGAGAATTTCTGAAAAAAAAATACAAAAATCTTTAAAACTCTGCATAATTTGTTCAACTAAAAATTTTTTCCAAAACTGATCTTTCTGTTTGTTCTGGTTATTTATTGTCTTTAATTATTTCTTTTTAGAATTTGATTTCTGCAGCAACTGGTGTAAACTTGACAACAGTTGATGATCCAATTCAGCGAAAATTTTTGCCAAGTTTTTTAAGAGGAATTGCAGAAGAAAACAAACTTGTCACATCTCCGAATTTTGTGGTTACTCAAGCACTTGTAGCATTGCTGGCAGACAAAGGGGCCAAACTGAGGCCAAACTATGATAAAGCAGAAATTGAAAAGAAAGGTACAATATAGCTTTGTTTTTAAATGTTAATTATTAAATCTTCAATTCTTCACTTATATTTAAGGAGAGACTAGCTAGAATAATGTATAAATAAATATACTTTCAAAAATGTACAAAGCTTGTTTTAATCAAAGTAATCTTATAGTTTAGTACAGGGAGCCAAAAACCAGCTGCTGTGCCTCAACACCAGGCTGTTGCTGTGTTAAAGGGAGGGAAGGACACAGCAGTGACAACAGCTTATCTCTGTAAGAGGAGGCATTTTCCTGTTCAGAATGCACTTGCACTTTGAACAACTGTTTTCCATATGGTGGGAATAAGGCTATTCATAATTCTATTCTTAAGGGTTTTTTGTGAAATTTTAAAGGGAGTTATTTTTCTTTTAGTATCAAAAGGGTGTTTTTTCTAATAGTTAACATGATTGCAACGTTCTTACAAGATGTTTGTTAATCTCTTTCTTTTTCTGGAAATTATGGCTAATGCTGTGTTCATCTCTGTAATTCTGTTTGGTACTCATCTAGGCATCATCTCATTGTTTTGTTTAAGCAGGTTTAATTGCCCATTTGTATGCCCATCCTTCCTATGATCCTTCTGCTGTAGGCCCTCTGGAGCTGGCTAATGCACTAGCAGCTTGCTGCCTCTCTTCAAGGTTATCTTCACAGCATAGGCAGTGGGCTGCTCAGCAGCTGGTGCGAACTCTTGCAGCACATGATCGAGATAATCAAACTATTCCTCAGACCCTCGCTGATATGGGGGGAGACTTACGAAAATGTTCCTTCATAAAATTAGAGGCTCATCAGAACAGGGTAAGCATTTCTCCCAAAATTGCATGAATTTTAATACTCTCTTCTGTAGAATACAGAAAAAGTAAAATACTATTATTTTACAAGTATAGTGACTGAAATTATTTCCCACAAGAAGTAATTTTTTGGTGATTAAGTTATTGCTTGAGGGTACCTCTGATGCAGAAAAATGCTTAGCTTCTTTGAAGCTTCAATTAAAGGGGACATGAAAGTCAGCAGAATCACCTAAATCTTTTCTTAGGCTAGATCTTAATGTGCACTAATTTTTTCTCTCATAGTAGTTAACCTCTTTGTCCAGCATTCTGTGCAATAGTGGCATGTGGAGCATGGGTCTGAATGAAGTGTAGCATCCTTATAAAGCGTGCTTAATTACAGTACACAATACTATAGAAGTAGAAAAATATATCTTGATTGTTAACTGTGTATTTCAGTAATATAGTTAATGCTCTGTCCCATTGGTTAATGTTTGCTTAATATTAGTGAACAAACATACCTAAGCTTTAGATTTAAATTCCAGTTTTGCTGTGGTTTCTTTGGTATTTGTAGGTCATGACATGTGTTTGGTGCAACAAAAAGGGACTTTTGGCAACTAGTGGAAATGATGGCACCATAAGAGTGTGGAATGTTACAAAGAAGCAGTATTCATTGCAACAAACCTGTGTGCTCAACAAGCTGTAAGTTGATTCTTTATAATAGTCAAGATATTTAATTTAAGCTGTAATCATGCAAGATAATGAAAAGAGCCAACCCTGCCATATCTCCTGCACTGACATTCTCTCATTTTTTCTCTGGGACTGTTGCTGTATTTATGGCATGCAATGTAAATAGCTTACGACTGAAAACGGAACTTAAATACCAAGCTGATAAGAGTCGGTATAAAGAGACTGTGTTAAAGCTGTTTAAAAATATTCTTCATTAATTCATATAATGAGAAATGGGTAAAATAAAAACTGTTAGGGACTGTCATATAAAAAAAAATATGCAAATATCCCTTCATTGGGTTCCAGCGGACAGTTCCAATGTATAACAAGTTCCAACGATAATTACGAGTGTGGTCATTTGAGTCAAGTGTGAAAAAAGAATTTGTGACTTTTGGGATTGAGTAACTGAGCTCAATTCTTCATCATGAGAGGGTCTGGGAAGTACTTTTGTATCATTTGGATGTGTCCAAAAAAGAAGAAAGAAAAAGGAAAGATTAAAATCTTAATTCTTTAGTACAGCTTAGGTGTAGTTTAACTTGGGACAATGAAGAAACAATAGTGAACTAGAAGGTTGTTTCATGGTGATTTCTTAGTGGTCGTTTTAGTTCTTGTTTGCTTGCTACTGTTAGATGCTGCCTTAAACAGAATAAACAGAACGACGTAACTTGACTTCAGAAGATAGTAATGAGAGCAGCATTTCCTTTTACAGAGATCTTCTGTTATTTGTGTGGCAGAAAAATATGCTTCGTGTATAGCAGATTAAGAATTCAGTACTTTCATGGGCTTCTTTGCTAACAATCTCAATGATGACTTTAAATACAAATGCAACACAATTCTATTTGTATTCTTTATTGCAGTGGGTAAGTGCAAGTTCTTCTTTAAAGGTAGAATTATTTTTTTAGCCCTTAGAGATGACCAGATGAAAAGGCATTATCCCTTCTTTTTGATAGATTTATCTCCTCTTTCTGTGAGAATAGGTTTTGTTTTTCTGAGTTTGGAGGAACATTATTTAAATGCTACTAGGTTACTATTCCCTGATACAGTATTACAACCTGTTATGTTAAGTTTTTATGTTAATACTGTTACATGTGTTAGTAAGTTAGTATTGTTAATAATAGTTAGAACATCCCATTACCTGCTTTATTCACAAATTAAATGTCTCCTGCTTAAGCAAGAACACACCAAAGGTATGCCTCCCGTTATCTTCAAAAATACAGGGGTGATACAGTATTTGGCCTACAATATACATCCTGGCAATATTATAGCCTTCATTTTCTTGTTACTAAAATGAGTAAAAACTGTGCCTGTCGTGTATGACCTTAAGGGCAATAAAACATACCAGTGGTCCTGTTACAGTTAGTCAAAGCAAACTTTAAAATAGACTTTTGGAACAGTGTAACAACATTGTAACAGGAGGAAGAGTTTAAACTAGAATTGAGAGCAAGATGTACCACTTTCCTTTCTTTTGTCCAAGTTATTCTGTTTCATTTCATGACTTCCAGAAAGTTTTGCCCTCACCAAAGATGTTAAATTTGAGATGTAAATAGGTAAAATTAAAGATAATAAAACGTATTTTTCTAATTGAAACCTAACTTCAAATTTCTTACCGTAGAAATAACTAGTATCTCATTCTGTAACTTGAAGTGGTTTTAAATAGAATATAGAACTATGAGCAGGAAAGATTTAATATGTAAATCTGCAGTGATGGCAAGAGGACTCCAGATTTTAACTCGGCTATTTCATGAACTCTATGTTTTCCTGTCTGCTTAAAGGAAATGCTCTTTTTTAATCACAATATTTAATTCTATTACAGGGAAGGTGATTCTGAAGAAAGTCTGGGGTCACCCAGTGACCTTAGTTTGTCTCTTGTCTGTTGGAGCATCAGTGGCAAGTATCTGGCTGGTGCTACAGAAAAGATGGTGAACATATGGCAAGTCAATGGTATGCTCTTAACTACCTGCAAACACTTTATGATACAATGTATTTCTCGGGAAGCTGCTAAGTTATTGAGTATTTGTTTACCCAAGTATTTAACTGTGTATGCTCTCTGATTTAAATTCCTATCATCTTCCATAATGTCTTGTGAACCTATTTTATTAGAGGAAGGCACTAACCACAAATGGATGTTTGGTTTACAATTAATTTGGTAGAAAACTGAGCAGCATCTAAGTCCTTGTTGAATCAGAAGTGTTTAGATGTGAGGCTTGATCGCTTGGCAATTTTTGTCTGTAAAATCTATCTTCCTATTGTCTGCAAAAATTACCTTTCTACATGCAATAGGGAAAATGTGAAAATTGACTGAAATGGGTGAAGGAAAAGATTTCCAGAGTGATCAGCTAGATGGAATGTCTTCTAATGAGAGTAGAATGAGTGAGCTTTGTTTGTTCATTTGAACAAAAGAGTCTTGGAGGAAGAAGCTTATAAATAATCACATTGGGAAGATAAACTCTAGGAGAAGCTCAGAGAGAAAAAGCAGCTATGTAAGTAAATGGATAGTGTTGACACGAGAAGAAATGTAAATAAATAACTTCAAGAAAGTCTCTAATGTTCAAAAGATTGTCATCTCGTATTTTATGAGGAGTGACAATTGGGGAAGAAATACTATAAAATTAATTAGATAAATTTATGAGATTGCATAGTGATAGTGGGGACTGAACCTGATCCAGGAAACGCCCTTTCCAATTCCATGGTTCAGTTTGCAAGCACCATTGAGTGGATTCTCTTATGTTTTTACTGTTATTTGTGCTGCAGTTGACTAATCCAGCATACCTTTAGAACTCCTTTGAAAGGAAGACTATTGACTATTAATCACTTTGTCATTTGTAATCTTTGAAACTTCATTCTGTTGTTTTGCTGTTACAAAAATCACCAGTTATGCTGCCCGTGTTAATAGACAGTCTACAGGAAAAGTATAAATTTACTTAGTACTGAAGAATTTATCTTGCTTCCTTGACAAAACTATGTAACCTGACTGATAATTGAGATTTGTAAGCTAGCTTTTGTGTCTTTTGTAGATGAGTGGACCGTTGCTTTGTAGTCTTGTAACTTAAGTGAATTTGTAGTATGTCCTAGCTCTAAATGGGATCTCTTGATATTTTCCTGTGGAAAGTATTTTTGTTGTGTTGTTTTCTTTTCTTTATGAAGATGAAGTAGTTTTAAAAGACTTTTTGGGCTCCTAGGAGGAAAAGGATTATTAGATCTTCAGCCTCACTGGGTATCTGCTCTAGCTTGGCCAGAAGAAGGGCCAGCTGCAGCATGGACAGGAGATGCTCCAGAATTATTATTAATTGGTCGTATGGATGGATCTCTTGGTCTTATTGAGGTTGTAGATATTTCAACCATGCACCGGCTAGAACTGGAACACTGCTACAGAAAGGATGGTAGGTGATTGTATCAGTATTAAATTAAAAATCAGTATCAGAAATTAAAATTATGCATTTCCCCCAGCTTTTTTTTATTAAGCAAGTATATAATATCAATTTTGTATTATTGTTCATGGGATATGACTTCTTGTACCTTACCTGCAAGCATCATTCACTTACGTTCATGGGAGGAGAAAAGTCTGTGGGGTCTGTGGGATCTCCATCTGCACCCTGATTCCCCTACAGCAGAGGCAAACAGTTTGCAGCAACCTAGGCAAATCCTGACATTCCTTGCAAAATCAATATAGATTCCCTGCAGGGTCTGCTTTGTCTACAGATAGCATGTAGTCGGTGTCATTTGAATTACTGAATTACTGCCATTTTTCCTTTATAGTTCCAGTCCCAGGGGACATCAAGTAGCACACCTTTGGTAGCATTGTGGTTTTTTGCATATTGCTGCTTCAGGAAATTTGCATATTTTTTTAGCAGAATCAAGTGAGGTAATATCTACGTGCTAAGAAAGGCTCAAATTGTTTTCAGTGCTTTTCTTAGAAGCATCCCTATCTCAGATACATGTATAGGATTCGTCTACTTTTTCTCCTAGCCTAGTTCTTTTCACCATGTCAGGAATTTAAATTCAGTTATTTTAATAAAAAGAAGAAGAATGAAAAAACTGTTACAAAAGAATCTCAACAGCTGTCATTACAGTGGTACTCAGTTTTATTTCTACCGTATAAATTCAGGAAAATTTTCAGACCAAAAGTATGTTAAGTAAGCTTGGTGGTGGGAGAAGTTGTTATGTGCTTCATATTTTAGACAATTGCACTGCAAAAACCTCTTTGGCCAGAGTGAAGTTTAATTAATTTTTGTGTTGTCTGTTTACATAGTGTCTGTTGCATGCATTGCCTGGTTCAGTGAAGACAGACCATTTGCAGTTGGCTATTCAGATGGAAAATTGCTAATAGGAACAAAGGAGCCACTTGAAAAAGGAGGAATCGTTCTAGTTGATGCACATAAGGTAGAGTTACTCCTTTTAGAACTAATGTATAATTTTTGTAGGTAAAGATCTATTAAAGCTATTTTCTGTATTTGAAAGCTACTTATAAAGTCAAGTGCAGATTATTTTAAGAACACATACCTATTTCTAATACACATATGAAACACAATATATTTTAAAGGAACAGTCTACCAAATTAAAAAAAAAAACAAGGAAAAATAAATTTTATAGCCTTTTTTGCTATTACAGATTGTGAGGTGTATATACTTACATTGACAGAAGTGTATTAAGGACACGGCTATGCATGTCTGGATTTAAAAGACTGTAGTTATTTTAATTTGCAAAAGTGCTCATAATAAATTCTAATTTTGGTTATGTCGCTTTTTTATTTAAAGCTTAAGTTACAGTGCAAAAGACGTTTTTCTAAATATGCAGCTGCAAAGGCCTTTGCTTGGCTAGTATGTAATAATAAGTCATTAATAGTCCATAAATGATTTGTTAGGCTAAGAGGAGAATTCCTCAAGCGTTAGGTGTAGTAAAAGCATCTTGAGTGCTTTCATGAACTGGTATTGGTATTTGGAGCATGGTAGTCACAGAAGTGAGCAAGCTGTGACAATAAAACTATATTTGCCTTTTCCACTATGGGCTGTTCTCCTTTCCTCCCTCAGACTCAAAGCTACATCTGGCCCATTGCCTAATATGTTTATGAGCTGTATAACTTTAATGTAATTAATACCGCAATTTCATAATATAAAAAAAGAAGGAAAAATTGTCTATTTCTTTGGGGGAAAAAAAAAATCAAAGAAGGTGTACAATGAAAAGAGAACATTTTTTTTCTATGTTTTCCCTTTAGTTTCTCTCAGGAACCTAGGATTTTATTTTAATTTGATAGTTCTGAAAAGTACCATTATGCTTTTAATAACTGCAGCTCACGGTCTCTGCAACAATTTATTTGAGAATAAAATGTTCTTTGTTATTAATAATTAAACATTACATTAGCTCTGAGAGTTAAATTTTCTCTGTTCTTACCATGTTACTTCATACCAACTTTTAATTTTTTAAAATCCGATAGGATATGATTGTTAGTATGAAGTGGGATCCAACTGGTAAGATTCTCCTGACATGTGCCAAAGAAGAAACAGTGAAACTCTGGGGATATATGGGAGGATGTTGGAGACGTCTGCATTCACTGGCCCATCCAGCTCTTGTGAATGGCATTGCCTGGTGTGCTCTTCCAGGGAAAGGACCCAAGCTGCAGCTTTTACTAGCTACGTATGTAATTTTTTTTTATTGTTTCTATAGCTCTTTTGCAGGTATTTTCTACCAGTCTTTAGTGTCCAGAGCAAAGAAAAGTTTTGTCTTTTTTTTAAATAACACAGATTCAGTAAGCCAGCTGCCATGAGATCCATGAGGCTTCAGAACTCAAATGGAAAGAGTGGCTCTGGTCATGTTACTGACTGTTTTCTCCATGCCATGAGACCTGTGTGTGGTGGTCCTGCTTGGAATTTTTTTGCTTCATCCAAATATTTTTTCTGAGAATATGTTGTTAGGAAAAATTGAAAAGCTGCAGTGGGGGAAGAATAGGAAAAAATGCATTTACCCATTAGGAGCATGCCTTTCCCCATTAGATTAATTGTTGCAATGTAGTTTTATAGGGAGGTGATGAAGACTACTGATATTTTAAGGTAATACCAGACTACTGATACCTACCAACCTTTAGGTTTTTTTCTGATTTATCCTGACTTCCTTTAGAGGATGCCACAATGGTTTGGTGTGTGTCTGGACTGTTCCCCAGGACATAGTAATCACATTGCAGTCCAGCTCAACTTGCTCAGAAGGATGGTGGGACCAAGAAACAAGTGCCAAGGTAAAAGGAGTAAAATTGGTGTTTAAGAAATTCTCTTTGCTCATTCCGAAATTGGGGGAGGAGAAGAATGTGAGCAAGTTACTCAAATCTCGACATTTCCTGGGAGAAGAGATTTGCTAAAAAATGTTTATATTGCATTTGTATATGCGTAGGCATTTTCAGACCAGGAAATGAAAAATCAAAGGTTTAAATGAATTTTATTTGGCTAAAGATTATATTTTGATCTGTTTTCATTTTTTTTAAAGTTGATAAATTTATACTAAAATTTAAGAGTTTAAAATTTTTTCTAGATAAAATTAAGTCAAGATTAATTTCTCCTGCATAAATTGCAATGTGGTCTTTAATGTTGACGGCATTTTGTAAGGGGAGAAAAGATGATAATGTGACAAACATATTATTATTATAGTACTGGTCTTTTTTTATTATCTTCTGGAAAATACCCCATCTCTACAGATGATCAGTAATTATTGCAGAATACAGAAGCTGTTACAGTACTCTGTTGTCTGTAAATAGTTTAGTATTCCATAACTATGAAATAATTTGCAGGATGGATACAGAAAAGCAGTCGAAGTCAAGTGTGTTTTTCAACTGAGAGGACATATTACTCCTGTTCGGACTGTTGCATTCAGTCCTGATGGACTGGCATTAGTATCTGGTGGACTTGGTGGTCTCATGAATATTTGGTCTTTACGGGTAAGATCATCTTTGACGTGCCATAATTCTTTTTTTAGTGTGAGTATCTAAAATGGTCAAGGCATCAGACTAGCTTCCCACCTCCCTCAGTACATTAGAAACATCAGAGAAAGCATGGTATAAAATAATGATATGAAATTATAAATAATAAAATACAAATTGAAATTTTACTTAACATTGAAGTATTTTATATTTTGTGATTCTATTATTGATTCATTCTGTAGGCTTGGTCATGTTAGTTCTGCAAGGTTTTGCAGAACCAGCCACTCTGTCTTTATAGTTGGGAACAATATTCTCTTACTTCAAGAACTTTTCCAAGAGTCAGATAATGTGGATTATTAAACAATTCTAAATCCTTAGTTATCTCCTTAATAAGATAAAAATGCCAGATTTTTTTTTGCTTTTAGTATGAACATTTCAGTTTTTAAATACTTACTGAACAGCTTAGGAGAATATCATCCTTTACGAATGTGATTGTATGCATTTAAACAGAAAAGTAGCTGTGTATACACACTGACTCAAAACACTTCTTTCCTTAGGATGGTTCAGTATTACAGAGTGTTGTGATAGGTTCTGGAGCTATTCAGACTGCAGTATGGATACCTGAAGTTGGAGTAGCTGCTTGCTCTAACAGATCCAAGGTGACACTCATGTGTTAAAATAACGTTCTTTCAAATTTTTTACTAAAAGAAAATGCCATTTGTCTGTCTGTATTTTTCCTTTTTTTTTTTTTTTTTGAAATACACAGATAGAAATATCTAACTGTTTTATTTTCAAGACACATTGTTTTGGCTTTCAACTATCACCTGACCCTAAAAAGACTGGTTGTTTTTTTAACAGTATCCCATGTTTAATTTGGGGGTGCAGGGTGGAATCCTCCTGAGCCAGTGGTTATAAAGGATGTTGCACACTGGTTACATCAGCTTCTCTGTTTAACGGCAGCAGCCGTAAGTGGGCAATAAAGATAGGCAGAAGACAGATTTCATACCCCACCCCGCCCTTTATGCAGCATGAAGAAATGTTTCATTTCCCTCAGCAAATAAGATGCTTCAGTGATATAACTTAATTTAAAACAGCCTCAATCTCAGAAGTTTTTAAGGAGCAGCAGAATTTACTTCAGTGTTTGCTGTGTCAGGAACTGCTGGCATCTGAACAGAAGTTTCATAACAGTTGATTATTCGAAAAGATGGTATTTTTTGTGAGTGAATATAAATATGGCACAAGTTATGACTCCTGTTAGTAAAGTCATGCTGCATGTGGTTCTAAGTATTTTGGGATTCCTTGAAAGTCTTCTCTGAATTCAGACCAAATATTGAAGGCCATAGTACAAGGCAAATCCTAAACTGAGGTTACACCTAAACTAAATCCTAAACTAAGGTTACAGCATTCACTGAAATGAACTCTGCTTATTACCATGTTTGCATTCTTCATTGGGGTGATAACTGTAGTGTTGCCATGGGAATGTGAGGAAGTGGCAAATGGAGATGGCTACTCCGTAGCATTTGTTAGCAGATTATTCACCAACAGAGACAAAATGTACAAGCTTGTATGTTTTCTGGCCCCTATGGAAACTAAGGTGATTGGTGATTAATCAGTGGAGCAGTGGAATCCTGCTTTATGAATTTTTAATTTCTAATGTGTCTTGTGACTGCTGTTAAACAGGATGTGTTGGTAGCGAACTGTACATCAGAGTGGATATCTTCCAATCACGTCCTTGCAACATGTAGGACTGCACTGAAGCAGCAAGGAGTTCTAGGATTAAATATGGCTCCTTGCATGCGAGCTTTCTTGGAACGTTTGCCAATAATGCTTCAGGAACAGTATGCTTACGAAAAGGTAAGAAGACCTAATGTGAACATTTAAAATTCATGTCTGATGTGAGGTCACTTTTTGAATCTCAGCTGATTTCAGTCTTTCACCACAGAGAACCCAGAATACTTTCCTACATCCTATTTGCAAACGTCTTTTAGTATTCTCAAAGGTAGTAGTCTCCTAATTTGAGAGCATTTCAAATATTAGAAAAACTTTGATTAAGCATGGAGGAAAGTATTTTTCTACAGGACTAGCTTTCAAGGACTCCTATTTCTGAATTGATTAATACACATTTCTAACTTTGCATGTTCAATTTCTCTCTCCCACTCCCCTCACTTTTAGCCCCATGTTGTTTGTGGAGACCAGCTTGTTCATAGTCCTTATATGCAGTGTTTGGCATCACTCGCTGTGGGTCTTCACCTAGATCAGCTCTTGTGCAATCCTCCAGTACCACCTCATCACCAGAACTGCCTCCCTGATCCTTCAGCCTGGAATCCCACAGAATGGGCCTGGCTAGAGTGTTTCTCTACTACCATAAAAGCTGCTGAAGCCCTGGCCAAAGGAGCAGAGTTCCCAGAATCCTTTACTGTTCCAGACCTGGAGCCTGTTCCAGAGGATGAGCTAACTCTCCTAATGGTAAAAAGTGCTATATTGTCTCAGCAGTGAAGTGTGTTGTTATTGAGCATATGGTATGATGCAGTTAATATCTCTGAACTGTAAACATTTATATTCATTAACATAAGCACCAGCAATAAGTGTAAGTTTATTTTTTAATTAACTGGCTAGAATATACTGTAAAGATTGCTCTCTGTGTGTGTAATGAGTGCAAATCAGTTGCATATTAAAAACCAAAACAACCCAAAAGTGTGACAGTAATTTTCGTATGTGATAGAAGCAAGAAATGTAGACCTTTACAACTTTTAGAGTTACTTTTAGAGTAACATTTTGGCACATTTCTACACCAAATGATTTTGCTAGTGTCAATTGTTCTTACAACTTGTTATGATACATAAATGAAAATAAGAATTTTTTATCAGCAAGCTTATAACATTTTAAGCCAGTGTTTGCAATTAAAACTTGAAAAAGCACTAAGGATCAGTAAATAGGAAAAGATTACTTCATCATGACTTTTGTTTGGTTTTTCTTTTTTTTTGATTTGGATTGCAAGTCATGGATAGCAGTGTCATTGCTAGATAGGTGTAGTAAGGAAGTAAACTTGGCCTACGGACAAAAGTAAAGTATTTGAGTCTGCACACATTCATTCTTATTGCTATACCATTTAGAATAATCTGAATGTCAATATTGTTCTCAGAAAGGAAAATATGTATTGCATAACAGAAAAATAACGTGCATCTCTTGAACTGAATGTGGTAACTGTGGCTTTTGTGTAGGATAACAGTAAATGGATCAATGGTATGGATGAACAGATAATGTCTTGGGCAACATCAAGGCCAGAGGTTAGTAAAATTGATGGTTTGGTTTTTGTTTTTCTTTTTTTTTATTTTATTCTTTTTAAACATTGCAAGCTATTGAAAGCACTCTTGTTCTAAAGCATTCTTTCATGCTATTCCATAGGATTGGCACTTGGGAGGCAAATGTGACGTTTATCTGTGGGGAGCAGGAAGACACGGACAGTTAGCAGAAGCTGGTAGAAATGTCATGATACCAGTAGCAGCGCCTTCATTCTCTCAGGCTCAGCAGGTGACCACTTAAAAACAGTCATGATTTAATGATTTACCATGTATTGTTTGTATAGTTTGTAAAAATCTCTCTCTAAATGTCTTTTCAATTTGTTGTTTGAATTGACTATGAAGTACCCCCAAAACATTTGTTTTCACTAAAGAGGAAATCTTTAATTATTTGACAAATTCAAACCAAGAAGCTGCTGAAATCTGACAAAACAGAATTGTTGGATATAAGCATGATTTGAAAATACCTGCACAGCTTTAACGTAATACATGTGCCAATTTTGTTTTCTGAACTAACATTGACGTTCTGGATGGGAACATCAGAACTAAATCTCAGGTGGGAGTATATTGCGATTTCTGTCACTGGAAGAAGGTTTACCAAGACTAGTAGCAAGTTTCAATGAAGTAATTTTTATTATGATGGGATTGGGTAACGAAACTCCGTTAAACATGAGGTGAGTGAAGTCTTAATGTTAAAAGGGTTGTCACAAAGTATTTTGCAGTGTGACAAAAGAGTCTGTTGTCTTGATATAATTACAAAGAAAAAAATTTTAAAAGGACATTGTACATTGTAATACAGGTATTACAACGTTGCTGCATCTAACACAAAAATCATTAAAACTCCTTTATGTCTTTTTAAACTAGGTTGTTTGTGGTCAGAATTGTACTTTTGTCATTCAAGCTAATGGCACCGTTTTGGCTTGTGGAGAAGGGAGCTATGGGCGACTGGGACAAGGCAATTCTGATGATCTTCATGTGTTAACAGTCATTTCAGCACTGCAAGGTAAAATTTTTGGGCTCGAAATGAGTCAATTGATAGAGCACAAATAAGTATTTTGGTAGTTAATATAATCATTTGTGTTGATGCTATTTTTGCAGATTTACACATTAAAATATTGTAGTCTTTAATTAAAAAATCAAACAAGTAAACTAGATGTTCATTTTTCCTGAAGAATTAAGTAGTAGTATGTTAAAATTCCTTAATTTTGAAGGCTTCAAAAAGGGAAAAGTGTTTGCTTAAGATAGGAACATCTCATTTCAAAACTAATGGCAGGCCAGAAAGTATACATTGTATGTGAGAAGACAAAGGTTGTGTTCAGAATAAAATTAAATAAATTGCTGTAACAAGAAAACTGTTATTGTGGTTGGTTCCCTTCCCCAGGCTTAATTGTCTACTACTAGGGGCACTTGGATAAACGTACGTTTAAGAGTTTATTGTAATTTATTCTAAACTTTGTTTTCTCGTTTTTCTTTAACAGGCTTTGTTGTAACACAGCTGGTGACCTCTTGTGGATCTGATGGACATTCCATGGCTTTAACAGAAAGCGGGGAAGTCTTTAGCTGGGGAGATGGAGATTATGGCAAACTGGGACATGGGAACAGCGACAGGCAGCGCAGGCCTAGACAAATAGAGGCTCTGCAAGGAGAAGAAGTGGTGCAGGTTACAAAATACTTTTTGTCTTCTATAAACTGTGGTGTGGTAACCTAGTGCTAGGAACATTCCAGAACCATTGTCTGTCTTGACAGTTTGAGTTGATATACTGAATGAAAACAGGCAACTTGTTACTTCTCTGAGCATTATGAACCAAGTTGATAATTTCCAGTTGAAGGATGTTAGTATCAGAGAGCTCATTGTTGATGTGTGATGTTAATTGACAGTTGTTACTGGAGAAGACTAAAAATTAGAAAGAGCGTGGAAGAGAGGGATGATCAAAAGGTTGTCAAAATACAGACATGATTTAGAAGTTTCTGTTGATCCTTGTCAGGTGACTTTGACCTACAAAACTAGTAACCGAGACTACCTCCTACGTACTAAGTGTGCATTATAGCAATGCAAAAAAACATTAAGCTTTGACTGGAGGTTTCATATAAAAATACAAAGTATTTGTACAATAAAAGCAATCTGCTTGCAGAAAACAGTAGTTGGTAAAAATAAATAAAAAATAAAACACCTGAAAGCCTTTCTTCGTGCAAATATCCACCTGTCCTCCTCCTCCTCAATGTTACTACTGAGAAGAGCAAGAGATAGGTTGTTGGAGAAATGATTAATACTAAAGCATCTGTATTTTAGCTCTTTATAAAGTGAACATAGTTTAGGGGAGGAAGAGGTATTAGGTATTTACATGTAATAGCTAATACAATTTTTTCCCCCAAATTTAAAATGTGTGTAAAAATTGTGTTTATTTTGTTTCCAGATGTCATGTGGCTTCAAACACTCAGCTGTGGTGACAGCAGATGGCAAACTTTTTACATTTGGAAATGGTGATTATGGTCGATTAGGACTTGGAAATACTTCCAATAAGAAACTTCCAGAAAGAGTGACGGCGCTGGAAGGTTACCAGATTGGACAGGCATGGTTCATCTAAAACTAGCAATATATCTTTGTTTAAAGCTGATATTTTCAACAATATTTAAGTGTTCTGTTTTTTTTTTTTAACCTTGGCTTTGCTTTTTATTATGATGGCAGAATTTGACTATGTGTAATTTTTTAAATAATTACTTTCCTGACTCTGAAAGATCCTGAAAGATTCTCTTTCTGCAAAACTGCCCGTGTTTTTTAACATTTTAACATTTCAAGATTTAGGCATTTTTAAGCATGAATTCATGAGCTATTTTATATTCTTAAAACAACGAGTATGTGTAGCATAATACTATCCTTTGGTTCTAGGAGCTGAGAGGAAGCAACTACCTAAAAAACACTACTGTGGTCGTAAATGTCTTTAAAACACTGTAATAAGCAATTGAAGTTTTAATAGTTTTAAAAGGATACTTATTTTTTAAAACATGATTTTTCTTCTCTTAAAGGTAGTTGGGGTGTTTGAGTTAGTAAGTTAGCAAAAACTGTGGTAATAACATAATTCTCTCAACCAGGTGGCCTGTGGACTCAATCACACTGTAGCTGTGTCAACAGATGGCTCAATGGTTTGGGCTTTTGGAGATGGAGATTATGGTAAACTTGGTTTGGGAAATTCCACTGCAAAATCCTCACCACAGGTTAGAATTTATAGAGAAATTATTCTTTGCATAAATTTTCAGTTTTGTTAAACTTGTTGCACAGTGTTCACTGTGTAATTTTCAGAAGTTAAATTATTAATTCCATCTACTAAACTGTTCTAATACAATCTGGCATAAATAATTCTGATGATACATTATGCTGAGCCTGATACTTTAAAGGATTTCACTTAAATAATATTGACCTTACCTCAGTGGCAATACAAATAGTGAAAATCTTAGGATTAGCTTAAAGAAGAGAGCTTTCTTATTTTGGAATCTGGGGGGAGGGTTGTTTACAGACTCATCTACTTCTTCCCATGCCACTCTCCACTTACTCCCAATAAAAAAGGGTGTTTTGAATCATTGTACATAGAATAAGGTGTTAGTTCCATTAAAGAAAAAGAGAAAACTGTCTCGGTTTCCTCTATTAATTTACAAGCAGTAATTAGAATAATTACAATGTATGCATTGCACAGTGGGAATTATAAAATTTCTTTTTGGAAGCAGGAGTTACAGGTGAAGTTCATGTCTGCTTTCTGTTTATATCCTCATAATACCATAGCTCTTTTTCCTTTCACTTACCCCTTAGAAAGTGGATATTCTTTGTGGAATTGGAATAAAAAAAGTTGCTTGTGGAACCCAGTTCTCTGTTGCACTGACAAAAGATGGTCATGTATATACTTTTGGACAAGGTAGGACAATCTGGTATTTGGACCTTTCTATCTATAGGTTCATGTGTATTGCAAGTGAAAAGGAAGAATATTAAGACATCTTTATAACACTGACCTAATGCTACTTTTCAGATTTGTGCTGACCTAATCTGAATTTTGCAGCTTCAACAATGCAATTTTAGCATATGCCTAAAATCCAGATTTGTAGCTCTGTCTAGTTTGATCTCAGAATAGCCTTTCAGTTTACTAATTTACTTTTTAAAGAGCACTTTTTCTAAAACTTTATTGAATTTCACATGTCCAAAAATATTGGCTTACTTAAAAGTTTACTTTGTCTAATAAAGCATATGCCTACACAAGTTGTTTAAAAATGTGGACAGGAGAATTTCCAAGTGCACTGAATTAAACGTGTTTAAACTTCTCAAGTCAGTTAATTCATTTGTATTATAAAAACCATACATTTAGATCTGGAAGTCTTGTTTTAATAGAATTTGATCTTGTTTCAGACCTAAAGTTAAAATAACAGCTTTAGCAGTATTAATGAGTACTGTAGGAAGCACCGTCTGTAGGAAACATACACTAGATTTCTCCTTAACCTATTGCGCTTGTGTCCCAGCTCCAAGAGTATGTAGAATTGCTTTTTGTCCCTCCCTGACTTCTGCATGCAAGTAAAATTAGCCTTTTAATGTTCTTTACATATATAGACATGTGCTTGCAATTTTAGATCGCCTGATAGGTTTGCCAGAAGGTCGTGCTCGAAATCACAACAGACCCCAACAAGTTCCAGTACTGTCGGGAATCTTCATTGAAGACATAGCTGTAGGAGCAGAGCATACACTAGCTTTATCATCTACAGGGGATGTATATGCTTGGGGTAGCAACTCTGAAGGGCAGGTATGTTTATTTCTAACTTTTGTAAGGCTATAATTGTACTTTACAGATGTGGTTGGAATACCTTTGTTTTGGTGGAAAAGAAAGCTTTATGTTTTTATTCCCTGCCCCCCCCCCCCCCCCCCCCCCTCCCTTCTTCCTTTTTTTTTTTTTTTT